>NC_133819.1:49407639-49717553 GCF_047830755.1 Zonotrichia albicollis | reverse complement strand
CAGGTAGAACAAGGAAAACCAAAAGAATCCTAGTTTATTTTAAACAACAAAGAGAGCACTTTGGAAATTGCTTAATGAGGGCTAACAAGAATAACAGAGGAGATATTCATGGACTTCAGAATTCAAAATTAAAAAACCAAAAACTTGTGGGCATTGATTATTATGAATTCTTCAGGTTTTTGTACAAGTGAATACAGAACTCTCTTGAGTCTGGAGACAATCGATACAGTGAACATGAGTCTATCTTGTTCCAAGTCCATTCACTAACCTTGTGTATTTACAGTTCCACAATTACAGAAGCACTTCCAACACAAATGTTTCTTAAGTACAGCACCTAGTTCTAATGAGGTTAACTTCAACTACCTTTCAGTCTCACACTTGCTTTATGCAGGGCCTTTTCATTTAAACTTTGTCCTACTAAAGCCTCTAAAGGCTTCAAAATGCCTTCTGCTAGAAAATCAAGCCAAAAAAGCAAATAAGCACCATGTTAATACTTTTCAACAAAGACCTGTATGTCTTATTAAGAAGGGGAAAAAGGCATAATGACAGATACAATAATGAGAGTGTAAAGCAAAAACCAATATATAATATTGCCAGCCCGCCAATGCATTAAAGATTAAAAAACCCTCAATGAAATACAGATAAAAATTATACCATGCAGTATCTTCCTGCTGAAAATGCTGTGATATGTATGAAGTCCATCTTGTTTCAAATTACAGCACTAAGACTAATGCTCCAGCCCCACAGAGGTTTTTGTAAAAAAATTCAAAAGAAAGTTAACAGAAATTTCTGTCATGATTATATTTCATCAGCAAGCATTTCTTCCAAAGGCCACATGGCTCTCTTGAGGAATCATCATTTCTACATTTAACCCATTTTGAAGGCTACTGACCTAAACTGACATTTTGGGAAAAGAGAGGATGCCAGACTTCTTGTTAAGGCAGCCTGAGGTTTGCTACCCACACTTAGATTACATAAAGCTTCCAAATGGTATACAAGCAGGCAATTCCCTAGAAGACTTGGAACAGGGCTTTCAAATTTACAAGAGAACTTGCCAAAGACCTATGAGAGATCTTGAACACCACAGGGAGAGGAATATAGCTCATTTGGCTGACATGAACTCAAGCCCTTTTCTACTGTAAATTATGGTCTTCCTTACCATTAAAAAGCTTCTTGAGCCATACTGCCAAGAAAAAGCCCCTGAGTATCCAATTTCTGCAAGGGCAGGACACAGAGCACACATCCTCAGTAATAAGAAGGCTTTAGAGCAAAGAGGTATTTGCAGAGGCTCTACCACCTGAATGACGAGCTGAGAGCAAGTGTATCAGAAGTAAGTAGATCAGCTGTGTGATTGCTGGCAAAGGTCTAACTTGGCAAAGTGTATCGACCATGGAATAAGAAATATGCCAAACAAAGCACTGCCCCATTAAGTGGAAGACCTATCACTTCTCATTCATCACTAACAAGAAGCTCAGTATCTGAACATCTCCAAGCAGAAAAGCCAGAGGAGAAACAGCCTGCTGGATTCTTTACTCCCAGGGCAGGAAACCACTCTGGCTGCCTGATCTGGTACTTTTTTGGCAAGCTGTCTTCAGCAAGCTTGATCATGCCTGTCAGCAAATCCACAAGTTCTACAAACCTTTCCATCTCAAGTGCTAAGAGGAAAATGTCTGGCACAGTCATTCCCAGCACAAGGAGAGAGAATTCCAGGCTGAGTAGGACTCTGCTATTGCTCACATAAGACCTGTTTTACCTGCCTTCCTGGAGAATGATGTTGCACTTCCAGTGCCACCAAAGTACATTTCCTACATTAAAAGGAAAATGCCCAAAACAGTGAGAAATTTATTTTTTTTTTAATATCAGATGGGTCCTTTCACTTGAACAGCATATCTGGGCAGTGGTGTAATTACCCATTTCTTCCTTAAGAACCATCTCCATGACATATATAATGAAAAGCCAAGCTCACAGGCATCTGAGGTATAATTCAGCAGGTGTCAGCAGGCAAGAAAGCCAGAGGCATGGCTAAGGAGTTCAATCTTCTTAGCCTCAAGACAGGGTAGCCTCAAACCCTTTCTGGACCCAGGGAAAAAAACTACTTTGCCACCTACAACTCATTAGAAAATACTCCTTTTTCAAGCAACATCCTATGACAAGGATCTCTGGGATCCTTTAAAATATAAAAGGCAGTTTAATTGAATGGAACTTGCAGTAATCTCAGCCTTTGCTCAACACAATTTCTATCTGTACTAAATTCTGCCTGGTCACAGAAGGCTGAAGCAGAGAAACTGCAGTAAAAACTTGCTTCAACTGCAGGTCACTTCCATGATTGGAGATTTTTGTGGAAGGGAAATAAAAAGCAACACAGTTAAAGGAGCTGCTCCTTGCTCTTCCTCCAAAGCCGAATTGCAACTTCTCAAGATGGATTAATGGATATTTGAGAGTCAGAGAAAAGGGACAAGCAGGACCAACAGGTGGCAGAAGCACGAGGTGAGCAGTGAAAGCCTGAAATACCCATCCAGTGCTCATGAGGAAACGGTGAGAAATGGCACGCCCACTGACTACTGACTTGGTGAGCACAAGGATGTGGGACTGGAGGATACAGCAGATTCTTACTACATCAGCAAGAGCAAACAACTTCCAGAACTATAAATGAAATCCATGGAGATGGCAATTTTGAGGCTGGAGAAAAATCTCAGGTGTACTTTAGGCACCTGCAAAGTAGATCCTACAGAAACTGGATGTGAAAGACCATCAAGGATTTGTTGTAGCCATAAAGATCCAGGAAGTCTCTAGGATAAACAGAACAGGATGACCTAACTGGGCTCTCCAAAGACCATGGCTCTCTGTGGAGTAAAGGTTTCTAAAAGCAGCATTTTGTCCCATAATGACAGTGTGCCTCTAGACACTTCTCCTGTTGTTGCCCATGTCTCAGGCAGTCGTTTCTGACCACTGTCAGATGGGAGTGTGGGCTGCCCAGGCCTCTAGTCTGACCTCATGTCATTGTTCATATGGAGATTATTACAGGAAACTCCTCACTTCTGCTAGAGACTATGACCTTATTGTTAAAGAAATACATTTGGCATCTACACTAATGTTCTTGATTAGGCTAGGAGATGCAGGATTTGTAAATAATGTATTAAAATTCTGACTACAGACATCCTACAGAATGAAAAAAGAAGGGAAATAGATTGGTATGTAAACACACCCCAATATTTTCCTCAGTTGAAAGGAGATGGTATAAAGCAAGGAATGACCAAAGTACTCTGGTTTTGGCATGCTTAATTTTAATTTAAGTTTGGCAATATAGGAAAAAGAGAAAAAACAATGTACTATTTTTTGGGGTTTTAAACTGCTTTACTACTGTATTTTTAGATAAACTGAAAAATCATTGAGTGGTTATTCTGTTCTTATCTCCCTTCACCTTGTATCTCCATGTTTTTACTGCAGAGCATGAAAAGTGAAAGCCTACATGTAAAAAAAAATTAAAAACCATCTGTATTTAGTAAAATATTATTAAAAGCCCATATTGAAATAAACAGGAATCCTAAGCATTCAGTTCTGGTACTACACATATTATTAGCCTTGCATGCAAAACCCACCATGCCTAAGGTTAAAGAAATTACATTATAATTAGTTATTGATTTATATTTACTCATTAATAACACTTACTATGTGCAGTAACAACAACAATAATAAATATCAATGAGATAATTTCCTTTATGGAGTGTTTTAGGTGGTATTTTCTGATACTATTCTGATATATATTCCTATCAATTCTCAGCCACACTATGACAGTGTTGATGCAGTCCTATGGAAATCTTTTCAATTTATTAGGAATTCTTAAGATTACTATTGAAAAGCAATAAATTTTCAAAACATCAGCTGTATCTTAGTAATGTGAAAATACTTAAGGCAGCTTATTAGCCATGCAGATTTTCTTCCAAATTCTATATTTGCTTTGCAGATCACATATGAGATTACATGAACAGGAACATGGAAAAATTACTCTTATAAAAACCCCTTACTAAAAGAATCACTTATTCATAAAACCCCTGTACCAGAAGCATGGTGTATCTCCACAGAATTATGTATTTTTTTTTAATATGTACATGAACCATCAAAAAAGCAGCCACTTCTTTAACAGTAAACAGTTGCTTTTGTTAGGCTACCCCCGCCCTAAAAAAATGCGGATTTCCCTGTTCTAAGATCATAATTACTAAGCATTCCTCATACACTGCTTTAGAGCTACACCATGCAAAAAATTCCTGCCAAGGGTTTTGGCCCTCATTTTTTATCTTTCACAACCAATTTCACAATACTGACAGTTAAAAGAATAATAATAAAAGTCATACAGATGTAACACACACCTCTGATGAGGGCTCTGGGTGATGGCTAATCCTTTCTAGCCACGTGAAGCAGTGCAGACCTACAGTAAAAATTTTATCTACACAGACCTTCTCCAGAATTTCACAGGATATTTATGCATACAATAAGTGCAGTGTGGATTCCAGCAGAGACACCCATACATATATATGCATATAAATATATGTATTTTTTTCCATTCACCAACATAAATGCTATCTCCAGACATTAATTTTATTTATAATACAAGAGACCTTTATAAGCTCAGTGTAAACTCACAAAAACAGACAGATATGCACACACCTTTCCAGATGAATAATTACATAAAACAGGGTCCCTTACTGTTCTCAGCTCTGCAAAAATACTGCAGTCATGAATTAAACATCACCTTGCAAAGTTCTCTGTTTTGTGCCTCTCTGGCAAGGTTTCTGGGAACACTGATTAGAATCTGAATAGCTTTACATTACCTCCAACCTTAGGCCCACCAGCTGATCCCGGCTTTCTTGCACTGTTTGAAGGATTTCCTGGCTTTTTAGGTGCCGGAACCTTGAAGGCTGAAGCAGCTGATGATGGCCTATTTCCATCCACTGACTCTTCATCATCAAAGCTTTTGTCTAAGAAAAGATATGTTAAATAAAAACAGAGCAGTTAGAATGGACATATTTTCATTTCCTAACAAACTATTTTCCTTCACATTTCACAGAAATTCACAAAATGCATAAATAAAAACAAGTATTTATCAGTTTGTGCTGTCTCTGATCTAGGAATAAAATGACAATGGGAGATAAACAGCATTTTCCACATTTCACATTCTTATAAAATATTATTTTTGCTTCATAATTAACCACAGTAGAACTAAGCATAAAAAAATGAATCCTGCACATCCACTCCCACAAAGGAAAAACATCTTTGCACAGACCGAATTTTTTTAATCATTTCTTAATATTTTCCCAAAAGGAAAGCCCTTAATATAATTTTTATCATTGCAGTCTACCGAAGAAAAATGCTTCTCCTTTTCCTTCTTTCACTCATGCATGCATTTTCTGCTACACATCCTCCCACAATGTGTCTAACTAGCACTCCCTGTCTCCTTCCTTCCACCCAGATTTTTCAACTTACAATCACAGATCCTCTTGCAGATCAGCCGCCTCATTCCTCTGATAGCTCTTCAATCCCCTCGCCCTAGCACGGACCCAGCACCTCACATGGCCACATGCAGTAAATTCTTAATACCAATCAAAGATTTTATCAAAATCTGCTCGCAAACACCCAAGATCCACCACTGAGATTTGTGCCGGCATCTTTCTCTCTCTTCCCTGCACTAGGTGCTGCACAACCAATGAGCTGCAAGGTGACATCATCTTCTGGGAGCCAACGCCAGAGGAAAAGGTGAAAATTCTCCATGCAAATAAATTCATTCCCACACATGGTATTTGCCACTATTCCAATCCTTCGTTTGAAAAATTAGACAGGCAGACAATATTCAGAAAGAGGGCTTGCACTCCTCTTTCCTATAATTTCAGGTTTGTGTATTTTTAATCATGAAAGAAATTCATGCCTAGTGACTAAACAGTCTCAATTTAAAATACTGTGCCTTAAAAGAACCCCAACATATTCCAACAGTAGAACATCATGTTTTCCCCACCCACTTAGGGAAGAAGGATTTATCTATAAGCTTAGCACAGAAAACATCCAGCCTATGGTTCCTATAATGAATAAAATGGGCGAGGCTGAGACACAGCTGCACTACAGTAATGAAAAACCAATTTAGCATATTACCTGCTCTAAAACCTGCCATTTGTTAAAAATATATATATATTGCAAAACTTCATCATCTCTGGAATGGTTAACTGTTTACCCTTTGCTAATTCAGTACTTGCTCCCAGGGAAATGTCAACTATATTTAACAATGCAGCCTCCCAGAGGAAGGCAGCTTACATTAAAGGGTATAGCAAGGTTTTGTCCAGCAGCACTGGCAGCACCATCAAACGTCACAACACCCTGCATTTAACATGTCCAACATCACTGCTGCTATAGTTAGCACGTTTTTCTAGCATTTGCCAAAAGCTGTGTTTTGCACTAATGAACCTCCATGATCAAAGAAACAAACCATCACAAGAAAAATATGGATGCATACTACCAATTTGCATTAACATTACTTGCTCCTCTCCTATAAACACTGATTTTTAAGTGAATCTTGCTAAGAGTAATTGTTTGGATCTGTAAACTCTCCGAATGGGAGGAAAAGGCATCAGCCTTCCCCCTCACTGTCCTGTGTGTTGCCATGGGAACAGCACTCCCGCTCAGCATACGGGCTGAGCCAGAATACATTTTGATTCCTGATGCTTTTACTCTCACTATCTTAAATAGAACCAGACACCAAGAATTTGAGCAAAGAAAAGCACTAGCACAAAGGCCAGATTAAGTGAAATGACTTAAACACTGTCATAGAAGGGTAAATGGCAAGGGTTAATATCTAGGATACCCGCAGCATTACAGGTAATTTTAAATTAGAAATATCTTGCAGATTTCTGAACAGCATGATCAGACCAACACTGACACGTGAGTATGCAATCATGAAAACAGACTAAAAGTGAAAACAGGCTTTGCAAATAAAAAATGGTTCTGTCACTGCACACTTTCAAATCTGATGAAGAAACAGGCAAGACTTTCATGCTACTACCCAACAGCTCCACAATGCTGCACTGATATGCAAATATTGCACAAGTCTTTGAAACAATAAAGTTATCTGCAATACAATCCTAAAAATAGAAACTAAACATTTGCTCATTTATGCAAAATCTCCTAATCAGCAAAAATCTAGACAACCCCAAACAACTGTGTACTTTGGGAACCAATGACTCAGATGAAATAATTTCATTTTTACCAAACAATTCATTATGAAGGAGTATCAAGGATGGGTAATTTTAGAAGTTACTCCTCAACCCCAAAATGTGCAAACAGAATTTCAGAAAAAAAATGCAAAAGCAAATGTTTCGACCCAATGTGTATATTAGAGGATACATTAAATAATGTTCTTGGTAATACTGTCAAATTACTTTGCCTAGTTAAATAATATTTTTTCATACATTTTAACAATTGTTAACACTGCATTAAAAATCTACACTATGAAATAGTTTTATACAGTTTTTCAGTCCACATAAAACTCATCTTTTTAAAATAAATGCCTATTTTTCTTAAGATACACAGAACTGATTGAAGCCACTGATACATGGCTGTTCTTAACCAGACTTTTCATGGTTTATGTTAAAATAAATTTAAAATTGCTGTGCAGTTACTTGAAGTGTTCCAAAATAACAGTACAGTACCATAAGCATGTAAAATTAATGGCTGAAAAGGATCTGTTTTGAATTCTATTAACGCTGAAGTGATAATGCAGCTGAGCCTCTTTTGTTCTGGATTTGTTTATTTTTTAAATAAACATAAGCAGGAAATTTTCACACAGTCATTTAAAGAAACCAGAGGTTTTCCCCACCCTTTTAGGCCTTTACACTTTTACTTCTCTAGGATTTACCATCAAAATCCTGAGTGATCTTTAGGGACATTCCATTTTCAGAAATATGCTTTACACTATGAAGATCCAAAACCAGAAGTCTGTATTTACAGCACTTCATGAAAACAGAGCACAATACTTGATCCCCTACAATGCAGCTTCCATGTGCTCTCGCTCATCTGCAATGATGCTCTAGCTGGAAGCTCCTGTAAAAGCACTTCCATGTACTTCAGCATGGAGAAGCCCGGCTCCAGTTGTAACTGCTGCTCCCCAGGGCATAATCAAGGAGCAGTTCTGCTCAATCTGGCTTTACTGCGAGCCTTTGGCTGGCCAGAGGAGCAGGGATGGAGCTCCTGACAGCCAACACACAGCATGGGGATCACTGTATTTCAGTATCAAACTGTGCCTCTAAAGTTAGTTTTAGGCAGACTACAAGCAAAATATATCTCTATAAGGAGAAGTCATAAAAGCCTAAATGTAATTAGTATTTCAAAACAAAGCCATCTGATAGATAAAACTTTTTCCATTCTAAAATGGCTGGATAATTTTCATTCTAGGTCATTTTAACACTTTCAGAGTATAAATTTTATGTATGCAAATAGACCTGACAGTTGAGAAAGCATTATCCAAACAGTGTTTTAAAACAAAGCTCCAAGGTACTAAATATAAAAAGCTGTATGAATTGCTAGCAACCCACAGAACTTATTAAAAGCCAAACACAATAAACTAAAGACACTGAGCCTCTGTTAAATCCCACAACATGTTCCTGTACTTGATATACAGTATTTTAAAACATAGTGCATAGGGAGTTTTGGAGGTAAGCACACTGTACAGAGAAGAGCCTGGAATCTTGTACTGCCAAAAACTCCTGAAGAAACCTGATGAGCACCAAATGCTCTTACTCTGGTAACAAGCTCTCTTCCAGATGAACAACTTCAAAGCATGGGAAGAAAAAAATTCAAGAAAAGGCTGTTTTTGCCTTCACAAAGCTAGAACTCAGGATCTGAGCATTATAAGTTTTCTCTTCTAATGGTGGGCAGATATCTGCTCATAGGGGATGCTCTGCAGGTACAGTGCACCAAGTGAACTGCTATCAACAAACTGCTGTGCATTTCTACAAAATTTCCGAAGAACTGTCTAAGAAATCTTTCCAGTAAAAACCCACCAAACCAACCTGCAGGACACATCAGAACCTAAAGTCCACCACACTTTCAGATCTTATGATTTACCAAAGTTATTTGAAGATTAAATGCATGCAGACAGACCAAAACTTGCACTATCACAGAGTATTAAAGACTAAAATTCTTAAGAAACAAACTATGTCATTTGAACTAAAAATAAACAAAATATATGTGCTATCTTCCTTGCAGCATTACTCTTGGGGGCCAGATCACAAATGTGTAGTGTATGTTTTCTGAAGTATTCAGAGAGATCAAAGCATAAACATTTATAAAGAAACTTGATATTCAAAGAACATTCTAGTACTCCCAATATTTTAAACTCCAGAACAAACTACTTACTGTGATTTGCCTACACAGCAGTAAAGGTAATTATGTATCCAGTAAATGTAAAGATATATCTAATGACAACGAATTTCTTCCTAGGGAGAAACCTGAAGTTTTTCATATCCAGAGGGAAAAAATATTTCATTTTCAAAGAAGATTAAATTAGCATACATTTATTGTTACTGCAACTCAAGCCTCCACCTTGTCTGGTTTGAAGATTCGTATAACTAATGTGACATTCTGATGTCTAATATTTTGTAAGTCATAGTCAATAACAGAAAAATAAAACACAGTATCACCTGCACAGCAGTACAAATACAAGATCTATATTCTATCTGTGCTACTCAGCAGCAGGAAATCAAAAGTTAACTGACTTAAAGGAGATCCTCAAGTGACACCATGAGGGTGAAAAAACTGGATCCCCTGCAGTAAAACTTAACTAAAGCTGGCAATAAAGGCAAATCCAGATACAGTTTTCAGCAGCAACATCTTACATGTCTAACATAACTAGGGCTGTAAATACCAACTTGCAGTATTTTACTGTAGCCTGACAAGAGTCAAACTAGAAAACACAGTATACTTAATATTTACATATTTAATAAAACTGCTTTTAAACTGACTTCTGTTCAAAACAGTTGTATCAATTCTACTTCAATAACTGATCATTACAAGCTTTGCCAACAAATACTGGTTTTTACCTACTGCTAACACTTCCTCTTTCACACCACAAAATATTTATGAGGACAATTGCAAAATCCTGCCTAAGCAGAAAAACCTCAAGGAGATGAACTCTTAAATTTCCTAGTCACTCTCCCATTCTGTGCCTACCAAGACACCAGCCCAGTCTCCCTTCTGTGACTTACAAACATAGACTGCATCAATTACTTGGAACATCTGGTACTGGATCATTAGCTCAATTCCAGATGAACTGGTGTGGCCTACAACACTTCTGTCAAGCATGAAAATGAAGCCGCAAGCGCTACACATGCATCAAGTTAGCTGATCCCTCTAATCCATACTTCAAGCCAATGCCCCACATCATTGAGTGAGAACTTTATCCCTTACACATCAGGCATTCCATACAGTCCAAATCTGTTTGTCCTGACACAAAGGACAGGATTCATTTGCCTAAGCACAGTCATCTAAAACCAGTTTAGACAGTCCTGGGCATCCTGTCTGGCAGCCAGCTGACATTCCAGCAGGCCACAGATCTCTTGCAGTTCTTGTGTCACACCCACTCATTCCGCGTGGCTACTGAGGATCCTGCAAGGCACCTCCAGCGGCACCACACAGTGGCAGCAGCTCTCTGGGCACACAGAGCAACAGGCACAACTTTCCCAGGCATTGTCCTGGGGAAGGCTGTGAGAAGACCAGAGAAAATAATGATAAACAATTCTTATCTTCACTTGCTGCAGCTGTTAAACATGTGGAATGTGTTATAGAGATTTGTTTATCAAAGGTGGTTTCTTAACTGGCCAGTGGTGATGGTGTTTGGATGGAAGGACCAGTTGGGTCCACCTGTATCCTGAGTGTCTGCAAGGCCAATGGGTTTCTTAATAAGTACAGAATAATAAAGTGATTGATCAGCCTGCTGAGAATCATGGAGTCAATGCTAATTATTACCCAGCTGGGGGCCTGTGGTGACACCAGACACCTATGGCTGGACAGATGAATTGCACCTAAGAAGCTTCAGATGTACCATAAGGGCATCATTCCTTGGCATTCTCCCCGTGCCACAGCAGGTATTGGGCTCCTAAACTTTGGGAGAAAAATTCTCATGCTCAAACAAAAGCCTGCTTCCCACAGTGATGGAGCATGGCTCTTCCTGGGACAACAGTGGAGGCACAGAAGTAACGTGAGGCCATTACTGATGAATTTAACTTTACTCCTTTGCTCCTCCTCTTTGCCTTCCTGAAGGAAGCAACTGTACCAATGATAGTGCTGGCAAATGGTTCTCTTCTGTGCAATACATGCTGATGCTCACCAACAAAATCTCAAACTCCTACCAGAAGAGACTCCTTTTTCTGCAGTAACCTCATAGAGGATAGACAAAATAAAAAATACCAATGAGAACAGCGCTCGAAGAACAACAAACCTTGGTTCAAAAAACCCCCAAAGTTCTTAAACGTATATAAACTTATATTCTTTAACATGCTATTTTTTCAGGCAGTTCCAGTGAACTAGTGTCTTCAAAAAAAAGAAAAAAAAAAAAAAGAAGAATCAAAAAGGCAGCAAGTAAGAGGAGCAGAGGAGCAAAGGAAGCAAGAGTCAGTAGCAGGAATAAGGCAAATATTTATCAGTTAGATTTTGCTGTTGATCTGATCTCAAATTTTAATAAAGTTCCCCTAATTTTCCAACAAGCAAAGCAAAATACAGCTCTCCTACAGTCCATTGATCAGTTACAGCACTGAAAGAGGCTCACACCTGCTTTTGGGGGAAGCTGTATGCATTGATCTGTTCTGCTGTATGCATTTGATCTCTTTTAAAATATGACCCTCAATGAATAGGACAAAATAAAAGAAGGAAAATGAGGAAGAAAATACTAGACCTAACAAACATTTAAAAAAAGAAACATTTAGGAGTGGCAATGGCACATGTCAAAATAATTATCCACATGTAATACAGGCATATTCCAAAGACAGTAGTAGTTTATCTATTCTGGTCCACAGTTTCATGAAGGACTATGTTAAAAAAAGATTGATTCAAAAAAATTGAACACATCTCCAGTACTATTTTCCTAACTCCATGGAAAAGTTATTCTTACAGTTTATCTTACTACTGTCTGGATGAAAGACAAGACTTAACTACAGGTTTCAAATAAAGCTGCAATAAGCTCAAATAAGCAACTGAGCTAATTCTGCTCCCAAGTAAAGCTTCATTCCCATTTCTAGCTCTAGAATATCTCCTGTAAACCCAAGTACTTTTCTAATTTTTACCTATTAAACTTTAAGACAGTTTCTGCAAATCTTGCCATATTTTGCATTTTTACAATATCTGTAAAATTACCACAGTTCACATGTTTAAATGAATTATTAATTTAGTCCTTCCTAAATTCTTGCAAATGGACTTCTGTTACAAATGTGTAACATTTCCCAAATGTAAAGGAACATTTCCCAGCAAATGTTCTGAAAACTGAAGATGCCATCAGCATCACTGTACTTTAAAAATCATCAATTTCACTGCCTTTACATCCTTCCTGAGGCACATTCAATGGCCTTCTGAATCAACACTTAGTAGTCTTCAACCTATTAGCAAACACACAATTTTCTCAGTAAAAGGGGAAGAGAAAGGATAATGAGGATCTCCAGAATTCATGACAAGGTCAGTTTCTAAAATAGGATTCAAGACTAAACAGCAAGGCTGAAAATCAAACTACATAATGTTATTGTTCTTCAACATCTGGACTATGTCAGGTGCCTTTTAGGCAGGGGGAAGGCAAAAAGGTGTAGAAGGACATAGACTGCCTTGCATAAGAAATCAAATACTGAAAGTTTTTGGCATTTTAAACACACGGGTTGAATCACTAGCTGTAACACAGAAACTGACAGGATACTCCTCTATTTTAGCACAAAGTAAAACATGCCTACCATAGCATAAATGTTTTGCTCTCTTATGAAATACCAGAATTAAAGCTGAGAAAGACAGTAACTTCTGGAGCACTCAAGATTTCTGCTAAATGAGTGACTACTCCCTCAGAGAGCTTCCCTATCCAGACACTGGATAGGGAAATACTGATTAAAATAAAAGCAAGTAATTCATTTTTAAACATGGTAAAAAAAAGAAAGAAAAAGAAAAAGCCCTAACAGAACTTTTACTCAATACCTGGTAAATTTTTGTGAGCCACATTACATAAAAGACTCCTAATTTCTACCAGAAGTGATGGTTTATTTAACCATTGAAGCCCTTCTGAATCCTGTACTCACTTGTGGCCAAACCCCTCACTCAGTTGCTCAAGCTGCCCTCTGAAAAAGCTGCCACTTCAAGTATCTTCTTGAAGTATCAACTCCACTATTTGCATTTAAAATACTCTGTAAGCCAACAGCCAGTCTTTGCTCAGTAGGCATGTTTTAATTTCTGTCTTTATTATTTCATCCCCAGAAGTAATTTTATCTCTTTCTTCACAAATTCTTTTTGGTCATACATCAAGCATCCAATTCTCAATAGATTATCAGTGAATCTATTCAGTGACGTATTTTAAAATTAATATATTTATCACAAAAGTGGGTTTTATCTAGAAACTACTATCCATGAACTAAAATAATATGCCTAGCATTACTGATGCATGTAAATTCAGAAAAGTAGCAAAAAGAACCACCATATTTACCTATCTGCAGCTAAGTCAAACAACTGATATCCATTGAGAAACTATGCAATTCAGGACATTCCCAGTACTTCATTCAGTGACACAGAAGCACCTGGGCTTAATGACTTGAATTTTCAAACTATCAATTACATCACAGCAAGGGTAAGAGAGGCACCCATAAGTGCTGTGTTCATTCATCTTTAACATACATCACAAGTATATGTGATAGGGAAGGGGCACAGGATATATGCAACATCAATGAGAAGGCTGAGAAACAGGGGGCTTAAATTGGGATTTACTATTAGAGCTTGACAGTGACGAATGTAAGTCTACCATCAGAGAGATCATGAGAGCAGCTAACATTTGCATTAGTTTTTAGTGTGGCCGATTTCTGCATGTTCAGCTCCACTTGCATGTTGAAAATGTAAAACAGTAAGGTGGATTGACAGATAAACATGGATCTTAGAAGCAGAAAGTGCAATATGAGCACACAGCAGATGAAATATTGAGAAGTTTATTTTTCTGCATTTTAGATCCATGTAGCTTAGGAATTACACGATAGAATTTGCACATGAAAACATGCAGACCACAGCACAGAATGAAAGGGGTTGCTAATGGCCTTTTGGCTCAGTGTCCCACCTGACCTCTGCCTTACACAGTCAGAAGTACAGATTAAGAAAATATGGCAAATTATCTTTCTTTTACTCTCAGTGCTGCCACTTCACTTGTGGGTAATAAAACTGGTGGTTTTAAGAGGCCCAACTCTCCTCAGACTGGACTTCTTAACATAGAATCATAAAATGGTTTGGGTTTAAGGCACCTTAAAGACTGTCTAGTTCCAACCCTCCTGCCATGGGCAGGGACACCTTTCACCAGACCGGGTTGCTCAGAGCTCCACCCGGTCTGGCAGTGAATTCCTCCAGGGATGGGACATTCTCTGCTTCTCTGCTCCAGTACCTCACCACCTCAAGTGAAAAATTCCTGTCTAAATATACCTTTTTCAGCTTAAAGCCATTCACCATGCCTTTATAAAATATCCCTCTCCAGCTTTTCTGTAGGCCCCCTTCAGGCACAGGAAGGTGCTGTGAGGTCTCCCTGGAGCCTGCTCTGCTGAGGGCTGAACAACCCCAACTCTCTCAGCCTGCCTTCACAGCAGGGGTGCCCCAGCCCTCAGCCCTCTGATCATCTTTGTGGCCTCCTGTGAACTCACTGACCAGAGAGCATCTCCCCTGCCCTGCTAACCACTCTGCTTTTGGTGCAGCCCAGGACAGAACTGGGCTTTGGGGCTGCAAGCCCACACTGCCAACTCGTGTCCAGCCTCTCATCCACCAGCACCCCAGAAGCTAAAAAACTCACACCAGATCTGGAAAACCTGACGTGCTTGGTATATGGCTAGCCAGCTCCAGTAGCTGCCATTTCTCTGATTTTGTGGGAACATGATCCCACAAACTCCCAACTCCCAAATAATATACAGAGACTGTTCCCTCACAGTGTTTCTAATGAGTTTGTAAAAATCGACTCGACAATGCTAAGAAATTTTAAACAAAAACAACCTACACAGAAATGTAGGAAGTTTGACCTTTAAGTTCAATAGCCAACCTTACACTGTGTAAGTTCATTGACAAAAGGACTTTTATCAGGTCAACAAACAAAACAATCCATAATGATAAAAGGATTTTTTGTCAAATAGAAATCTACTTATGCTCATTGCTTAGGCAATCATGGAACACCATGCAGCTCCTGACATCTAATGAAAGCAAAAATATCTAATTTGAAGAAAGTAAGGTTTTTCTGCAGGCTCTTAAGAGCTATGCTCTACAACTTCAGTCCTTCTCACCTTTCCTCAGGCTCCAAGAAGTTTGAGGGCTTTCAAGTGTTTCTCAGTTGAACAGAAGAATTTTCACATCAATTAAATACACATGAAGAGGTACCAGAGAGATTTTGGTACCATGAAAATCTTGTTGTCTACACTCCATATAGCTGGGAAATTCCTGTGAGTTTTAAATTGTAGTTACTTCTTGTAAGAGTCTACATACACACAGCTGGTTTTCAAAAGGCATTTTCAAGTTATCAACTGCTCTTTCCAGCTGTTGCTATGAAAGTGCATTTTGATGAACAAGCTGGGCAAAGAAAGCAGACAAAACCACAAGTCTTTAAAACTAAGATGCTTTTATAAATACAATGCACAGAATGGAATTTCTGATTCAGGTCAATACTAAAGGAGACCCTTCACCTCTGAAGGCATTTCAGACACTGAAATGACCGAAACGTAGCTTACTTGCTCATCAGTATTTATTAAAAATAACGTGTAACAGTAAGGAAATACTCCTGGTATTTCATAGATAACAAAGATGAAAATAAACACTGGAAGGCAAATATCCAACCAGTCAAGTGGAAGATTCGTGCAACATCTATGAAAGGAAACCCTTAGTAGGCCTTAAATTTCTCCTGCGGCTGTTCACAATTTTAATGGGTTTTTTTATTTGGTTTTTTTCCCCCAAAATGTATTTTAAAAAATAATTAAAATAAACAACCCCCCACCAAAAAATAATCAAATACATGCAGATATAACGGAAAACACCAAAATATTTTTTTTATTATGTAACTTG
The DNA here is from genome assembly GCF_047830755.1 of Zonotrichia albicollis. Lineage (NCBI taxonomy): Eukaryota > Metazoa > Chordata > Aves > Passeriformes > Passerellidae > Zonotrichia > Zonotrichia albicollis. Next base: position 49,701,260 of record NC_133819.1, on the reverse strand, counting down.
TTCTTAAAAGCTAATAAAAACTGACTCCAGTACTCCAGATAACCAACACTTTTGGATGATAGATTAAACATATCTGGAATCTTTTTAGTGAACTTATGTTTCATGTTTAATGAAAACAACAACAATCACCACTACCCACAAAATTCTTTGACATTTTGAAGATGTCAGTTAGAAACAGGAAGACAAAACTTGTAGTTATTACCCTAGAATACATTAAAAAAATCAGGTGCTCTTATCATTCTAGAAGCTATGCTGGTTTTGAGAAAACAACTGTGTCTGTCATATGTTTGCAGCTCTGTTTTTTAAATTAAAAATGCTCTGAGTTGCACTTTGAATTCTTCCTTGAATAATTTTTAATATTCACGCCACTCTTGAACCTTGCTGTATTCATCCATTCTCTCTCTCGGTCTTTTCATACAGCCCTTGGCTTGTTTACACATTCCCTCCCTCTCCCACTCAGCTGCTACACTTTCCCACTGTTCTTTGACTGCCATTAGCAACAGTACTTGCACTCTACAGACAAAACACAGCTCAGAATCTCTGCTAATCTTGAGAATAGCATATGACCTTGCTGTGGCAAGAAGCTTTGCACTGGTTCGGAACAGAAATCACACTGCAGCTCACGGTATCCTGCTCTCTCAGGCACAGCCATGTCCCAAACCACATCCCAAACTACGTGCCCACCAACTGCTAATAACAGACAAGGAGGGGTGGGGAGCAATTACGGGAAAAGGACTGCATAGCCCTTCCATAATCCAGGAAAAGGACACCACACCACTGCAGATGTGGTCTGCATGGTGAGGTGAAGAAAACATAGGCCCAAACAAGAACAGAAAGGGTAATAAGTGATACACTTCTATCCCACACAAAAACTTCTGCTACTCTTTATATTCCCACCCCCAGGAGACAGCTCTGAATGGTACAAAGCACCACAGTTACTGCCTGGCCAATTTCTAGGCCAGTGTAGCAATTGCTTTATTATCAGCATTCACAGGGCTCTGTTGGTTTAAAAAGTCTCCTACCAGAGGGTAAGAAAAATCAAAAATACACCTCAGAAATCCACATGCACTAAAATAACATATATTTTAAAGCAAGCTAATGTCTCAAACATCACTGTAGCTTCTGTGCCTTTAATATGTCCAATCCCTTTTTGAGTCAAAAGTAAAATATTAAAGCTGTGCAGCACCCACACTTCACAGAAACTAGTTAATCAGATTAAAGACTTAGGAAGACAGCCTTCCCTCAGAAGAACATCAGGGAATGGAAGATAATTGTTCTCACGCTTTAGGACCATGCATAGATTAATCAAGTATTTTGAAAGAAGACAAAACACAAAATTTGATATGCAGATGCAGTAAGACAGAAGGATAATTTCTATTTATAAACCAGTCACATATGCTTTATCACCTAAAATGTGACAAGTGCTTCAAGCCATGAAACATCATTACACTGTATGCCATTTACATAAAAATACACTAATAAATAAAGAAGTGCTTATTCATTGTATGATACAGAACAGTATACTTAGTATACCCTAGTGCAACAAATGTGTGTACCAAGTATGTCCTCTTACAAAGCTGATTATATGCTTTTAGATAGCCCTCAAATACCTTATGTCTGGTACTGCAATATGTTTAGTACATCTTAAGAAAACCTATGTCTGATCTTCCCTATAAGGCTATTTGTTGTTTTAGGCAGATAATTTCGTCCTTATCCTAATTACCTTGCTCAGCTAGGATCAAGGGAGTCCCTCACCTATGAAATCACAGGGTAACACAGCACAGACTGCCAAAAAGGTGAGGAAACAGCAGTGGAAGCTGCTGGCCTACAAACCCCGGAGAGCACACAGCGCGATGTGCACACGGCGACTCCGGCCGCCACCTCCTCAGCAGCCTAATCTGGTTACCAAGGGATAATGGCAGAGATGCATTATCCTCCCCAAGGAACACGGCAACCAGAGCGAGGAACGGCTCCTGGCTGGCTCTCCTCAGCAGCCTCCACAACTTGCAGGGCAATGCCAGACCTGCACTCACACCAGTATGAGAAATGCCTTTGAGGTTGAGGCAGCGCGTGCTTTCGCACTGGCATGCACTCGCTACAGTGGAAGTTACGGCCCATTTGTTTGCTGGGCCACAAGCACTGGATTATTTTTTCCCCCTCCACATTCTTCCAACAATAGCTTGGAGAGCTTGAGACAGTTAACATGGGGGCAAACAGAAAATCTGGTTCTTCACTTTAATCTTCACTTGAGAAATCAGATTAAGATTCAACTGCTAAGCATCACGTTTTATTTACATTTCTGCTTGTGCTCAAGAAGACTGAAAAAAAAAATCCAGAAAGTTCCCATAAGCCAAGGTCTTGCATTCAAGATAAAATTGACATTACCACTTCTAAATAGCATTTTCAACCATACTCTGCAATTCCATAATACATCCAGGCTGATTAAGTGAGCAAACCAAATAAAACAAGTAAAAAATCTCCTCTCTAGAATATCTGCATAATGCCTTCAGCAGAGCCTCACAAATATTAAGTTAAACGTACATATTGGCCACAACAAAGTGACATTTTGCAAAGGAAAGTCACTTCACAAAGGCTGCAGAACCACTAACCTTAAAACATTTTCTTCTGTGTTGCATGTATTAGGAGGATATACAGAATATTTGTAAAACAAAACACCGCAGCCAAACCATCGTTAAATTTAGAAAAAAAGATTAAGAAGTTTTCTTAGCAGTAACTAAGGTTTTGTTTTCCCTTGCAGTTTCATAACACAACATCAGAAGACTGAATTCCTTGTAAATGTGGTAAGCAGTAGTTTTAAGAGAGACCAACAGCTACATAATCATCCTACACTGTTAATTGTATCTGGCATTATTGCTCAAAGCTCCTACACAGAATGTCAGCTGACTGCATGAACAGTACTTTGTTCTTAGTGCCTTTGTTAATGACGAATTAAATTATACAGAAGAGAGCTCCACAACCACCCTCACTTTATAAACCTCGACCATTACAGAATGACAAAAATCCTACAGCTTTGCCTAGAGAACACAGCTATTTCTTAACATGCTACAACTTGTGTTCTTAACCTGCAAGTTACCACCATTCATGTTTACACCAAGGAGAACTGTGTTGCCTCACAGGAAGGAAACAAAGATGAAGAAAAACATTTCCAAGAGAAAAAAAAATCTCAGCAAGAGTGATCTTGGTACTTATTCAGTTCTACAGAGACCATGACTTCCCTTGCACCTTGCAAATGACAAAAACAGACACATCAGAGAACCACCTATATTTTTTTTTTTGGACTGTGCAGTCCAGACATAATTTCACTGCTCTGGTCACAATCATTAACTCTTTCGGTCTCTGACATTTGAAAGAACTAAGTGGGAAACACACACTTCAGGCTGCCTCAATAAAGAGTCTTTCCCAGGACTAATACAACTACTGTTTTGGCAAATTCAGATAAAAAAATTTAATCTTAATCTGTGATCTTTATAAACCATCTTCTTTATGCAAATCTGCATACATTGTCACTTGTGAAAGCATAGCCATCCTACCTCATCCCTAAACTTGCTGCAAGTCCAATGAATGTGCCTCAAGTCTCCCCAGAAATAATATCACATATATTTCAAGTCATCAAGGTATTAAGCTCAGAGAACCTGGCTGACACGCAAACCCAAGGGGTGTCCTAAAGACAAAACGTAAGTCTAGTTTTTAACCAAAACACAACCATATAGTCTGTACCGCTTTACTGACCTACTTTCCATTGGTTTGTGTAACAATACACTGCGCAGCGAAGGAAACGTAGTAACATCCCATGTCTTTATTAAATATACATCCCCAGATCTAGCAGCAAGGCTCTTATTTTATGGCTATGCCGAATAAGTAAGAATTTCTTCACACAACAGGGCAGGTTAACATCCGCTTGTTTACAGAGCGGTGTAGTAAATTCTGTCTTATCTTGCAGAGGTGGCCAACACAAGTAACACCGAGGCGAGAGGGGTAAACACAACGCCAACATAAAAATGCACAGCGGAATCGGCCAGAGTAGTAAATAATTGAGATCACGGGCCATCCCAGAAACCCAGGCACGGTTAAAATTCCAAGAAGGGCCGGAGCTGCCACGCTCGGTGTCCGGTACCCTCCGGCTGCCGCACGTAGCATCCATCGCCCATTGCCCGCTCGGGCGGAAGCCGAGCCCGCCAGCCGCGATACCAACCTGCCATACCGAGCTCCCCGGCCCGCCGAGAGCCCCCGCGGCCCCGCGCCGCTCCCCAAGGGCACGGCGCTCCCCACTCACCGTCCCCCACAGCCATCATGCCCGCCGGTGCCGCGGGAGGGCGGGCGCGGCGGGTCCCGGCCGGATCCCCGCCGGCTCCCTGCCGCTGCAGCCGCCGCCTCGCTTCAAAATAGCAGTCCCGCCTTGCGAGGGAGCCTCCGCGCCGGCCCGGCCCCGGCCCGGCCCCCCGGGCGCTCCGCCCCCGCCGTCACGGCCCGCCGCGTCCCCCCGCCGCCGCCGGGGACAGCCCACAGCCCGGGGACAGCCCTGCCCCCCGCTACCGCCACGGAACGCGAAACCAGAGGAGGAGAAGGAGCCTCGGTAAAGGACGAGCGCTCTGCGGAACACAGATCAACCAAAACATAACGTAACACGAAATGAAAAAAATAATAAAGACATAGGAAGTAGGAAGGGGTTCCGTTGAAGAAAGCTGCTGCCTCTTTCTTTGAGTTTTCGGGAGACCTCTCTGGAAATCCCCCCCGCACCTTTGAAAGAGAAACTGCTTCCAAAGCATGTGTGCAACACACGCTGGGAGTATCAATGACAGCCTGCCCACACTGATCAGCTGATAGCTGCTGATCAGAATTTGTACTTGATCAGTTTGTACCTGAATGTACCTTTCGGGTGACATGCTGAGGGTAAAGAGTGCAATCCAAAGTGATCAAAAAAAAAATAGTAGCAAGTAAGTAGTACCAATTTACTTAGTCTTGCCAAAAGAAAAGTTTAAAACTCAGGCAGACTGCAGCATATGCTGTTGCACCGAGCATGAGAACCACGCATTTGCAAGGAGCCAGACACAGTTCCCTGTAGTGACAATCCAAAAGCTCAGTCAAATTCCTTAAAACCAGTGGAAGTACCAGCCTGATGAGGCCCTTTTCTTCCAAATGGGCTTGAACTGACCAGTACACTTCATTGGTCAGTAGATTTTCCTATTTAAAATGATAAGCCATCAGGAAGAGCAGTTGAAATGGAAAATGATGTGGTTACATTTTGACCGCTTGCTTTGAGCACACCGAAGGAACACATGCAGCTCAAAACCTCTATAAAATAATCACGGCAGCTACCACCAGTATTCCCAAACGATATATATTCATGTTGTGCTCCACTGGTGAGCTCTATTAAGAGTATGTCGTCACTGTCTCCATAGTAACTATATTTCCAAATAGAAAACAGCAAAGGGAAATAAAAAACAATAGTGTAATGTGGAAAAACAGATACACACTCCTGCTATGGATTTTTATTTGCCCTTTTTTTTCCAGGAGAACATGTATTTCAGCTGCATCTTTATCACACATCATACAGCTCCCCTACACCATAATCATACATCCTACCTGTCATATTTTGTGTTTGTAAAGCCAGTCCTTTGAGCCATTAAATATTAAAATGGAAAAAGTGCACAGGTTGAATAGAGATGAACGATTTATCTTCAGCCCAATCATTCTGCTGAGTGCAGCAGGGAGCTCAGTATTAATAGTTTCCCTACTTTTGTTTTAATTCCCTATCTCAAAAATGACACGACTATCCGATACAGGAGTCTGCTTGAATTCTCTTAAAGAAAACAGTATTTACAAATGTCAGGCAGCAGAAACAAATGCTTTTGTAGTGCTGAGATTGGCTGCCAGTTCTGTTTCCATAGAAATGAACATTCACTTGCTGAAAAATGGTGGTGGGGGGGTGCTTTAAAGAATCTTCTCCAGTTTGGAAGGCTACATATAGTTCTGGTGGAGTGAAAGGGCAAAACTAGCAGCACGTGTAAGATATTGCTTAAAAGGCAAACATCCTGATATGATTCTTTTAATACACGTCATTATGAATGTAAACAAATCCCAAGGTTTGCATAGCAGCTCATTCATTCACATAATTCACATTAAAGAAATGATCTCTGATTTTACTATACACATCTTAGAGTAAAAAATAAAAAAATCGAGGGTCAGCTGGAGAGGCAAGCTAGCAGTGGGATATTATTTAAGACTGTAGGCCACTCTTATCAAGCAAAAGCACTAAGATTCCTACCCAGTTCCCTTGTTAGACATGGCACCTCCTCATGTGTTGGGTTTGAAACTCCTTGTTACATCCCACCCCAATTATTCCAGCCATACGTGTTTGAATGTGCCTTCCACCTTGTCTACCCTCGAAGAGGATCTGTCAGTCCCTAACAGTAACTCATTTTCCCCCGCTCTTTACCATTCCATCAGAGACCAGATTCAATAAAGAGGCAACATAAGAGTGAAGGGACTGTTCTCACTAGATCCCCTCCAGCACACTGAAAAAGTAAGATATTACATCTACCAATGTGCTAAGATGGCAGGAAGGAAACCTTGTCCTGTCCTACCTGTATTTCTCTCACACACCTAAGCATACCAACATTATGTCTTTTAAAACTCTCAAGTATTAGATCAGTATTTTTAAATATATATTTGCTTTGAATATCAAAAAAGTATGGAAAACATTTTTGTAATCAGGTTGTTTAAAGCTGCAAGCTTTGACTCTTTATTCCTTTTTTTCTTCCTAAGTACATGCTGGATAAAAAGACTGAACAACTGACGTTAGTATTATTTGATGAGAGAATTCTCAGTCACATCTCTGGATTCTCAGAAACTAGGTCAACACACCAAATATTCACTACCACAGCAGTGCAACTCAGGGCTATGAAGAAGAAGATACCTTCTGAGGTTGTATGAACAAGTTCTTCCCTATCTATCACACACTGAACAGAACCCCCATCAGTACAGTCACCCTACTTGGGACAGTAACTCCACCTGGCAAAAAGCCATTTCTTTTGCTATTAAGAAGCCCCACTACGGAGTTTAATGATATTAAAGCCAGATGAAGTGTTTTTGTACTTTTCACCCTGCCTCTGCCTCCCCATTTGGGAAAGACAACCCTATTCCCACTCCCACCATCCCAAACCCTACTACAAAATATACAAAGCACCAAAAAAAGAAAACTCCTCAACACTGTAACAGATGTATTTAGTCACTAAAATCTGGCCTTTATCCAGAGATGTTTGATAAAGCCCCTGAAAGAAAAGTTGGAACCAAGGCCACAGGAATTCAACAGCAACTTTACATCTACACGTGCAAGCAGTAAATACAAATTGTCCTTCAGAGAATACTGAAGCACAAAGCCAAGATAAAGCACTAACAATGGAAGAATACCTTTCAATAACATTGAAAAACTGCCTAGATGGAAGCAACAGATGAACTAGGTTCAAGCAAAAAATACTGAAACCAACGTATTAAGAGGGATTCTGTCATTTATGGTACCAAAATAGAACCACAATAACTTTTGCATAGAAATTGCTACCTACAAGACAAAATACATGGTTTATACTGTCAGAGATCAGCATCAATATCTGTGTTTTGCACATGAGATAAAAATAGCTTCAAAATAAACTTTCTCAACTCTCTTAAATGGAGACAAAAAGGACAGAAGTGCTATGTTAACTACTCCAGCAACATGGTATACATATATTTATATATTTAAATAATTTCAATCCTTATATTCCCCTTTGTGACTTTCTCTGTTTTCCTGAGAACTACTGACAGAAAAAATACCCATGTAAAATGCATCTCTGAATCTCTCAAACCTATGAAACCTACGCAGCTGTATTAATATTAAATGCAAAAGATAATGGTTCACCCTTTCATAATGAGTAAGTTTACAATATAACAGAACATAAACATTTACATTTTTATGTAAAACATTCTTACCCAAATTAGAATGCTGTGGGTTTAAAAAAAATATAAATTGTTACAAATCAATTTTTAAGTGTTCAAGAATTGCAATGCTTTATTTCAAAGCAAAATGCAGCACAAAAACTCTTGCTATGTCAAAGAAAAGGTTACAAAACCACCTTCCTTTGAACCTACAGTCACTTCTGTTTTCACACTAACAAGAAAAGGGTGAGAAAATTTAAAATGAAAAAGGTATATTTGAGTACATTAAGGAATTATATACATTCCTCAAAATATTTCTACTCTTGAACAATTACACTTTTTAGATACAGCAGACCATAATCAACATAGTTACTTTCAAAGACAAATTAATATGAAGAAACACTTCCTAATAAAACAAGATCTATTGATTCCTTGCAGAAGATAATGAGGCTTCCAAAACTCACTATGCTAACGCCACTGCCAAGGCACCTCCTTTGTTTTGCTGTTATGTAACACTTTTTTCATAATTTACAGTTTTAAATTCAATTTTCATACTAAAAAATATGGTAGCAATAAAGCAGTAAGAACCAACAGGGATTTTTTGCATAACTGGTTGTTTTTTCCTGAAATACACCAAAATAAGGAGCTCAAGCTCAATGAAGTTTTAACTTCAACAATTGTCTTTGAATGCTGCAGTCTCCTATTTCTGTAATTTTAAACTCCCTGTATTATAATCATGATACATAATTTTAACAGAGAAAGTATCAAACACACCCATCACTAAAGCACATTTTTCTCTTAGAAACATACTAAGGATAAAGGTTCATCTGATCTTTTTTCCCATACATGAACACTTTGCAGCATTCTTCTATCCTCTGCTGAACACATCTGTAACTCATTAAATATTCCCTGCTTGTTTCCATGCAGTTTCAACACCTTTTCCAATTGTATTCTGACCACAATCCAGCAAATACTTCCAAGTAAAGTGCACAAGCTCGTTTCATCAAGTGTCTCATTTTCTTAGCATTTACATGTTGCTATTCATCTATCTCACACTGATAATGCTATTATTTAAATACTTATCTTGCATTAATCTAAAGCTGATTATAAATATATGATCTTTCATACTCACCACTGACGTTACTTAAAATCATATTGTCAGAGTTTCTTATTTCATCAAATTTTGCAAAGATTGTTTGCAACCTATAAAGAACAAAAACAACAAAGGATTTTTAAATGTCTGAAATCCCACCGGCTACTGGTAGAAACAGAAATTAGTTTATTAGCATATATAAAGCAGCAATGCAAATATTCAAGGGATTAAGTGTAGGAAGAAACAATTCTTAAAGGATTGCTCTTTAGCTGAGCATATTCCCAGAAATGCATAGAAAACAAAGTAAACTTAGCAAAGAACAAAACTTTAGTATAGTTATTAGCATGATTAAAAATAACCTTCTATAGTTCAGGTTCAGTAATAGCACATATTGGGTACATATAGTCTATATATATATCTATATTTATTCATACTCAACAATAAAAGGTTACAATTTGAACTATGGAATGTTCAGTAGAACAAAAAAAAAAGAATTTAATTTGTTCTAAGACTATTAATAATTTTCTTCAAAAGTTTTTGTTCCACAAAATTTCCTCAGTTTGGTTATGAAAAGAGCTCTGTCAAACAACAAGACTTTCTTCTAAACTTAAGATACCCTAAACATTTAGATGTGTCCAACCCACACACCACTGATTTTAACTGTCACAATAGAGAACACACTGTAAATGCTGTGCTACATGTAAACAGCAAACAGATAAAATTCAGGATAAACCAAATCACAAAACTCCACAATCCTACGTTTGCAATCTAGTCCCACAGGGCAAAAAATGGTGTTCAATCAAGAAAGCTGGCAAAACACTTCAACAGCCCTTTCTCATCCCTTCTGTAGAAAACTCAAAAAAAGCAGTGGAAGTATCTCCCAGAAAAATGTGACCCACACATTAACAATAGATTTGCACTGACACTGTTCAGCTGCAAACAATTGAGAATATTTTCTTGTATTTCTCCAAAGACTTCTCTGAATTTTAAACTACTGGGAATATGGTAAGATGTAATACGCACATGGGATTTTTAGCTCCAGGACTATCAGGACTGAATCCTGATTTTAAATGAACAAAGTTATGAACTACAAATCACATGGCAATCTGCAGATCTCTGAACAGGTACAGTTCAGCTACATCAGAAGAACCAGAGACTATATTACCCAATTCAAAATTTGCACTGACAGGCTGTCTTTACAATTCACAATCCAAACTGTTGTATGACAAAACAAGAAAAATAGGTAAGAACTACACCTGGGTATGAAAATTCTCACAAGGAGAAAAGTCAAGGACACAGGAAGATTTCACTTCAGCATTTCATTTCACTTCACTCACCACTTTTATGCAATGATCCATGCAGAGAGGCAGTGCACTTAGTCTACATTCTCTGAGACTTGCATATCCCTTTCACTCACTGGGACCTCATTTACCTAATAAACCTCATTACCGAATAATGAAGAATGTGATAAAAAAATGAAATGGAGACAGACAACAGCATAAAAAATTGGAGCCCTATCCCCCCCGCGCCCCCTTCCAACAATCTGGAACTCTCAGGATGCATTATGTTTACTTTCCAAACACTTCAAAGCAATATGCTACAGAGCAAATTTGTCCTGGACTTAGCCTACAATCAGAACTATACAGATCTCCACAAAAAGGCTTACCCTTCTGCAAGGATCTAAAACAACACAACCAAAAACCCTCTTAAACATTAAAGTCAATAACTCCTACCATCTCAACTTGTCTCAAAACTAGATGCAGCACAGTAGTAGTTTGCCTAATCTCTCCCTAACACACTCACCAGCTTGTGTCTGGAACCTATTATCCCCTCTCCCTTTTGCACCATTGCATTTCCAACCAGTGCTGCCACAGCAAAATGAAACGGCAGCAATTCACAAATGTCACTGCTCTACTATTAAACTTCAAGTTTTGAAAAGATCAATTTTGCAAACCAAATGCAGTATATACTGAAATGGGGTTTTCTGCACTTCGACTTGAAAAAGTAAAACTTCTGAAATGAAATGTTTTTGGGGTACTGGAATTTACTAATGACACATGAAATGCCATTAACATGCTATGTGCTTTCAACCGTAGGAAGCGAGGAGTTCACACGAGAATCAATATCTATAACAATGCATTAGGCCATCTTGCTTTCATAACAAGAAGTTAATGTGTTTGCCTCATATGTTCATATGTTTGTGTTTATCAGGGATTGCTGTGAGTTCCTCTCAACAGTGCTGGATTCCATAGCAAACACGGCATTAGCAGTTCACCTAGTGAATAAGAAAGACTTAACAGTATATCTGAAAGGCTCAAACTGTCATCCCAAGAGAAACTAGGTATGACTAGAGAGATTAACAGATTTGCCTTAAAATTTCACTTTGATTTTTACATCATGTAAAGCTGATGTTATCCACTTGGCACAAATATTTTAGAGAATTCAAAAGAAAAAAAAATATTTCCTGCTCTTTTGAACTTTGTTTTCAAAATGCTTTCCTGAGTATTTTAAACAGAAGCTAAAAGCAAAATGCTTCCTTGTAAATATTTTACAATAATATACATGTTGCCTCTCACTCTGGGCAAAATATTTGATAAAGTATTAACTATAAACAATTTAAAAAAATGTGTTTGTCAGCAGTGGATGCTACATTGTTAGTGTTGCAGGCTGGAGAACAACACACAGTACTGCCACTCCTCACACTTTCAAAGCATGTCGTTATGACCAGAGACACACTCCACAGTATCTGTCATAATTGCAACAACAACAGAAGAGCCAATTATAACACAGCTGTCAACATGGTAAAGCACTACTGTAGAACCAACCCTCTCTTTAGAAGAGCTTACAGGATCTGTAACTACTACTTTGCAAAGTCTCTCACAACAAGTTTCTCCCTCCCTCTCCTCCCACCCTGCTCTTCTTACTACCTCCTTCTCTTATTTCTTCACATGGTGACAAGCAGCAAGGCAGTATGGGCTACAGTCTCTAAAATTATTGCAACCACCATCAATTTAAGAATGTTTACAGGAGGTTCAGCTCCTGGCAAAAGAGAGCCTGCCAAGAGGAATCCAAGAAATTCTACAGGGCTGGATGAAGACCAGTTTTACTGGCAATAAGGAATATTTTTGAGAAGGGAAGCATTATTACTCCTTCATCTCGAATCTGCAAGCCCAACTCCAGATGTGGCAATCAAAATCAACCACTGAAGTCACCACAGGTCACTGGTGGACAGAAATACTATCTCCTTTTCCCAAACAGCCATAGACAGGTCTTCCTCAAGATGGGAAAATTCCCATTGACAAAAACCACAAGTTTGGGACAGCAGGTATTTCTGGATGGGCTGTCAGTGAATAAATGAATGAATGCATGAAGTCGTAGCACTTTAAATGGGGGCTCCTGGCAACCTGGCAAACCCTCTCCTCCAGCAGGCAACAGGCCTCAATCAAAGGTGAGGATGGGCAACAGGAGGAATACACACGTACCTTGCTAGGACACAGCTTGAGCTGACATGCACACATGGAAACATGGATGCTTCCAGAGAATGTGCACAACACTTCACACTGAAAAGCTGTTTTTCAAGACAATGCTTGATGCAGTTCAACTGTTCATATGATGGGTAGAGGGGCATACCTAAAAGTGTGGACCTTGTGGTGAAGAGGCAAAAGAGCACCACTCCCCTATCAACAGCAGAAGGATAAAGAAGAAGAATGGATGGTGAACTAGTCTGTTGTTTATGTCCAAACTGAGTCGAAAGCAGGAAATGACCCATATGAAACTTTGCAGTTGTTTCTCCACATTTCCCCTTTCCAAGGGAAAAAAAAATAAATCTTGAAGACATGTGTCCACATCTGGACACACAGATGGACCTCATCTACAGCTTGAACTAGACAGATAAGTAGAATGTGCATATCACATAAAATGTGGTATTCAGAAATGCATACTACAATATGCTTCAACATTTTAGGAAATGAAGTTTGGCCCTAGACATGGGAACTAAACAAATGACTGGGTTTTTGCATTTCTGTTTCTCCAGCAACAGTGGGGAAATTTGTCAGATGGATTCCTCAATGATAAAAGCTTTAAACACTCAGACTAAGGAACTGCTATCCAGAGCCACGTATACTCTTTCCATTCAGGGAAGATCAGCCACACAGATTCCATACTGTAAAACATTCAGTTTGGCCCATAGAGAACAAACCCTCTTCAGTATTTTTGGCTCACTGAGCAGTAAATAAACATCCATTTTCACTATTCACAAATATATTAGCACTACTGCTTTCAGGTCTGACACCAAAGACTGTCAAACCTCTCTGGCAGCAATTATAACAAAATGGAAAACAACATCCAAATTTCCAACCACTGACTTCACACTGATTTTTCTGGAAAAAGAAAGTGCTTCAAGCAAAAAAGCCTAATAATAATCTGAGATTTCTAAGTTAAAAAATAACAAATAGAAAGAGGAACTGACTGATTTTATTTATAAACAAACTCACCAATTAATCTCAGTAAAAAAGAGAAATGCACTGAAGAAAAATAAATAGTAAATAAGTCAAATTGAACTACAAAAGTAAGATCCCATATTTTATTCATTACTTAGATTCCGACAGGTCCAGTAAAGCCCTGCAGAAAATCCAGTGTTTTCCACAAAGGCAAACCCTACCAGGTGCAGATTAGAAAACCTTTTAAGTCTACTATTATTAAAGTACTGACCGTATTTGGCTTTATACAGACACAACATGTATATACCATTTGCATATTTAAGGAAGTTGAACAATTTCTCAAAACAATGCTTGATTAACTTTCCTGCCTTCCTTTCAGCAGACCGGAGCTCTTATTTTCCAGTGCTCTAGGATGGAGTGCATTCAAGCAGCAACACACAGCTCTGTAATGTGTAATTTGTTATGCAAACAAAACAAGCCTACATTCTATTGATTCATGTGTGCACCAAACACTAAAGTAACAGATTTTTCTGCTAATATTTATGTTTACATGTAATTTTTAATGCACTGAGTTACAGCAAAGGAGCTGCAATGCAGTTCTTTAAGGCTGAACTCAACAACTGAAAGCAGCCGTGTCTGAACTACAGATTATCTGTAATACTTAAAACCCTTAAAACCAACCCAGACACACACACATGAACACAGATTCCTCTCAAAATAATGATGATACTCTACATCAAAGGGTTTTTTCCCCACAGATCATAGCTCCTGCATAACCACTTGAAAATTTTACTGCATCTAAGCAAAGGGAAAACCTCTGACAGGCATGGGGGAAGAAACATCTTAAATGAGGTCTGCCTCTGAAGGAACAACAGTCTGAGCTACCACACAGCTAATCTGTCTTTCCTGAGCTTTGTCAAACGCCTTCTTAGTTGTGTGAAGGAGTAAGACAGGACTACAGGAACTCTGCTTTCTGTCAGGGATGGATGGGACAGAGAGCAGCAGTCTCATGTTGAACTCAGGCAAATCCTAACTCCCTCCTTTATCCCAACCTGAAACCTACTGCAGAGGACACAGCACTGACACTCAGCTCATGTACTGTTTAACAATAGTCCTGACTGTCAGGTGCAAAACTGCTGGAGATTTAGTGGAAACAACCCATTTAACATGCACCAAGTAGAGCCTTGCTTCTTTATGTAAATGCAAATTATACAACCATGCTTGCTTTCAGATCAGGGGGAATTTTGTATTCAGCTGATTCAGACAGTAGAAACAACAACTTGGCACCTACTGCTACTAAATTAGAAGCTGTTGATTGTCCTGAGGATACAAAGCACCTATGGTGTTTAATCCTATTTGGAACCCAAGATGTACTCAGCTTGTATCACATGGAATTTTAAACGGTGAGGAACTTAAAGTTACAGTCAGACCCAACATTCATTGCAAAAAGGCTGTGATATCTGCACTCTTTTATTCTCTGTTCCAAAACATGTTCAAGGCCCTATCTTAATGCAAGGAAGATCTTCTTGGATATGTTCCACTTATTTGATAGGAAACTTAATTTTTTGAATTGTAGTAATATGGCCTAACTTCTGTGGTAACCATTTAACCCACTACTAGTCTAAAAACAAGACTATCATTAAATAGAAGAGAATGTGTACAACTTCTCATTCTCATAGGCGGGGTAAACTTGTGTCTCAACAGGCTGAACGCTGTCTGGAATGAGAAACAATAAATTCAACACCCTTCTTCCATGGCCCTTCTTCTTTCATAGAACCGTAGAATGGTTTTGGATCATCCAGTTCATGGGCTGGGATAACCTTTCATTAGACAAGGCTACTCAAAGCCCCATCCAATCTCACCCTGAACACTGCCAGGGACAGGGCAGTCACAGCTTCTCTGGGCAGCCAGTTCCAGAGTCTCACCATCCTCACAAAAAAGAATTCCTAATTCCTAATATTGAACCTAAACCTATTCTCTTCCAGTTTAAAACCCTTGACGCTGGTCCTATCACATCCTTGTAACAAGTTCCTCTCCAGCTCTCCTTACACCCTCTTCAGGTACTGGAAAGTGCTCTGAAGTCTCCTAAGAAGCTTCGCTTAGTTTAGTTCCTTAGATGGGTCTGATAAGGCACTCATCTGATACTCTCTCTGAAACCAAGCAGTAGACATATTCAGCTTTATCAAAAAGAAGTGAGATGAAGGTGATGGTAAAGTGGTATATAAGGACTAATATATAAGAGGTTAACACATTTTAGGAAGTACAAATTGTCTTAACAAGGAATTTTAAAGATTTTATGGAATAAACAGTCTTTCTCACTAAGTGCAATTTCAAGCTCTGTCTAGCTTTCTTAATTAATCAAAGGTAGAAACAAAATAATGTTTTGTTTCATATGAATTATTACAATACTAATAATAATAACAAATTTTCTTTCATATAAACTAATCAACACAACACAGTCAGAAACTCTAGTAACATCATACTGAAAGGCAAAACTAACTAGAATATAAAATAAAAATTACAGTAATATTAAAACAGCATTTTTAGTGAGTTTAAAGTTCAGATAAAAAACAGTAAAACATAAGTGGCTCAGAATTACAAAATCAGAACAGCTAGCTTACCTTCCAGGAGGAATTCCTCTTTTTGTAAGATCTATTCGTACTTTCTCTCCCACATGTCTATAAACCTCTACAATGGCTAGTATGGCAGCATCTCTCACCTGTGAACAGTTTAAATTGTTAATTTCAGGGTTATAGAAACCAAAACAACATTTGCTGACAGACCACTCATCTTACAGTTTCTATGGCCCTGTATGCTAATTCAGTTGAAACAGTGAGGGTGAAAAGGAAAGGAAATACAACTGTTATATCAAGATGGCATTTGTTCCAAGTTAGAGAGCATGTCCAGATGGTAAAAAATCCTAGAAATAACAGCTTTAGAGGGAATTTCTGGATCTGACATAAGAATAGCATTTGTGGAAAAAATGTGCTTTATCTAGGACTCGCTCACAGCAGGCAATTCTTTCAGAAGTTAGCTCCTGCACTCTGTCTTGACATTTCATCTTGCTTCCATCTGTTTTGACACACAGCAAGGTCCTTCTGGAAGACTAAGAATGCCCACAAGAGTGGACCAAAGTGATCAGCATTTTCTTTATTTATTTCAACTGGAATCAGGTGGCATGACATCAGCACAAGAAAGGGAATAGGGCAGGACAGTGAAAGGGGAAAGAAAGGAGATAGAGTGCCTCTTCAAAAATTTTAAACCATGGTCATCACAATAAGAAATGTCAAAAATGCATTTTAGTAAATGCCATTATTCGCTATAAATAATGTCTGGAATTAATTCAGTATTATTCTTTGCAGCAGTTCAAATTAAACATACAATTGCTCTAGCAAGATGTGAACTACATCTTTACCAATGATCAGCAAACAGGACAAATTCTCAACAGAATTTCTCTAGAACAGAACAGTGCTATGCAGCACAGGGGAGATAAGAACTTTGCTGCATTCAGAAATTAAGCATAAAGACCAATCCTGTTTTAAAGTCCATCTCCTACCAATGTTATCTTCTCCCTTGCTGTATTCATAGTCTTTTCCCTCAAACTCAAATTCAGATAAATCAAGATATTTTAACAATTTCACTGGAAGATTTTCTGAGGTTCAGATGTCACCATTATGAACTACTTCCTGATTTTCACGGCAGATGTTTTTGCTTACTTTAATGATTTGAATGACAGTCCTTGCATGTTCTTAAATGCCATTTGGGTTCCAACTGGACAATTACACATAATGTTAACTCCAGCAAATTTAGCAAACTAGCACAGGCTTCACACAAGGGCTGCTTCTAGAGGTAGTTTTTTGTGTCAAAACCTTATTTTTTTATTTATTTCCTTCAACATGCTCTGTAAGAAACAATTACTTTCAGCAATTACTAGTTTCAACTTCTGAAGACAAAACTAAAGGGACCAGTACATCATGATACTGCTGCCTTTGCAACTCTACTTTCATCTTCCAGTGAATGGATTGATTAAGAAGAAATTTGGTTTATTTTTTCTCATGGTAGAAAATAATGATCTGCTGCACACAAGGACTCTTATCAGCTTTTCTTTGAATGCATACATTTATTTTGCTTTCACTGCTCTGTCAAAGTATAGTTTTTCAAGGCCCAGTAAGTACTGAAATCCTTACCTGACTGTTGGAGTCACCAAATGCTATACACAGATGTGGTACCAACTTGCTGAGGATTAATGGTTGTGCACCGTAACTAAAAAAAAAAAAAGAAGAGTGTTTTTTAAGAAAAAATCGGAAAATAATTTTTGCAGAAGTGAACTTTTGGCTTAGATTTTATAGAATACAAGCTGACATAAGTCAAGCTCTGTCTCTCTCTTACTAGTCCTTTATCTACTTTTAAATAAGACAAAATTTCTGTAACTTTAGTCTTTCTTTCAGAAAGCCCGCTACTTAAGTAGTTTGATTTTTCCTATATATTAATTTAATTGAAGCAGACTCCCTAAAGGATTACTTTCAGAGAAAAATGACATTCAGAAGAAGGATAGAACCATTACATCTCCATAGAAACAAAAAGCTTACATGTTTAAGGTAGCAACAAGACACAAACACACTCCTTCTCGGGATCGGTAATTCTTGTGTTTAAAACCAACAGCAAGGCGTTCCCAAATGTACTATAAAAGCAGAAATAATGGTCTTTAATTACCAGGAGCACAATACAACATAATTCTATTCCATATAATTACATTCATAATAGTTGCAAAAAAAATAACAGAAGGCAGGTCCACTGGAAAAGTGATAAAATTAACTTATGAAATGCACAATATGGAACACAACACAGATTAATTCTACACCAAAACCAATTCCTAAAAAAAAAGTCGTTCAGCAATCTAGCTGAGTATTTTCCTTGTTTAACAAACAGCTCTTAAAACATACAGAATTGTTACAGTTAATGCACACAAAACAAACATTAACAGTACAAACTACTGACTCAAGCAGAAGTTACTATATTCTTTTTGCTTCATATTCTGTTTCCCTGTCAAAATCTCCTCACATCCATTTTAGCTTGTCCTTACCCCTATACTCCTGCTGTCCCACTTCTCCCTTACTTTTGCTTTAGATCTATTTCCTCATTTTTTGATTATTTCTTGCCCCCTCGTTCTAATTCGTGCGCTTCCATTTTTGCTGTGCTTTCGGTTCTCCTCTCCGCGCTGCTGCCGCTTCCTGTGCTACGATCCCCGGGCTCGCTGCACCCTCGCTCACCTCCCTGCGCACTCGTTTTCCTCTGCCCGCCCTGGCTCTCTGCCTGCTG
The DNA here is from genome assembly GCF_047830755.1 of Zonotrichia albicollis. Classification (NCBI taxonomy): domain Eukaryota; kingdom Metazoa; phylum Chordata; class Aves; order Passeriformes; family Passerellidae; genus Zonotrichia; species Zonotrichia albicollis. Next base: position 49,682,477 of record NC_133819.1, on the reverse strand, counting down.
CCTTCACCCCGTTACCTTTCCATCTCCTTGCCGTGCTCTAGCCGTGTATCAGGGCGCTGGAAGCACCGAGGTGGAGCAGAGGAGCTGGGGGACTCTCCCCGGGAGCAGCTGCACGGGCTCAGGCTGCAGCTCGGCCCAGCTGCGGCGCTGCCATTGCAGCCCGGCCAGCATCCGGGCAGCGTTGCCTAGCGATGGATGGCTGCACACTGCCAGGAGCTGCACACTTTGCAGCCCAGGCACCTCCCTCCCGCCAACTGCACCCCGGAGTGCTGCGACTGCAACCTGTAATGACGCCACACAAAGCTGCTAAAATGTATTACATACTAATTATTGCAATCGGCTTGCTGGAAAAAAAAAATAAAGCCTTCACAAACAGCTGTTGATCAACAAAAACAGAGCATAAGAGCAGGGAATATGCACCCTCTTTATTAATGAGGTAGCACGCTTCAGAGCAGACATAAAATTTTCCAATTAGAGCCCTGCTTGATAATTTTGTCCCATCTGTGGTTTTTTTGTTTGTTTGTTTTATACTTCATTGCATTTAGAGAAAACAAACCTTAGACGAGCAGGATACGGCTTGCCAAAACTGCATAGCTTAAAAACAAAGAACAGGATTTTATGGAAGAAAACATCCTTCCAATTAACCCACTGTCATGGACAAACGTGGGAAAAAGGAAATCTTGCTAGATGTATAAAAAATACAGGTGGAGGGGGAACTGCAGACTACTGAAATAAGCAAAGCAGACCAAAGAGAAATTTCATCTTTCACTGAATTATCCCTTAAGAGCTAAATTTTTTTAAGCAGAGAAATTCAAATGGCTGCTTAGAAATTTTAATGCTCAAAAGTTCCTAGCAAGAGTTGATGTCAACCTCTCTTAGCCCCTTTCATGCACATTTATACCCCCTATATTTTTATGCCTTCCTGCCTATAAACAGCTACATCTAGTTCTTGCTCATAAAAGAAACAAAAACCCCCTAAACATCTAAAACAAGTAAAGGGATTTTTAATGACACGACAAATTAAATATTATTCAACAATATGCTAGAAGAGGCAAGGTGGGTTGACTAGAAACAAATTTACAGGACTTATCTTCAAACAATTATTCCACTCAGCTCTTTTAAAGGGATGCTTCACTCTGCAGCAGAGAGCCTAAAGCTCTGTATTTCAGTGTTGGAGGCACAGGAAAGACTCTGTTGTTTTGGTCCCTGCTGTGAGGATGATTGATGCTTTTCATCCAAATTTGTAATGACCCATAAGCTTTCCCGAGAGCAGACAACCAAAGCCAGGCTTCTCCCACTCTGGGGGAGCTACCAGGAGAGCCAGACCTTGTCTGACACACACATGGTCTTCCTTGGACCCCACAAACCTCATATGCTTTCTGACACAGAGTCATCTTCACAGGGGATGGAAACTTCCTTCCATCACCTCTATGTACAGCCTAACAACTCTGCACAAAGATGGACCAACAATGCAAAACTTTCCTGACAAAGGTTTAGCACAAAGCAACTACCATCAATTTCTTCATCAGCAACTGAAGGTATCTTCAAGGTGCTCTGCTGTGCACTTGTCCAAATGCTGTTGCTATGGAGGTGCTGGTCTGTGTGCCAGGTATTTGGGAGCATCTTGGGCACAGTAACACATCATTTATGAACTACTGGCACTTTGACACAAAAAATTACTACCAGGTCTTTTGGTCAACGATTATGACTGACACTGCAGCTTGTGAACAGATAAAGGAATGTCTTTGTGGATGGTATTACTAGACCCTGATGCCTAAATCCCAACCAGACCTGTAGCCAAAGGGAAATAAACATGTTCTACAATAGCCAACATGCTACATGTTTTATCAGACAAACAAAGCAACTGACAATAATTTTCTCACTCTAGATAAAGTCCACAAATCTTATTCACTGCACACAAACATTCAAACTTGAATCTATGAATAAACAAAACCAGGAATTAGCACATACAAAACCCCTTTTTTTTTTTATTAACATCTAGAATTAGAACTCAGAAACAGATTTTCTTCAGGAACTGAAAACTTAAATAGTAAGTTCTTATTCACATCCAGGGTCTCCAGACTTCCAAATAACACCACTATTCAAGAATATAATATTGTTAAATAGTCCTCCATTTTTCAGACTCACAGAATCAAGATATAAGATGAAGCACTCAGAAGCCACAAAATGCTTAGAACTGAAGGTTAAGTAAGCCTCCTTACAACCAAAAATGAAAAGCCAAAGGGCAACTTATCCCCACCTCAGTTTGTCCATGGTTCACAGAGAAGCTAGAAGGCCATGTTCTTTTAAGTTAGAAAATGTGCACCTTAACTGTAGGACTAGTCCTACATGTTCAAGTACAAGTCTAATTTTAAATCAATTTGGAGCTAATGAAAGGTATTTATTCCCACTGTCCAAACCCAGAAGATGCTTTAATTAACAAAGCCCTAACAAAGCATAAAAACATCTACTCAGAATTAAGCTATGGTGTGCAAAATATGCAGAATCACATTGTGCCAAGATTTTTATCTTTAGCTGAACAATACATCAGTGTCAATCCATTAAGAGTATCTTTAACATTTACACCATTAACAGTGGCAATAACATTGTGACATGTTCAAAGTTCATACAAAAGTCATAAGCTCACTGGAGGCTTCCATCTGAATCTGCATTAAGCAATCATACCATGGGTGGTGCTGCTTCACTCATCAGTTTCAATATAAGATTCTGTGCTTGCTCTCGAACTTGGTCTTTGGCATCTCCCATACGATCTATCAAAGCCAGGAGAACTACAGAAAGACGGGGGAAAAAGAGAAAGTAAAAAGGATTAAACACTCAATGGAGATTTTCAAATGCTTAAATGTATTTTTTTGAAACAGATGTAATATACATGTCATTCAAAAATAAAAGCAGAGTTTAAGTAGGCCACACTATTTTAAAATCTCAGGTGCATTTCTGAGTATTTTATAAGACTAACAACAAATGCATAAGGCTGAAATGGAAGAAAATAGTAACTTTCAACAGGTTAAAAAGAAACCAAGATTCCCATTTTCAAAACGGTATGAATGACTTTGATTTCATCTTCAAAGAATGTTCCACTTAGCTTCAGAATGTCTGGCTTTTCTAAAAAATAATGCTAGGCGTGGTGAGTGGCAAACAATTGGAATAGAAATATATGGCTATTTTAAATCAGTGTGACTTTGCTATTTATTGTAAGAAAATCGAAAGTTTTAAATCCCTTTATTCACACAGTGTATCTTCAGGAAACCCAGCCTTACTTCAGTACAAGCATTGTTAAAAATTACTATGATAAAACAAGCATCCTCGAAGAGTATTTAAGTAAAATTGCATGACAGCTGATGATTTCACACCCTAAAAATAAGTAAAAATGAAAACCAAAGGACTTGCCAATTCTCTTTGTTTGCTTTTCCAGACAGAAGTTTATGATTACATCAGATAAATTAATGCTATGACATTAGGAAAGCTATCCCAATGAACACATAGCCAGCTCTGAGCTGTAAGACAAACTGCTGTACTGGTTCCCAACCCTCCATCTGGGCCCAACCCTTTGTGAGATTCTTCCCCCCATTGCTTTCAGTACCACTTTTTACAAATGAGGGGTGATGATACCGAGTGTGCTGCTTTCCTTCAGGAAGCACAACTGATGGAGCTGGTGAATTGGTGGAGATGTCATTCCTCACAAGACAGTGATGTAAGGTATTCCAAGTAAAAAAAAAAAAAAAAAATCTTCACAGCTAAAATAACTTTTTACTACATTTGGTACTATATTACTGAACACGAGGATATTTTGCAGTTACTGCCTGACCTCAACAGACTGCTGAAGAATTTCTACCCACTAAAGAAATAACTGTATTTGGCTATTGTTTGAAAGGCAGATCTGAAGTACTTAATGATTTTATAGTAATAACAAAACAACAGATTTGCCAGCAAAACAAAGGGAAGAGAGTCATACATTCTGAGGAGGTTCCCTGAGTCCTCTGTTCCTACATCAAAAATAGCAGCCATTTCTGTACCATGATTGTTACTGACAAATACACTGCTGAAGTTGGAATTTCCCCTCCTTTGATACCTGAAGGCTTTCTTAGTGTCCTAATCTGAGTATTTAATACTACTGGTTCTGGATAGTCCACTGACATCTTCAGCCACCATTATCAAGGTTTTGTGTTTTTCATCTATCTTCTCTACCATTTCTCCTCTGAAGAAATTAGTACAGCTACTTTCGTTTTACAGTTTGGAAGGAAGAGTCTGGGGGATTTTTGTCTGGGTTGGATTACCATTGTTTTGATAGCGTGGGACTTTTTCTTTATGGTTTGGGTTTTTAAGGGGTGTTTCTGTTTTGTTTGGTGGTTGGGTTTGGTTTTGGGTTTTTTTCCCATTTTGTGAACAGAGAAAGAACTCCAGACCTTAAGAGATTATTTCTGGGAGTACACAGCTGACCAGTCCCATGAACTTCCAATCACTTTACACCTACTGATTACATTTTTCTTGCCAACAGTACTTTCCATGTCCATTTTCAGCACTTCAGAACTGACCCTGTCCCATGCCTTACACTACTAGTGATGTCTCTACACTGACCTGACTGCTGGGCAGCTGAAGGCAATTCTGGCTTTACAAAGAAGGAAACAAACACAGCCAGTGCCAGTTCTGTGGGAACACGGCTCCTTTGTGACTAATTAGCACTCTGAGTCATTTGATGGAGCTGCAGATACCAGGGCTCTGCTCAAATCACCAAGGCAAGCACAGAGAACAGCTAGAGAAGCTGCTGAACAGAGATGAGGTCACTGAGTTAAACTAAGCTATGACACAGCCCGCAGATTTCAGTGTGTGCAGCCACTGAACACAGCAGCCTTTGCCACTCCTGGAGCTCTGACAGAGGGGCAACATGCTGTGGGAGCTGTTAAAGGGCCCAAATGGCTGCAGGCTTGGCTTTTTTCCCCTAAAAGCTCAAATTTCTGTAAGACCCCATATAAGGCATGATACATTCTATTTGCACAAGACAAAAGAAATTAGGCTGTTGAATGCTGGCAACCACCAGCTGGTTTCCAGTGTGGCTGTTCATCTTCTCTGTCAGAATAAGCTCCAACAGGAAATCATAGGAAGTTGGGTTTCCTGTCGATCAAGTTTCAAAACAGAACATTTTGGCTGCTACTTTTCCTATAAGATGTACAAGCTTTCTCACCAGCATTATTGAATTAGTGTCTCTCTTTATACTGCAGTGCAAATAAATGCATTTGGTTGTTCCTGGCATCAGCCTGCAAATTCAACAATCTCAAACAGATGTCAGAATTAAAAGAAGGGTGACAAAGAAGAAGTAGGACCATACATGAAGGCTGTATTCAATGTAGTAGCCTCCTAACAAATTACTCAGTGAGGTGTATAATTTGTCACATGCCATCTGGACTGAACAATCCCACTGTTTTACATTTATCTTATCCATCTTTTATCTTGTTGCCTAGATTCTTAAATTATTTCAAATGGATTTTGGAAAACCTAATAACATATGACATCTTTCTGTTATTTATTTCTGCTGATATGCTGAGAAAAAAAACCACACTAAATTTAGGAGACAGTGATTCCTTTTGCAGCTGTTGTTTATTTTTTGTGAAGCCCTGTATTTCATTCAACTTGCCTTTTCACCACATTTTAGCATCTTGTCAAAGTTTCTTACCACTTCCAGCCACTCCTGAGGTTTTCCTGTTAAGATTTGTACATTGCAGAAATCTCATTCTCCCGAGGATTTCCTGCTAAGATTTCTACATCACAATTTTACAGGTTTTGATTACTGAACAAAACCTTAAAGTGTTATCAAAAATACTCCATAGCAGACATTAATTCTACCAGATCTACCTCAAACTGACCAGCTATTTTATAGTCGTAGAATATTCTGAGTTGGAAGGGATCCATCAGGATCATTGAGTCTGACTCCTGGCCCTGCACAGGACACCCCAAGAGTGGCACCATGAGCCTGAGTTCATTGTCCAAACACTCTGTGGTGGTCACAGCACCAAGCTCTGTCACGCTTGGTGCTGCGACCACTTCCCTGGAGAGCCTGTTCCTCTGGGCAAAGAACCTTTTAATGATATCCAAATCAAACTGCTCCTAGCTCAATTTCAGACCATTCCCTCAGGTCCTGTTGCTGTCCCGCACAGAGCAGAGATCAGTGCCCTCCCCTCCTCTTCCCTCACAAGGAAGTTGCAGGCTGCCATGAGGTGTCTCCTCTTCTCCAGGCTGAACAGACCAAGTGACCTCAGTGACTCCTCACACAGCTTCCCCTCCAGACCCTTCACCATCCTTATTGGCCTCCTCTGAACACTCTCTAATGATTTAATGTCTTTTTTATATTCTGGTGCCCCAAACTGCACTCAGCACTTGCGCTGAGGCCACTGCAAGGTAGAGCAGAGCGGGACAATCGCCCCCCTTGAACTGGCTGACAATGCTGTGCATCTACATCTGAGCTGCAATTTATGCCTTTTTCCTTTCTGCTATATCCATACCAGAGCTTATTATCCCAATTTCTTTTTCCATTGCCTTTCTTCTCTTATCTCAGTAAATCTGAATAATTTTTCCTTTATCCAAATTCATCAAATAATTTTATCACCACTAGTTGGGACAGTAGATGCATGAGTAAAGGCCAAAACCAGCCTTCAGAGTCGGAGAGCAGCCTGAGAGATTAAATATTTATTTCCTCTACTAGGGTTGAAAATGACAAAACAAGTGAATTGCAGAAATTGCCTAGAATAACACACAATGTATTTTTTAAAACCTGAGCAGTTTAACTATATGACCCTTGCAGCAAAGAATGCCATAGGTAGCACAAACAATTTCCCTCTGTTAAACTTTAATAAGAGTTCCTTCTGGAGCTTTTCAGTTTGTATGGTTGCTTTTTCTCCTCCTCTGACCACTTACACCTGCTGCTCTTTGTACAACTGTGCTCATTTTAAGTCTCAGGTCTACCTATTTCTATGAATCAACTTTAGATAGTCCATTACTACAGGCTTAGAAAACAGCATTAAGCAAAAAGGAATCTTTATTGAGGAAACATTATCAATGTCGGCAAAAATTCTGTTACTAAAAAGAAATGTCTTTGAGGACAGAAAGAGATTAAAGCTAGGCAGCAATATCTTTGTTTCCTGAGAAACCTTGCCAGCTCAGGCAGCAGCACTGAACAGCTGTCATTAGAAAGGAGGGAGGGAAAGAGCTGCCCCTGCAATTAGGGCAGGCTCTGTTCTGGGCAGGATGCACAGGAGAGAAAAGTATCCCACAGGGCCAGCCTGACAGATCCATGTGGGCAAGGGGCTACTTCTAAGCAAGGGATCATCAGCAGGCTCTCAGAGAGGGCCTCAGTGCTCCCCTCCTCAACAGAAAGTCCCGGCCAGTTTAATCAACAGCAATTTCAGACACTAATGTGCTTCTTGGGTCTCTCCAGGAGCTAATTAAAAACAGCATTAGTGGGATTAATGACAAATACTGTTCATCATCAGTAGCAGAGAGGAAGAAACAAAGCTTTTTTTATATGATCTATCCATATGCCTATCAAGGTGTCAGTCTCAAGAACATGAGAATAGTCTTAAAGAGAGGTGTATTAAACCAGAAAGAAAAGTAGAAGATTGAGAACAAATATTCATAGCATCTTCTGAAATTTGTAAGCTCTAAGCTAGGCTTTTTACATAACTAGAATTAATTGGAATCAAGCTGAAAGCAAAGAAGGCTAGGATTTCTCTACTCTGAGTTAAAAGCACTGCATTTCTAGGTGTCATACACTGAAATGCCCACGGACAGCAAGCAGATGGCATTTTAAATCACAGCCTATCACTCAGGCATGGATCATGTCAGGTAAAATGAATTTCCACTACTAATAAACTCCAGCACTAGCTAGCCAGGACCAAAAAAAAAAACCCAAAAAACACCAAAACACCTACATAGATTTTTACTTTTTTCTTTTTTAACTGAAACCTCAGAGAATCTAATCACAAGGATGAAAAAAGTTGTGCCTTTAATCCGTTATGACCTTCAGCTGTGACCATTAACTAAAGAGGAAACCAAAGAAAATTTAAGGATTTTCTGAGGTGTTGTAGGAAGTTAGTATTTTTGTTACATTTAAAAATACAAAAGCAGCTATTATGGAGGAAAAAAATACAAATAATGGGCTATCCCCTAAATGCCTTTTCCAAAAAAGAAAAAAAATGAAGCAGTCTGCATTTTATTGTTTAAGAAAATCCTACAACAATCCAGCACAGCTTTTCCTGAGGTCAGTAAGCTATAAAATGAAAAGGTGGTATCAGACAAAACACCTGACTTGCATTTAGATGCAACAAAGCATCCTTGAGACAAGACATCTTTCATATAAATAGAAAAGCCTGCTTTACTTTATCTGAACAACTCCGTTTCTTGAGTTAATTTCCAAGTTTTCTCTAACAGCACAGCTTGGCCATTTTTTAAGCAAAAACACGGAACAGATAATTTTGAAGGTCCCTTCCAACCTAATTATTCCACGTTTTATGTTTAGCTGTTCTGCAAGCATTTTAAATCTTGAATCCTCAGCAGAACCTGCCCTTAGTCTCAACATTCCAATTAAATTAATAAAAATTAAAAATAAGAATAAAATCAAGTCAGGCACTAACACCTGAAGATCCAGCATTTTTTTACATGTCATATATCCATGGCAGCTCAGACTAATACAGTTCTTGGTCTTCATGGATTTCATTGATTTTCAAAGCATTTCTCCATACCACATTTAAACCACTTATTAGAGTCACAGCTTGAATAAACTGCACTCTTGAGTCTTTTCCACCAAAAAATTCAATCATTAAGAGAAAAAGCAAAAACTTACAATTTGGGTGTCACTAAACACTGATTTCCTCAAACAAGTATTTCCAAATTCTTGGACCAACTACTTTCAATCCAAATTCACTCAAAAGTTAAGGCATGTTGCAAGCCCTTACAACCGCTTTAAAATACATCAGGTAACGCAGAACCATTTAAGTCAGCAAAGCTCTTTTGCAATCATCACAGCCAACCACTAACCCAACACTGTAAGGCCACCACTAAACTTTGTCCCTCAGTGTCACATCTACAAGAGACTTGCAAATACCTCCGGGGTGGTGACTCACCCTCTTCCCTGGCCAGTAACAGTGCTTGGCAACATTTTTCCTCCTATCCTATGTAAATCTTCCCTGGCACAACTTGAGGCCATTTCCTTTTGTCCTATCACTTGTCTCTTGGGTGAAGAGACCAACCTCCACCTTGCTACAACCTCCTTGCAGGAAGTTACAGAGAGCAGTAAGGTCACCCCTGAGCCTCCTTCTCTCCAGGCTACATAATCCACAGCTGTTCCTCATCAGCCTTGTGCTCCAGACCCTTCCCCAGCTTTGCTGCCCTTCTCTGGACATGCTCCAGCCCCTCAATGGCCTTCTAGCAGTGAGGAGCCCAAAACTGGACACAGGATTCGAGGTGTGGCCCCACCAGTGCCAAGTACAGGGCACAATCACTGCCCTGGTCCTGCTGCCCACACTACTCCTGATACAGGCCAGGACACCACTGGCCTTCCAGGCCACCTGGGCACACACTGGCTCATGTTCAGCCACTGTCAACCAACACTCCCAGGTGCTCTTCCTGCAGCTCTGCCTGGGGTTGTTGTGACCCAAGTGCAGGACCTGGATTTGGCCTTGCTGACCCCTCAAACCATTGGCCTCAACCTGCTGCTCCAGCCTGTCCTGATCCCTCTGCAGAGCCTTCCTACCCTCCTGCAGATCAACACTCCTGCCCAGCTTGGTCTCATCTTCAAGCTGAGTGTGCCTTTCATTCCCTTGTCCAGATAATGGATAAAAATATTAAACAGAACCGGTGCTGAGTCCTAAGGAATACACTTGCCATCAGTCACCAACTGGATTTAACTCCACTGACCATCAACCTCTGGGCTCAGCCAGCCACCCAGTTTTTAAGCCACTGAAGAGTGCACCCATCCAGGACATGAGGCTTCAGAGAGACTTGCAGGCTTCATTGTAACAATAAATTTGATGGAGCATTTCAATTAGTGGGAGGACACTAATTTAAATGCTCTTCCAACACTTCTAAAAACTACCTGGTAAAAAATCTAAATGCTTCAAATTTGTTTCACATGTTAATACTGGCACTACAACTATCTTCCAAAATTATTTTTGCCCAGTGGTTTCTTTTAATAGTAAGATAAATCTGAAACTACTATTAAACATAAACACATTTACATATGGAGTTTTTGTGTGTAAAATGTGTATCCCTATTGAGACTTCTACATACAGGTACATCTACAAATACAACCTATCTGTGTTTCATTGTTTTAATTGTCAATTACATTTCCTTTAATTTTCAGGTAAGTATAATATTTTGCAACATTTTGTAGGGCTGTATGTAAAAGCTAATGTCAATATAGTTATGTAACAGACTAATGGACAGTTCAATATATGCAGAAAAATATGTCATGGTTTAATACTGCACTGTAAAACTGAAACAAATTCTGTTTCCTTTACGGTATTAATTATTTTAGTAATATCTTTACTATATTCTCTCTTTTCCTTTTGACAATAAGGAGAAAGTCAAGTCATATACACTTGTTTTAGAGAACAAAACTAAAAGTATGAGCAGACACTTTTTCCAGAAATCCTATCATCCAGACACATATGCCCATAATTCTAATTGTCTCTTTTATTTTGGATATATACAGTTCTTGTAATAATTATGTGATCACCTGGGAAAAGAGACTGTGATACAGTAATGATGTACTCTTATGTAACATCTCTTTTAATCACAGAACAAGCAGTAGTTTTAAATACCAAAAGATGTAACACTCAAACACTGCTTTATTTTTCCAAGAATACAAACACAGTCTTATGAAAGAACACATACCCTAGTATTTATTGCTTCCAAAGTATTTTCAAAGATTTTAAGTGGAAGTACTAAAAGAAAGATGCCAAATTTGTGTGTCTAGACTCCCAGAACACTGATGCCAGCTGCAGAGCACACTCAATGTCGTTAATCATAAAAGGATAACACCTTATAAGAAATTTAGTGCAATGTTGGATGGTTGCCTAGGAAACTGAATTAAGTCTCTTATCAGGCATTATACTTCAATGCAAAGATCACTAACATGCTCTTTGGAATACTGGAAGGTATCTGCCCTACCACTGTTGTATTGGTTTTGCCCAAATGTAAATATATGTAGGTTGAAAAGATTGTAGTAAAGCATTCATGTTTTCCACCTCATAGCAGAAGCCTGTAATGTTTAAGGGGGTGAATATTCAGTGACATTAGCTGTCCTCTGCACTTAAGGAAATCCACCCCCATCAAAACAGAACAGGAAATTAAATTGGGATGGGGTGGGAAAAGGTTGAATATGTTTTCCCCTATTGCAGTTGGATAATGTATTATTATACTTCCATCATTTACTGAGATCTGAATCACAAATAAAAATATCTCAGGGTCACCAAAATATAACACTGTTTATTAAAAGAAAAATACATTTAGGGTTGCAGGTATGTTATAAGTTAAAACAGCTGTAAAATTGAAGCTTTACCTAGAAAACAGGTTGCATTGTATTTTTAAAAAAGCAGTTAGGTATTTCACATCTATCCTGCTTTGCTGTAGTTATGGTGCAATCCCTGTTATTCTTTGGGAATGCAAGTACCTACAACAGCTTAGTGCAATAACTGAGAAGTTAACTATAGTTTGACTATTTCAAAGTAATAACTGAATTCTCTGGAAAAATTCTGTTATGTTTGCCTTCAAAAAATAATACACTTACATTTATTTGACCAAAATAGAGAAAGTAAAAGCCTACCATATAAATTAATACTAAGATGGGTCTGTGGGACCCGAAGAACTTGTTACTTAGCTGAACTACTTTGCTTACAAATTTCCCGACATTTTCAAGCTTAATTCCATGATTTTTGTTTTCTCCTAATATCACCTGAATGCATTGCACATCCAAAACACATGATTATATACCCCATTAACAATATCCATATAACTTAACTGGACATCACCAAGCTGTCCTGGGGTGACGTTATGATGCTTGTATATCCCCATTCATCTGTTCTGTGCCTTTAAGACCGGCTCTGAAGAGTGGAAGTTTTGTTTGGGTTTCTCTTATCAGGACACAGAGACAAGCGGTACATAAGGCTGTTTTTTCACTTCCAGCTTCAGCTTGCTGCTTTTGCTTGCTCTCTTTTTCTGCTCTTGCTTCTGCTCTGCTCTCGCCTCTGCCTATTAGCTAGTTCTAGCTAAACAGTCCACATTGCTTCCTGGACTGTTTCTCCTCTCCTGTTTCTGTGACCATCTCGAACCTGCTCCGGACCGGGACCACCGAAGGTTTGGCTGCAGCTGCCCCAGCGCCGGAGGGACTGAGAACAGAGCAACCACCCCCGAAAGAGACTTTCTGATTTTGCCATCTTTCTCAGAGCGGTGTCATCGGGTATTGTTTATTTTGTGTGCTGGGGGGGTGCTGGGCCAGTCAAATAAACAGGTTCTTTCCACCTCTCTCCGAGGAATTTTTTCCCCAACCAGTTGGGGGGAGGGGCCGTGTAGGTTTTGCTTTCTGGAGGGGCCCTCCTTTGCAGATTCTTTAACAAATTTGCCCTAAACCAGGACACAAGCTAAAAAAATAAAAGAGAAAAAAAACCTCTCTAGAGAGCTGAACTTCCACACAGCTCTCAAGAAGGGGTCTTGCCCTAATGATAAAGGCATGGAGCAAAAACACTACCCTGGAGAGTGGGCCCCAAATCCACCATCGCTGTACAGGAAACAGGGTGTTGTAGTAGACAGTCTCATGCATGTATTAGGCAAACTTTCAGGGAGTAGCTGTTGTCATCTTATCGCAGGGGTTCCATACTGTTGTCTACTTATCACAAAAGTTCCATACCTTCTTGGTGTTTCTCGTGGACAACTCCTCAGAGCACTGACTCTCTCTTCTTCACAAAGTAACCAACTGACTGCAGTTCCCTTCTCAAGCGGCCACCCCACTCTTTTATAGCACTCTGCTTCTCAATGGTTACAGCTGTGGCCTGTTAAAGTCAGGCTGCTCCTAATTATTGATAACTGGCCCAGCTGCAACTCCTTAGGGGTAAGATTACTTTCTACACTATTTTCTCATATTCTATCCTCCTACAAGCAGCTATGCAACAGAGGGATCTATAATCAATAACTACAAAAGTAATAGATGACAAATACAAACAAATACAATTGTGCCACTATGAACATAGGCCACCTCTCTGGTATGGTGTGATAGATATGGCTTCCTTAACTCAAATGCACCGCAACAGAAAGGCACTGAAAGGGCAAACAGTTGTGTACAAGAAACAGCTCCATTGTGTCTTCGAGCTGAGGCAGAGGGAGGGATAGCAGAGGACAGGCATGGAAGAGATCCACAAATAGAAACTGGCAGTCAGGCAGGTACGAAATGTTAGCTCACCTCTCTAACACAAGATCTAGCAAGCACCAAGTTTTTCAGGCAATCAGTCCAAACAAGTTTCACATACTTAAGTACTTCTACAGAACACTGCAAAAACCAAATGTGGGTCAGAAACTAAACAGAAAAAGCTGTAGGAAAACAAAGAGAAAGGGCAGACACTGAAGACACCATTTGCCTCAGATGGCCCTAACCTGTAAGACTGCTGACAACTCCTACTGATGAAGGAGTTATCACTGCCTGTTTCTCCTGTCCTTACTTTCTTCTCAGGCAACTGCAAACAAATCACTGTCAAATACAAGTCTTTGGTCTGACTTACTGGAGTCAGATTACATTAGAAGACAAATCTGTAGAGTCAACAGAACATGATTTAGGAAACTCCTGGTTCTTTAAGTTTTCTTGAAGGAAGCAGTTCTCTGCTTCACCAATGTGCTTTTAATTATTCTCATAAGCCCAGGACTACACAAACCCAAGACAGTTACAATAATGTGTTTATATTACTGCTTCACTGACAAAAACTGAATGATATTCCCACCTTGTTATGAAACTTGGAGAAAGAGAGCTAACAACTGAGGAGAAATCATATCACTCTTTTAAAAAGTAACCTAAAATACTGTTTTCTGCCTTTACTGAGACTAAGATTTCAGCAACTGTTAGGTTTGTTTATACAGAAGTTGATCATGAACTACAGTAACTTGAATACTCTAGAGGTCTTGATTCTGAAGGTGCTGAGGCTCAGTTTCAGTTGAAAGCAGTGCTTCTTAGCTTAACTGAAAAATACTTGAAGAATACATAACTTCAGATGTTACTTGTGTTCAACTGTCACCCAGTGCTAGTACTCTCTCTCTCCTCTGCTTTTGAATATAAATACTACTGAAATTTAAATATTCCGTTTGCACATGGTCTCGTTTAACTACTGTGACAAGAAAAGCCCAAACCCACAAGAGGATTTTCAAACTATTCTCAGATAGTTCATACTTAAAACAACAGAGAAAACCTGAATAAGCTTCCCAACACTCCTTTAATAATGTGACTGTAATTTTAGGTTTTACAGTGTCTTAAAATAAAAACCAAAACTTAGCCAAACTCTGGAGCAAAACAGTGTTTATAGCAACAAATGGAGACTATTCAAAAGTCAATACTGTGCATAGCACAGTATGTCTCCAGTTCCCTTACACTGCTCCAATACAAAATTAACCAGCCAAAGAGAAGCTCTCCAAAACAAAACAGATTTAAATTCTGTAGCACACTACTGCAGTAGCTCCACAGAATACTGAAATAAGCTTTCAATTAATTTAGTTAGCAGCTTGTCATAAATTATACTTTGTATTCCTGAACTTTGAAATTTTATTTCAAAGCTCTTAATTACAAAACTAGACATGTAAAATTTTGACAATTTGAGATAGCTGGGGATCAGGGAAAATAATGTAACTTACTCAAATTTTGAATAAGGACATTCGCTAGAAACTTCTGTCAAAAATAGCCAGTGCTATAAAACCAACATTATTATCCTAATATCACTAGCTCTTTTCAAAGCCAGCAGCAAAATGAGTTGACAAGTAGTTTGCTTGCACCTCCCACAAAAAAGGTCTCATACTCCAACACATGTAGATCCATTAACCTGAAATTCATTTGAGTAAACATTTCACACAGGAATAAGAGTTAATACTTATTTCTTTCATCCCATAAAAACTTTACTAAAAGCTACAGTCAAGTTATCTAACAGAAGGTGGACCACATAATCCTCTGAGACTACAGGCTTCAGGAGGCATAAATCTCTGATTAAAGTGATCTGCAAATAAAACCTTCCATCTTTAACACAACTTGAAGATAATACTTGTGTTTCAATGTAAATTTTAGAGGACTGTCTCAGGGAGTGGTAAGCAACCATATAGCATGGAACTAATTACTGGAAAGGCACTCCTTGAACCATTAAAAAAATCCCAAGCACCACCTAAGAAATCAGTGACAAATGAATACTGACATGCTACTCTACAATTATTTCAATTCCAACACCAGTAAAATGCCTGCCAGTACATTGTAATTAGCTCAAGAAGTTTTCAATATGTTCCACTTCAGCTGCTAGGAGAGAGGGGAGGAAATATCTTTTACTGTTTGGTCTTAGGAAAAAAGTTGTATTTCACTTACCAGTTCCTATATAGGGTTTAAAGCGTCCTGACAGTCTGTCAACAAAGGCACCTAAAACATCTAATCCCAGTAGTGCTACCTGTTGAAACAAAAGCATTAGATATTATAAACCAGATCAATAAGGAAAGTTTTAAAATATATTGCAAATAACTTAAGCATAGAAATGCAAGTATGCTGAAAAGCTATCTTAAATTAAAGTTTCAGATGAAGAGCTAAGAATTCTTTCAAAGTTCCTATCAAGACAAAGTTATCAGAATATGTTTGAAATGGATCAAGTTTATTTACATGTACCAGAGCAATTCAGATTTTTTAATTCTTGTCTTAAAACAGAAGAAAATAAGTATTAGAAATCCAATGTTTTCCTATTTTCAGCCACAAAACCCAAACAAAGACATGGTTTAAATGTTTCCCAGATGCTAAGAGCTTACTCCAGGAGCTTACTTCTGGCCACTTAGCTCTTCCACTAAGGTCATTACATCATTTTCCAAACTCCCAAAAGAAAATAATTGAGAAGCTAATTCTGCTTTCCCTAGTGGTCCAGTGTAGACCATTTTTCCACTCGCTTGTTAAACTAGGGAAGCTCAATTTTTCATTTGCTCATTAAAATATAATAAAGAACCCCCTCAAACCAAATGAAAACATCAAGAAAAACGAAACCAAAACAAAGACCAACTCAACCCACAACAATGAAAAAAAAACCCAAACAAAACCTAAACCAAAACAGAAAAAAAAAAGGAAATGCAAAGTACTACTGGAGTTTTGAGGCATTTCCCATTCATGTACAGAAACCAGATGAGATAACAATATCCACTAATACAGAAACAAAAACACAAACCGAAATTATCAATTTGACAAAATTATTTTAAGAAGTAGGGACACTTCTTTTGCTATTTACTGTCTAGCATATTGTTCCAAGACTTCCTTTTGTATTTCCTACAATAGCTCATAATGAACACCAGAACCTGCATTTTCACAACTTGTAGTTACCTCAATTTGCTGCTGCCCATGAAGGTGCAAATGGAACAACCATTTGTCAAAGGAACAACCTCCTCAAGCTTTTCCTCCTCTTTATTTTCTAGTAAGACATGTACTGCACATTTCTCCCCATGAACTCATGAGTAAAACTCATCTCCTTTATTAGCTGTTTATTTTCATAACATTTGGATCTGCATTTTTGGACCCCTCTGTTTCCTTAAGATCCCTATCTGTCACAATTGTCCACACTAGGCAGAAGGCCAGAAGAAAACTTGACGGGATATGCATGTGATACACATGGCCCATGCACACAGCATCATACAAGCCTTGTTTCTACAGGAAACTGGAAAAATAAGGTCCTCAAAAATCCCAGGATTAGAAGCAACCACACAGTGAAGCTGATTTCAATAAATTCAGTATTTGCACAACAGATCTGCTTTTAAAAAGGAGATATAAAACTTAGTTGGTAGTTAGTACAACTCACCCAGACACAATTCTATTACATACTGAAACTCAGGATAGCATATATAAATGGATGGCATCACTGGCTTAAATTAATATATTGCCAAGAAGTAACTATCTACAGATTAGAGAAATGGAATACTATACCTAGTAACTTACTTATACAAAAAAGAATTATACAAATTAGCTTTTGTGGTAATGTCAAGGCTTTCCACAAGGTTTTTCCTTTAATGTTACTTTCCAGCTTATCAAGCAATATGAAACCATAGTCAAAAGCTTTGTCTAAAAACCAGTGTCTGAAAGAAATAAATTCCTTCTGGAGTCACAGTTTTCCTATGCTTCTGTTTCCTGACTACAAACTCATCTGAGACTTGCACTGACAATTTTAAGGTACCTTTCCATGCAAGTGTTTTGCACAAACAGGAGCCTTTTCATCTGTTAAGATACAATTTTAAAAGTTTCTCTCTTCTCCACATATTAGATTATCTTTGCAAAATCTGTCTTGAAGACTTCCATCCTCATGAAGAACTAAGAAACTTAGAGTAAAGCACACGTGCATGAGCTTTACCTCATGCAAAGTCTTCTGTGGTCTGCAACTCTGAAAAGGTAACAGGTATGAAATCACAATAACTGAAGAGTTAAAATGTCAGTGTGGCCACAAGCTGAAGTAATGGAAAACTGCTCTTGCTAAAAAATTAGCTTTCATTCCACATCACAAAACAAGTCAGCTGTACCACACAGCTACAGAGGATAGCAAGTGAACTACCACCTGTTGGTTTTGTAAATCAGTTTTAATATTTCTCTGTTCTGATACACAATGCTCTAAGCTTCACCATCTCCTGGTAGGTATCATCAGTGCAGTATTCAAGCAGCCCTTTGGAAAGAGCTTCTAATTTATATGGGGTCACATAAACACCATTCTAAAAAAAAAAATTAAAAAATGTAAATTGAGGCAGAACTTAGAGGTTCTGCAGAAGCCCTGCAACAAAGAGGTTCCAAGTTCTGAGGCACTGTGTGGGACCATTTACCAACACAGGCTGTCCACTATCAACAGAAAAACCTTTCACTAGCATCACTCCTCTTTCCCCAACAGCTCCAATGAAGGATGAATGCCTTCTGGGATTAAAATCAATGGATTTGTTTCTTACTCTGCATTCATTAAGCCTTTTGCTTGCTGTCTAGAAAGAGCCTTTGTATGTTGAGAGTGATTCATCAGTTTACCATTGTCTGAGGCATTTAAACAGTGCTTTTAAAGTTCATAGGGAAAAAGAAATTTAGGCTCATTTGAACTACAGTTGGTTATTTGCTATTCTTTAACAAGCCAATATTAAGCCTATCCTTGACTTCTCAGATCACAACAAAGTTGCCAAACCAACTGAGAAATATTTTATCTGTTCTGGATAAAAAAAGACCAGACTCTTTAGAGAAATCAAGATGTTCCAACCAAAAAACGATTATGAATAGAACCAGTGATTAGTAATTGAGCCTATTCTTGCTCTGCAAGCTTGATCCTTTTCCAGCTCTCCTTCTGCACACACTTTCCAGCACTTCCCCTGCCCTTCTGTGGACAACTTCCAGGCATCTAAGTTTTCTCCTAGAAAAAGAAATACTGTTCTTCAAACCATACCTGGATAACCATGCATACTTACTGTTATTTTCATTGTGGTTCTGTAATTTCCTATCCCTGTGGGGGACAGCTAGGGGCAGGACACTACCAGGAAAACATCCCTACTTGTGTAACTTGCCAAATAACCTTAATACAAATGTCCTTGGGTTTGGTCATAGGATCTCTGAACTGTGCATGGAAATATGGGTTCTGTAGAACAGGATCTGTGAACTAGTCATGAGAATCTAATGGGGGAATTATGGAGGTCCCTATCTAGGACTCCAAAGAATCAATTTAAGGCATTGGACTTCCTGTCACCATGGGGACGGCTGTGGTATCACTAACAACTACTGACAAAAAGGACACAGCATGCCAAACAACTACGCCCTGCAAGAGCAAGCATTGTTCCAGCACTGCACTGCTGGAACAAGATATATGCAAAAATTTCATGGGATGATTTTTTTACAAGTATTGTCAGCCAAGACACAAGGTACACTTTTCTTAATTTTCATAATCTCAAGAACCTTGCAAGCAGCTCAATGTGAAACAAAAATATTTATGTTTGTGCACTATCTTGTACTTGACTTCTTCAAGTTTCATATTCTTAGTTCTCTCTACTCATCTTTCAGGACACACTTCTGCTCCCCTATTCCATACTTCTTGCTCCCTTTACTGTTTCCCACTCCAATTCTATCCACTTCCCCCATCTGCAGAGATCTATCCATACTCCATTCACTCCCTTGACTCAAAAGCTTGTAGATACTTGAGCATGCCCTTGGCCCCATGAGCAGAAGGACATTTCCATTTTTCTGGGTCATTTCTTCAACCTGTGTGGTTTTTCAGTTCCAGCCATGACATCTTCAGACTCCATTCTCCCTGCCACTTAGCAGCAGTTGGACAGCTGCCTCTGCTGACAGAAGCCAAAACTGCAGATCCAGCTGCTGAAGCTACCACACACATCTTCTATACTGAAGATATTTTAGCTGACAAGGAAGCATTATTTACATTCTCTTGTGTCTTTCACCTTCAAGAGCACTAATGACACACTTCCAATTCCAATGGCATGATTTTTTTTTTAATATGTATCACATCACATTGCAAGGAGAGAGCACAGTTGCTGGTATCTAACAAAGTCTTCAAGCTCAACAATTGGAGTCCAAGTTGGTTAGCAAATGCGGAGCCCACTCTACCTCTGCTACTGCCTTCAAAATGATGTTTTGCAACTATATTTTGTACTACAAGGTAAGATTCTCCTAAGCATCCCATCTTTGCTACTGTTAAACTACCTGTCAGCTGCAACCTCATTGTCTCAAAAGGGGTATAGACTATTGTAAAAATCCGTGTGAACAAACCATCAGATATAACATAAACTATTCAGTGCAATATAAAGACTACTCAGTGCAAATCTTAAATCACCCAGTGCAAAACAACAACTAAATAAACTACTTAGTGCAATACATCAGACTATCAAACTTCTGATAACCTTCCCTTCACAATTCTCCTGTGATGGTCAACCACAGAACATTTCAGTGACGCTGTGCAAGCAACCACACTACCAGAGGATTGCTGAATGAATCACCCGTGTTCATCTAGAGAGTGACAAGTGTATTGCTGCACTGAAAGGCTTGGTTTCTTCAGGGGATCTCCCAAGAGGCACAATTCTAGGATGTCCCTGTTATGCTGACCATCTCCTGCACTGCAGCCAGAACAAGCAAGCAAAGTGCTCTCATAAAAATTCTAGAGGTTAGTAAAAAAAAGGAAATATGCTTTAATGCCCTTTCCCCAAGTTGGGAACTTCAGCTTCCTATCTTGTCTGCCCACATTAATTAAGAAACTTTTAGCCAATTCTGAAGAACACATTGATATAACACTCAAAATGATCACTGAAAAAAAATGTTTACAACCTTCTGTTATTTCAAAATCTCTCATCATCAAAACTGAATTCAGACTGCAAGTATGAGCCAAACTGTTCTGTATTATGTGGAAAATACAGTATTCTAAAACTTGTGTACTGCCTCCAGCTTGATCCATTACCGGAGCATCTCCAGTTCACTTCACATGTGCATAAACATTCTTCCCTTATCTATTGTAATAATTTTTTCATAAATATTTTTCCAAGGACTGTGAGCAAAACCCAAAAGTATATGATGCAGCAACACCTGACATTGTAAGCCATTTTGTTGAGATTGTCTGGCTAAAACTTTATGCGCTGCACTGCAAAAAGTTTCCAAACAGAGCTTCTTTAAAAGCAAGATTCAGTGGGAAGACAATGAGATGTATGGTATTTCTCTTTTGAATAAATAATTAATTAAAAAACTTTTTTTTTCCCAAAAAAAATTGCAGTTGAAAGCCTTTCTAAGCACATTGATGGTGCAAAACAAAGAAACTTTTATTTTAAGACTCAGTTCTTTCAAAAGAATTTAATTCTTTTTGTGCCCAAGGTCTCTTATTTCCTTTCCCATTTCCTCTTATTTAAATTGTATCAAGCATACAGTGACCCCCATTCTCTGCTACTCACTCCCACCTCTGCAGCAGCTCCTCTGCTGTGGGAAGAGCAGCATTCATGCAGCTGAAGAGCAGCCCACTTTGGGGAAGCAGCCCAACAAAGAACAAGAGAAGGCACCTCCTGAGGCGTCTCCTCCCTGGGCCTCCAGCCGGGCGGCCTCGCAAGCGCTGCCATCAGAGCCGGGCAGCATGACGCACCAGCACCACTCCACAGCAGGCACACAGACTGCTTCCATCAGCAGAGCTGCTCAAATCGCCGGGCTCACACGCCCTGACTGCTGCCAGCCCTGCCCTGAAGGATGCACCCCTCCTCTGACACACTGCACAGGGCTGGGAAAGCTCTCTACCCACAGCCAAATCAATCAAACCGCAGGCTAGAAGTGACCCTCCTGTTATCCCTCTTGGCCTGCAGATGCATTTGATCTGGTGCACTGAAACATGAGTCAATTCAGCTTGCTGAAACACTGGAAAATGAACTGAACATAGACAAAACCTTAAGTGCCTCAGGAACAACAGTGGGAACAGAACACCTGGCCCCATGAGCAGCAGAGCTGCAGTTTCAACAGCGAGTACAGTTAGGCTGTGTCACAGACATCTTTTGTGAAAAATCCCTTCTTTAGGATTTCTCCCTCTTCTGGGAAGCTGAGGCCCCAGAGAAAGAATGTAAACAATGGTTATCTGCTGCTGCGGAATGCAACAGGTGCACCTGTGATTGGCCCATGTTGCATGTTTACAATTAAGGGCCAATCACAGGCCAAGCTCTCTCTGGGACATCATAAGAGAGAGCTCCTTTGTTGATTCATTCCTTTTCTATTCTTCGCTTAGCAGCTTCTGAGACTTTTCTCTCTATTCCTTTTAGTACAATCTTAATGTAATATGTATCATAAAATAATAAATCAGCCTTCTGATCATGGAGTCAAGATTCTCGTCTCTCTCTTCACCCCTGAGGGACCCTTGCAAGCCCGGCAACAGGCTGGACAACACAAAACAACTGGACAATGCAAAACAACTGAGAACTGCCAATTCCACTTCTGGAGGACATGCCTGAGACTTTGAGACTATACATTCCCAACTCCCAGCTAAAGACCTGACAAAATTAATTTTAATTAAAATAATTAAAACTTCTTGGAAGTGCCCCTTGTCTTCAGGAGATCTGCTTGATTATTTGGCTAATATTCCATTACACCTAATGTATCATGAAGAGAACATAAATATTACATTAAAAAAACAGTAATTATTACTCAAGAAGGAATCAAATAATTGAATTTGAAAAATAAAATTGGATTCACACATGGACAGGTTAAACCACACTCTCACTACATAGAAAAAAGAAAGTAGCTCCCACACAGCCAAAATCAAACAAAAATTGAAGAAAAAAAGAATGAAATTCAGCAAAGAGTTCAAAGTCAAACATTTCTTCTTCAGCAAAGACATTTAAATTACCAGCATTTGCTAACAAAGACTAAGGAAATACCGAGATCTACACAGTAACTGAAAATAAAGGTTTAGCAGGGTCCTCCTTTATTCCATTTCTCTGTCCTGCATCTTACAGTCCTACAACTCACTATGGCATTTGCCTTTTGTGTAGCATATGTTGGCTTGGGTTCAACTTCAGATCCAAAACAACCCAGACATTTTCTTCCTGAGGTCTGCTACACACACACACCCCACATCTTGCATTTGCGCATTCGGTCATTTCTAATTAAATGTCCCACTCCACATGTTTTATCTCTGAACTCTCTTTTTTCAGATCTCAGTATCTCCACTTTATTCAAGCAGTTTTAAATTGTAGGTTCCACCTCGCACACGGATGTGTGGTCAGCCAAGTTTTAACTGCTGTCATCTCTCTGCAAGTACTTCAGACAAGCATCCCAACCACTTGTCTTTACCTATCTGCAAAATTACACTTCAAATTTTCCCTTCCTTTTTGGAAATTGAAAGCTCCTCCTGCTGGCCTATGGTTGAACTAAAGACAAACCAAAATAAATACTTGCCAAACCAAGGAAATACAAAAATGCAACACCAACATTACTGGTATTTTAGTATCTTTTGGCATTTAGCATTGAGACAAACAAACCTCAGAAAAATCTCACTCTTCAAGATGCATAGATTGAGGTAATTCCAAGGATTTGCCTAAAAGAAACAGTTTATCCACACTATCTGAAAGAGATAGAGCGAAATCAGATTTTCTTCTTCCCATGGCAAACAATCTGCTGCTCTGGCATAAACTAGTGATTATTAATTACTTTTCTACTGCAGCTGAGGAATAAAACAAGCTAAGATACTGACCACAAAGGTAAGAAATCCAAAAGTGACTTGCAGTCACAAACATTCCTGATTACTCTTCTCATATAAAACTACCACCATTTTGTTAGTTCTGATCAAGTTTTGTTAGTTCTGATCAGATTTCTTTAAAGAACCAAAAGGTGGCTTTGCTGCTCAACAATAATTTTAATGAGAGTAATTGTTCAATTTTGGTGTTCTTAAAAGACATACTAACAACTAAGAGTAGATTTGCAAAGCTCCACATTAAAAGCAGTATTTCCCCATCCCACATCTCTTCAGCAGGAGTTCAAAGCAGATTTCCAGATTACTTGAGTCAGACATAGAACAGTTTGAGTCACCAGACTGCACAGTTAGATAATCTTGTAATTATTTCAAGTGACTACTGAGACCTAACAGATGTGTTAAACAAAACTCATATATACCTAGATGAAGATCCAGGCTAACCCAGTAACACCAGCAAATATCTATCAGCAGTACCACTCTCAAAATGGGTAACTCATTTACTGTTTGAAGTTCACCTGAGAGTCCAAACAGAAAAAATATCATTGTTCCCATTTCCTGAGATTGCTAAATATTTCAGATTGAGACCAAATACCAGCAGAATAATTCTATCACTCAACTCTTAATACTTTGCATTCAACTTACCTATTCTTATTCCTCACAGCCTTGGGAAAACAGTTGAGGGAGGGGGGATAGGGACTGACATATACCCAAAACCCCAAATCTTTGCATTGTAGAAGGAGAGAGATTAGACCCAACCAATACAAAACAAACCACATCACCAAGCAACCAATTTTCAGTGAGAAATTCTTTCATTCTAGTGAGATACAAAATAAAAGTTTAAATTATGCACATCTTCTGTGCACTCCCTGCTTTGCAAAGCTTTTGAGTCTTTGTAAGCCAATTCATCACTGCATAGACATGGCAACTGAAGTCCTCATAATTCAACATTGACTCATCTCTCTCTAGGTCATTCCCTATGTTCTGCAACCCATTTTCACTACAACCCTGAACCACCTGCAGATGAGTCAACACATTCTTAATCCCACCTTTCTGTTTTACCAGTAACTCAAGCTAGTAATTGTGTTTTCCACTTCAATGAGCTAGATGAACTCAGAAATTTTCCTATCTGCTCTCTCAGTTTGGAATTGGCAGGTTGTTTATTCAATAACTATAAAGAGTTGCAAACTTCAGAACAGCAAAAGCACTGTGTTTTATGCGGCCAAAATCTTTTGGGGATGAGTTAATTCAGCCTTGCTGATAAGTAGCTCACATTTAGAATTATTGAATGGTTTAGGAAAAGGCCTTTAAGATCATTGAGTTCAGCCTGTTTACTGAATGCTTATTCTCTTTTTCCCCCACTCACTATCAACCCTGCCAAGCCAACCCTCCTATTACTCCTCCAGAGTCTTTCCCTTCGGGTTACATGAGCCAAAAACTTTCTAGGGTGGCATACCACAGAAAGTTTTCTCTTCACAGGCACAGCTTAAGAGTTGAGACCAGAGCTCTCAGATCATCCATCTCCTCTTTCAGTACAGTCAGCAGAGTACACTGCATGCAAGAACTGAGATTTCAGTGGGAATAAAAAATATGGCATGTTCAGGGCAAGTGACATTCGTTATCCCCTTATTATCCATCCCCATCACCACAAGCAGAAATAATGCTCTCCATCAAAACTTCCTCCATCATTCCCCACTTGTATCTCCAATTCATCTAGCTCAGCAGTTCTGAGTCTCCAGCCATTATCACTGCTTGTGATATCACCAGTCATGTCAACTGGGAGGGATTCATTACTTTAGGACTCCAGAGACCGCCAAGACCTTCAGCAAGATAGAGAAGAAAGATGATAAGCAGAATTGTTAAGTGCTCTATGTATCAATTTCTCGGTAGAGGGTGACAACAATATGTTAAATAATACAGCAATCAAAAATCACTTGGTTTTTTTTGAGAAGACACGAGTCTGTGGATTCATTACCTTCTATTGTTCAAGGCCTGAATGCAATAACAAAATAGGACACAACATTTAAATGTGTAACATCTATGCTGGCATGAGACAAAATATGCAAGTAAAACACATGCCATTTTTCTAGACTATTAATCTGCATTTTGAAGCAGCACACACTGGCAGTCACTACCACAGCCAGGGAACACTGGTACTGGTTGTGAGCAAAACACCCAAGATCTTGTGCTGTTGTCATTAATATAGTCACAGATTCTTCCAAGCTGGAAGGGACCCACAAGAATCATCAAGCCCAGCTCTGAAGTGATGGCCCCTAGAGGAATCAAACCCGTGACCAACACCATGCTTTGAAACACAACAAAGAGCCACCAGTAAGTGGACATAGAGAAGAAGTAACAAAAATACTGTAATGATTTTGCAAGCAATCTTTAAAATTCTCACAATTTGTAATACTCTCATTCTGCATGACTCCTTTCAGTGGTACCCAGCCATGTTGTAAGGGCAACAGGCTCAAACTGAAACACAAAAGCGCCATCTGAATACGAGGGGAAGATTTCCTTTACTTTGAGGGTGACAGAGGACTTGAAAAGCTGCCCAGAGAGGTTGTGGAGTATCCTCTGGAGATATTCAAAACCCACCTGGCTGTGATTCTGTGCAACCTGCTCTTAGTGAACCTGCTTTAGCAGGGAGGTTGAACTAGGGGATCTCCCTTCTGTGACTGATGCTTGTGGAGCACTGCATACTTCTCATTGATCCTACAGTGCAAACAGCTCTGGAGTTCTGTCACCTTACAGCAACAGCAAACAAAATGTCTTAGACTATGAAAAATACATCTTGAAAATTGAATTTCCAGTCTTAACGCCTAATTCTGTTAATTTACAAGTGCAGGAAGAAACTCTTACGTTACCCTGTTAAGTAAGAAGCTAGCACTCTTCATGAAAAAGGGTAGTTTTAAAGACCTGTCTAGGTCTTGCACTAATCATTTTTTTCACCAACAGCTGCCCTCAGATGATGGATTTAAAGATAAATAAATTATATTTGTCCAGCACACGCTACTTCCTCAAGCTAACCCGACCTTGACAGACAGATATACTTCCAAAATAAATAAATCATATGCGCAAATCGAGTTAAGCCTTTATTCTTTTCAGACCTCAATCTCAGAAGTTGTTACGTGCAAAGGCTGGCGGAATAAAGTCAGTGGAGGGAAAAAAAAATCCATTTCAGGAACATACTGCCCTCCTGCTGTGTCTCAGAAAACAGAGAAAAAAGCGAGCACAAGCTGAGAGCAGCGAGTTTAAAGGTCCAAAGTGCGGGCGGATCACGCCGGCAGGGCAGGGCGGAGCGGGCCCGGCCAGGAGCCCCGGGCGCGCAGCGCGGCCCGGCAGCGCCCCCCGGCGGCGGCAGCGCGGGCCTGCCCCGGCCGCGCCGCGCACACGCACCGCGGGGAGGGCAAAATTCAAAATAAATAAATAAAATCAAAAAATCGCCAATGCGAACGCGATTGTCCTTGGCACTAAAACTGCGCTGTCAATCGCCTTATCGTCTGACCGACGTCAGAACAACTCGCAAGTGTTAACGCTGGGTGAGGGAGTGATCGCTCTTTTCCCGTGGCTCCGTCTAAAAGACACACGCACACAGGAAAAAGCGAAACGTGAGTCATCATCGGGCCGCTGTGAGGATACTGTATAACTTCCCAGGCACGGGAAAGTCACCTAAACACGACATAAACAACTTTCAACTCACAGAGGGAACCCCAAGAAACCGATTATTTCTTAAATCGGCTAAAATACACACAGCGTGATACAAATCCGGTGGAGCAGCACTCTTTACGGCCTGCAGAAAACGATGGCAACCCCATGAAACACTACACCCAAGTGCAGACACCATGGAAGGGGAGTGGTAGCAAGAAAAAAATACGAAAAATAATCATCAGCTCCCTTGTTTCTGAGTAAGGAACACAACCCGAGTGTGTAATATAGTTGCGGGGGGAGGGGTGAGGGGGCTTAACACAATGCCGCGAAAAAACCCTCAAATCCAAACCAAAACACCACCTAGCCAACGATAAAGGCAAAACCAAAATCCCTATTACCGCTTCTTTAAGGATAGACAAAATAAAACATTAACCACCCTTCCAAAATTTCGGAATTCCCCTTTGTGCGGGGAGAGATAATACTGGCACAAATGTAGTTTTACTTCTGCTCTTACCTGATTAAAAAAGTAACCCGGGGCTCTGCACCTCCCTACCATGATGAATCATGGTCTCCCCGGACCGAGCCCCGCCGAGCAGCCTCACCTTAAAATTACTGGAGTTGACCCACGCTGTTAATTCGTCGATCACTTTATCAAGGCGCTGCTGGTCTTGCTCCAGATCGGAGGACCTCGCCGGGTCGCCCAGGTACTCCAGCAGCTCTTGGCCGACCTGCATCCTGCGGCCCACGTCCTTCTGCTGTACCTGCTCGCAGAAATAATCCATGCCGGCAGGCTCCATCTTCGGACGCTGCGGAAAAGTTTCTTCGTAGGCGAGCCGAGGGCCTCAGGGTCGGAAGCGCGGGCAGGGCAGGGCGGGCGGCAGGGGCGCGGACAGGCCTGCCGTCCTCATGGAGCCGCTCCCGGCGCTCCCGGCTCCGCACCCGCCGCCCCCATGCGCACTCGCGGCCCCGCAGGGGGAAGCCCCCGGCGGGAAGGGAACGCGGCGCTGCTGCTGTGCCGGGCTCGGTGGGAGCCGCTCACTCCTGTTCAGGGCTTTCCAACCGCCCCCGCGCCGTCCCGAGGGATCCCGACAGGGCTCCCCGCCGCCGCCCCTCCTCTTCCCTCGCCGGGGAACGGGAAATAAAGCTCGAGAACAGGCGCCGCGGCTGGAGGGGCTCGCAGGCACCCCGGACGCGGGCTCGGGGGATCCCCCGGGGAGGTGCTGCCGCCCCCGCTCGCTCTGCCTTCTCTCCTCCCGTCCGAGGAGAGATCTGCGGGCCGCCTCTCACGGGCACCGGCGAGGCCGCGGCGAATCTCTCATGCTCCTGACGCCGCGGCCTCCAGCCCCTCCTGCCCGCCCGCGGGGCGGCTCCCAAACTTTCGTCCCGGCGGGTGTCGGCGCCGCCCGCTCCCCTCCACCGTGAGCCGGGCCGGGCCGGGAGAGTCCCTCCGAGAGCCGCTCACGCTTCACCGCGCCTTCCCCCGCCGGGCTCTGCGGCGGCAGCGCCGCCTCCGTCCCGTGCAAGTTGCGCCTCCCGCCGCCGCCGCTGCCGCCCCGGCCGGCGCCAGGCGGACACACCGGGCGGGGCCCGCGCGGCTCCACCTCCCGCCGCGGCTCCCGCTTCCCCCGGGAGAGCGCGCGTCCACCTCCTGCCCCGCGCTGCGGCGGGACAGACGGATGGACGGACGGATGGATGGACTGACGGATGGATGGGCAGGCAGAGGAGGGGCAGTGCGCGCTCCCCCGGGACCCCTGTGGGTCGTGTCCGGCGGCAGAGGGAGGCGCATGCGCTGTCCGCTCCGCTGATGCCCGCGGTGCCGGTCCGGCGCTCTGGGGGAGAGTGTTGGAAGAACAGGGGAAAAGGCGTGAAAGGTGGTGCGGTGCTTGGGTGCTCCCCTGCCTTCCTCAAACTCCCGCTTCCGAGCGCGGTCCCGGCTTTGCCTAGCCATGCCCTGCAACCCCTCTCGCCTTGCTCAGAGCCCCGGTGTAAGATGGGGAGATCACCGTGGAGCCATTCCCAGTATTCCCGGTGTGGTTGGCTCTGCAGCATTGCTGTCCGCAAAATCGCGTTCCTTATCCGGAATGCAACAACACTCCAGAGAGACACGGGTTTTTAAATTCAGAGTTGTGCAAGCCTGGGTGCTCAGTGCTATTCCATAAATCCAGCACAACCCATCGGACTTTCTGCACTGTTACTTACACAGAATCACTGAATCACAGTTAGGGTTGAAAGGCTCCTCTGGAGATCATCTAGTCCAACCCCATGCCAAGGCAGAATCACCTAAAGGAGATAACACAGGCAAACATCCAGTCGGGTTTTGAATGTTTCCAGAGAGGCAGACTCCATGAACTCCCTGGGCAGCCTGGTACAGGGCTCCACCACCTTCAACATAAACAAGTTCTTCCTTACACTGAGATGAAACTTCTTCTGTTTATTTTATGGCCATTGTTTTAATTTATGGCCCTTGCTCCTCCTGCTGTTGCTGGGCACTACCGAAAAAGAGTCCAGCACCATCCTCTTGGCACCCACCTTAGAGATATTTATCTGCATTAATGAGATCCTCGTTCAGTCTTCTCTTCTCTAGACTAAACAGACCCAGCTCCTGCAGTCATTCCTCAGAAGAAAGATGCTCCAGACCCCTAATCATCTTCGCGGCCCTCTGCTGCACTGTCTCCAGGAGCTTCTTTCTTGTGCTGAGAAGCCCAGAACTGCACAAGGATGTGCAGCTGAACCAGATGAACTCTTGCTGATGGATGGCAATTTCCCAAGTAAAGCCCCAGCATGGCTGACCCACATGTAGACTGCCAGGAATCCACTTGAATTAAAACAGAGACCCTTAAATGAGGGGCTGTGATTTTAGGTGCTGTTTCAGTGTTGGAGATTTTTTCAGAAATGGCTTAGAAGGCAGCTGTGAGGAGTAAAATTCTCACAGCCGGTTTCTGTAAACAGCAGAAGTTCTCAGGTTGTTTTTAATTACAAGTAAAAGTGACAAACATGAAGGCCTTGAGAACCTTGCATACCAGAGTTCTCAGGCAGCTTTCTCATAACAAGTAGATATTCTATCTTTGGCTGTTTTGGGAAAGCAAAAATAATTTTGAGAACCCAAATCTTGGTATTGGAAACATAAGGAGGGGCTGGTGTGTTATCTCTGACCTATTGTGAGCTCGGGTTTGCAATATGCATGAACTTAATTAACACGGTTACAAAAAGTGATTGATTGAGTGAATAAATGGAGTCGATGCTGAACAATGAAAGTTGGGTCTTCTCCCTCCATCTTATTTCAGGACCAGTTTAAACTGGTCCAAGTCCCCTTGATGGTGGGAAAGGCAGTCATGTCCTCTCTGTCCCTCTGCATTGGCCTGCAGAGGTGCAATTATGGCTTTCACACGCAGGGAGAGGAAAGCGGAGGAGGTCATTCTTCCCCTTCTCCCACCCTGGCTGCTCCACTTGGCCCCTGTCTTGTCCCCCGTGCCAGACCCTGCGCACATTGATCACTGGGCTGATTTAATGGGCTAAATGACAGAGCTGGTGTCAGTGAGCTGGGCTGGCCCATGAGTCCTGCAGGCAGAAGCATGGCACTTGGAAAATGGGAAGCATAACAACATCAGTGGCCGTGGACAGTGACATTGTTCTCCTGCCCCTCTGACATTGGGAAGGTTCACCTCATGCTGAACTGGAGGCCACTGCTGATACAGGCAGTCCTTTTCTTCCCTGCTGTTGTGTACACAATTCTTCCCTTCCATACACCAGAGCTGGTTTTTATTCATCCTCACTTAAACAGCTCAGAAAGATAATATTTTTATTCATTTTTCTCCCTTTTTTGAAATCGCATAGCTAGCTTTTTGCTGATTCAGATTCCTAAATTTTCTCACTCTGGGGTTCAGCAGTTACCAGAGTTGGAGCAGGCAAAGACAGCTAGAAGATAGATGGGGGAAACAGCCTTTGTGTTATGAAAGCTTAGTTCCAAGACAGCAGAGTCTGGCTGTCTGGCTTGCCTTGTTACTCCTTGGAGTGGGGAAGAGTGAACCGGCAGGAAAGCAAGGTACTCCCTTCATTTGGCTGCTGGATTTACACTAAGGAACCACACCTGCAAATTGCTGCTTCACAGCAGTGTAAACCAAACTAAATTGGTGCTGCAGTGTTCCTACTTGTCTGCTTCTCACAAACCCCTTTCTCAGGAATTCTCCACTTTCCTTCTGTCTCATTGATCTGAAAAAAAAAAAAAAAAAAGAGGACTCTCCATCCAGGAGGCAAGACAACAAGCAGCCTTTTGTTGATTTGGTGAGATGCAGCAAACTGAGGATCCCATGCTTCATCAATCCCTAGGCTTTACAATAATGAAGATGGTTAAAAAGATTAAAGATGCCTTTAAAACAGAAATGTATGTGTTTACTTTGAGCTTATTGTAATTTACAAGAAGATCATGAGCTGCTCATCATGTTTTCAGGAAGGAAATCCAAAAAAGGAATTTTGGATGAAGATGAATAGTTCTTGTCTTGTGTGTGTGCACTGCCACTTATGAAGATATGGAATTACAGGTTGCTTTTCTAGGAAAATGAGACCCAAGAAACTTCTGGAAGTGAAAAAATAAATTTCAGAAAAAAACCAAACTGGATTGCAATATTTTTTTATCAGTGCACTAGAATCTGATTCCCTGGTGTTGTATGTTTAAAAAGCAAATATCTTGCTATGAAAATTTTAAAATTGTTGACCTAATAATATTGGCTAAATAGAAAAGAACTAAGTAGGCGGTGCTGGACCCTTGGAGTATTAACAACTGTAAACAATTTCTGAATTTCTGTCCTTGTCCAAAGTATCTGAAAAAAAAAAAACCAAGTAATATGAAATTCACTTTTCATTTACAGTCCAAGTTAAGCTCAATCTCTGAAGAAAGAAAATCCTAAGCAAAAAGAGGGGCTAAAGCTCGTGGCACTATGTTTTTGAAAAATTCTCTCAATTCAAAGCAAATACACTGCATAGGTAACCCAGTTGCTGTGACTAGCATTGAAACTGAGGGGAAGGGTAAAGTATAATAAGACATGCACTTGAAATATCAGAACTATTTTGTCAACTCAAAGACGGCATTGCAAAGCTATGCTGAGGGCAAAAAGTCATGCTGGGCTATGTGGCCTTTCTTTTTTTTTCCATTTCACGTAATAAGTGTTTTCTTAAAAACCACGGCAGAAAATAATTGCCTTGCCGTAAAGTCAGAGGATTAGACCACTGTATTTCATCCTGAGAACCTGTGACTACATGCCATGACTAGTGCCTTTTTACAGTATTGATTATAGGTACACTGTTTGGATGTACTGTTATTGATATAACAGCAGAAAATGGGTAGCCTTTTTACTCCTGAGGTGTTTTGCTAAGACTAAGTCAGTTTCATTTGAAAGCTAGCACTGAGAGAAATTTTTTCTTTTTTCCCCCTTTTTTTTTTGGTGGTATCAATAAATGTTGGTTGACATTTTCCTTTGCAAACAAATAGCTTTTGGCAAATAGAACTTCTGGATGTTCATTTCCTTTTTTAGCAAGGCAGGAGTAGCACTCCAGCACTGAATCCAGAGCAGTCCCTCAGCTTGGAAAAAGGACATGGTTTCATTGTAGATGTTCCCACAGAGTCCTAGTGGACTTTATACCTAGGGATGTGGGCCAGGCTCCAAAAAGAAGGCATTTTCATTCAAGCCAAAGATCTTTTAAAGCTTCTTACTCTCAGTTAAGGAGATTGCTTTCTCTGGAATGCAATCTTCTTTTTGATATGCAAGCATGTGAGCATAAATCCACTCCTCTTGTGTATTCGTACAATGCATAATATTTTGTAGAGCTATTAAGCTTCGTAATTGAATGCAGAATCCAAATTTCCTTCAGTCTTCGCAATGTGACTCGCTAGCAAGCAGAGCAATTACAGCAGGAGCCGAGGTAAATGACACTAATCCAGTGCGGCGCGTTTCCAACCTGAATTGCACACCAAACCTGTTCCTACGCCCCCAGCCCATCCGAGTGTGCTGCACAATTCCCGCACGTATTACCCTGCTCTGGAAAAGGAGAGAATCCTACCAGCGGGCTGGGGAGGGAGGATGCCGTGCTCTTTGTTCTCTGGCTGATAAGGGAGCACGCTGGGTGCTCCAGGCTCTGCTCTGCCCTCCTTCCCTTGCTAGCAGTCAGCCCTAACAGGCTTAGAGCTCATGCACCCTGGTTATCGATCTCCTGTAGCAGAGTGTCAGTCACTGCCGCAGAAAAGCTACTTCTACAGAGTGACTTCCCTTTCTGAGAAACCCTTCCCACACAGAGGATATGATCCCATTGCTGAAAGAACCAGAAAAATCCCCTAAAAAGCCTCTGAGAAAAAGTTCTCTTCATCGCAAATAGCGAACACGGGCCAAAATAATAAAAATAGAGTGGATTTAAACATGAGTCACTCAGAAAGTTCCCATAAATTACACTTGATGTAGCCTAGGTTGACACTGAAGAAACCTACGAGAAAGTTGTCCTTCCTGCTGGATTCCTCAGGAGCTGGGTCAGCACTTCTACAACATGTTCCACCCTGGGTGACTTGAATCAAATGTTCAGATTGCATCTTGGATGTAGTGTCCTTCAGTCATGTACCACCGTTTAATGTCTTCTAGAAGAACCATAGCCTTTTATTTTTTTATAAGTTGGAGATCAGTACACTGAGGGTCTTCTTAATACTGTCAAGAGGTAAAAGACTGTGCTATTTTAAGCAGAAATGTGGCAGACTTTGTTATCTATGTTGTAGAGGTATTTATTTTGCATCTTTTCTGTCATTCATTGCGAAAGTATGATGTGTATCCTGTCAAGCTGAATTTATCACTGTTGGTAACTTTATCATTTGAATTCCTCCCTCTGAGATTAACAGTATTAGAATAATGAAGTAATAAATATCTTTTGAATATAAATAAATAATTAATGCAGGAATGTTCTGATGATGATGTTTCAATATACGTACCAAGCTAGTTGAAAATTTGTCCATTTTTCTCACTAGGTCTTAAAAGATGAAATCAGATGTAACTGTATTAAAAATGTACTTGGTGAACTCAGCCACATTTAGGCTTGTGCCATGAACGTTCTTTAAATTATGTATTTAATAGAGATTGCTTTCATATGCTTATTTTTAAAACAGTCAGGAGCTGAAACTAGTAGTCTGGTATTTATCCTGTACATACGAAGTTAATTTGATCACAGAAATGGGGTGTGAGGGGGGGATCAGCCTGATGCCTGATTACTGGATTACTCCAAGGCATTAATTTGTTCCTTATTGTCAAATATGTTTTAACATGTAGACACTGCAATTAAATAATTCACCCTGATAAATGTTTTATGAGTAATTTGCAAATTTTCTTGATTCATGTGATACAGAGAAGGAAGAACAAATTAAAAACTACAGATAATAAAAAATAGTGTCAGAATTAACATGTAAGTGACAACTTCTCTTTCATCATGTTAGTCTACCATGCCTTATATAGTTAATCAAAGTACTGGTGCATAACCTAGCATCCTTTGTGCCCTTTTTGCACAGCAACAGAGATATTTGTCTTTAGTGATAGTAGAATTTGACCATGCTTTGCCAAGCAAAGGTTTCTTTCTGTTTTGTGCAGCAGGTTATTTGCTAGACTTTTATCAATTAAGATTTTCTATCTTTAAATTTCTGTGGAGGAATATAGTATGCCAGTGTTCTGTGTAGGGACTTAATTGCTGTATAATGATTTCATGTAATGTTTGAAAAAATCTGGAATGCATTAGTCCTTTGATATAAAATTTTCTCAATTTTTAAATTTAATAAATTAAACTTTTAGTTAAAATACCTGTGAGAACTATTTCAATATAGATGCAATTACCTTTGTATTGTAATCCTACCCTTTGTAACAGCAGGATGAAAGAACTAGAAAAGGATCCAAACTACTTGTGTCATCTGACCTGAAAAGTAAAAGCTGGTGAGCACACAGTGTACTGCAGAGCAGTATCAAGGGACATGTAGCTGGGTGCATTTTGGCCTTGGAATGGCAAAATCTCTGTTCTTGCAAAACAGATCATGGCATTTTCATTATCTGCAGGAAGATTGCAAGACAGTGAATGCACTGAAGAATATGAAAAAAAGGGCAGAATGGAATCTTTCTCTTTCCATAGGAACAACTCTCCGAACAGGCAGAACAGTGATACTCATCCTAGTAACACCAGTGCAGTGCCAGACTGCCCCCGTTTGCACAAAGCAACCCACTTCTCACTGCATGGCAATGAGGAGGGGAAGAGAAAAACACGTACATTTCATTTGTTGGCCTCTGGTTGGGCTTGCTGTTGTTTCTGTAATGCAAGTCCTTCTATAAATAGGACAGACTCAGCAGTAATTTGCTACTCGTGGAACTCCTACATCAGCAGTATTGATCCAAGGAAGGTTTTCTCAGGTAAGAAATTGCACGGTTCTTCCTAAAATGAGGACAAAATTTTCTGAACATACATGTGGTTTAACGCATACAGACGCATTTCCATACATATAGCTTAAAACTACTTATTTTCCATAAAGAATTGTAGGCATTTCCATGTTGGGATCAGGCTGGCAGCATTTTTTTAGCGGTTGCCGGATTCTGGCGTGTTTTTCCGCTGGAGTTTGCTGGAGTTGTCTGGCTGCTTGAGAGCTCCCTCTCGTGGTGAACTCGCCTCTGAGGAGATTCCCGAGCTCCCCGACCAAGGATTCCCGACCGAAGGCGTGAGGCTGGAACTTTACCTACCATATCTGTTACTGATAACTCTGTGCAGCAACAGAAAGAAGCCAAGCTTGCAGTTGTTACAGATATCTGTTTTGTTTTGTTTTGTTTTGCTTGGCTTTCCACCCTTGTCACATAGAAACCTACTGTTTCCTATGGAAGCAAATATCAATTGGTATTTTAGGGAGGAATTTCTGTAAATCAGTAAACATATAAAAGAAATGTAAGTATTCATCTGTGTTCTAAGGGACGAAAAAATTGCTGAATGGTTTTAATTCTTTTGCCCTGAAAAGAGTAAATGTCTGTCCTTCGCTAGAATAGTTTAGGGTCTCTTGTATCTGGTGCTGCTGCTTTGACCAAATACCCACGGCTGCTGGCCGTCAGCAGCTTTGACCAAATACCCACTG
Organism: Zonotrichia albicollis; assembly: GCF_047830755.1. Lineage (NCBI taxonomy): Eukaryota > Metazoa > Chordata > Aves > Passeriformes > Passerellidae > Zonotrichia > Zonotrichia albicollis. The sequence continues at coordinate 49,646,261 of NC_133819.1, read as the reverse complement.
TTATGGGTCCGTGCTGTACCCATAGGGTGTGTTTTTATTAAATTCATTTTCAGCTCAGAACTGTCACCCATTCTGCGCAGGAGAAGAACTCAGAGTTTCAGAAAGAAAGCCTCAGGCATTCTCCTCCCTCCTTCCCTCCTCCAGCCCAGCTCCTGGCCCGGGAGCAGCTGTGCATCTGCAGCGTGACGGGCTAAAGCAGCAGCCACAGACCCTGCAAACCTCTTTGCAGCGGCTCTTTGTGGATGCTGCGGGATGCTGAGTCACGGCTTTGTGGTGTCTGCGCCGCCTGACACACGGACATGGGAGGGCTGCTTCCAAGAAAGCTCAGAGTGCACCAATTCTCCCTGTTTTCCCATGGCTAAAGTGATAGCCTGTACAAATCTCCCAAGCTAGATGGGAGAAAAAATTATAAAAAGAAAATTATATTATATAAATTATATAATTTATTACATTAATAAATATTTATATTTATACGTACAGATATATTTGTATTTATATTATGTGGTTATATATTATATCTTATTTATATAATTATTTATATAATTATTATAAATTATATAAAATATAAAATTTACACTTCAGAATAAAATATAAAATATACACTATTATAAATTATATAAAATATGAAATATACACTTCAAAATATACAATTAAAAAATACACTTCAGCCTGACACATGGACATGAGTGGGCTGCTTCTAAGAAAGCTCAGAGTGCACCAATTCTCCCTGTTTTCCCATGGCTAAAGTGATAGCCTGCACAAATCTCCCAAGCTAGGTGGGAGAAAAAAATTATAAAAAGAAAATTATATTATATAAATAATATAATTTATTATGTTATTATAATTATTATGCAATTTATATTTATATTTCTAATTTTATATATTATATCTATAATTATTATAAATTATATAGAATATAAAATATACACTTCAGAATGAATATTTGAATGAGATAAATAGCTATAAATACAGCTCTGAAGATAATAGCAATGTAAGTCAAGTAAAATAGTGGGAAAATTATAAAATGAAAATTATATAATATAAATAAAATAATTTATTATATTATTTTAATATTGTATATATATTTATACTTATATTATAATGTTATATAATATATATTATTTATGAAATTATATAAAATCTAAAATATACACTTCAGAATGAATATTTGAATGACATAACTAGCTATAAATACAGCTCTGAAGATAATAGCAATGTAAGTCAAGTAAAATAGTGCAAAAAGTGAGGCAGATTAAGGAGGAAGGAAGATTGCTTTTGTTTATGTGCGTTCTGAATTGGGCTGTTTACAAGTAGTTGAATTCATGACATATTAATGATCAATAAATAGATTGATCTGTCAAGAAAATACAGCTTTTAAGCACATCTAACTGGAAAAGAAATAAAAAACCCCACATGAATCCAAGAAGCTCAAAATGACACAATTTTTGAAAACTAAGACTGGATACAGATCCTATGACTCTGACCAGTATCAGGGATTGGGCTTGCTATTTTGATTTTTTTTTTTGTTTATTTGCAGAAAGAGGGTGAGGTACTGATGTGATGCGTATAGAGGGGATCTCTTAAAGAAAGCATGTGGAAATAAGTAATAATTACCTAAAGTAATAGAAAATTTTCTTAAAATTAAAATGTAGTGTAATTGTTAAAACATAATACAATTGTTAGAACTTAAAAGAGAAATTTTTATATAAACATATATGAACAAATTTAATTTAAAACCCACTGTGTTTCAAATAATTATTCAGAACAGCCTCCAAACTTTTCTTTGGCCTTTATTGAACCTTTATAATTTTCAGTTTACTTCCAAATAAATCCTATAGTCACTAATTTTAGTAGTGAACTTGACAGTGCTGGGTTAGTGATTAGATTTAATGATCTTAAAATTCTTTTCCATCCTAAATGATGGTATGATTTTAAATTACTTGCTCTTAGCAGATACTTTTCTACTCACCCATATAAGAAATTTGATATTCATTTGCCCTAATCCATTAAGTTGGAGTCAGAACTTCCATAAGCCAATGCTTAGGTGCCAATTTATTGACATTTTAATAAAAAGTTAGGTACTTTACCATTTCTACATTCTAGAAGGGAAATGGTTAGAGAAGTGAATGTACAGATTGGAAACACAGGCACTTTGAAGGGACAAAATTTCTTAGAGTCAGATTGTGAATAGGGGTTTTGTTCCCCTTTTAGAGGCTCTATTTTTCCACTGAGAGAACTCAGTTATCCACATTGCATAGGTCTGGGGGACTGTTTCACTAAAGACAAATCAAGAAAAATATGTCACAATGTAGGAAACACTATAACTTTTTTAAAATATAAAATCCCAAGTAATATAATGCAAATTTGTGGCAGCAACAGTGGACTCTTTTTAATCTGTGTTTGACTGAGTAATGATGATGTCTGTGATGTCTCAATTATAAATTCCCCTTTTTTTTTTCAATATTGCATGAGTCACAGCAGAGACATTCTTGTATTCATGGCCAGCATTTAAAGACAATAACCAGCCTATTTAGAAGTAAATTCCCATTGAAATCAAAAGTTCAGCCTACGAGTGTTTCTGCACACAAACCTGCCCTGTGCTATGGATTTTCCAGAGCATACACCCTGTGCATAAGTGGGCAGGCATGTCAGTGCTCTGAGTGACAGCAGGGGGAAAACCCTACCACCCCCAGCATGGCACACACCTATCTCTGCAGTGATGTCTGAACCATCCCGTGTTGACTCCAATAGTTGGCATGCCAAGCACTCACAGCAAATCAAGAATGTATAGAAGTGAGGGTGACAGGCTAAAAAAGTCATCTATAACCAGACTTTTAGTTTGTTCAGTTTAGATATTTGCTTACATTAAACATTTTGGCTCTTTTTAAACTAGTTTAAATGCCAACCTACAGCCTGATCCTTTTGGAAGGAAAAGACTGTGCAACCTCTGCAAAAATAATATCAATTTAGTGACCAATTTAGTAGCTTGTGGGGTTTTTTTAAAAAAAAACAACAATGTTCTTTGTTTTTAGATCTTGACAATGTAACTTTTATTCAAGGATCTTGGCATCAGGCAGATGGATGCTCCTGCAAGTTCATGTGGAATCCTGCGAAGGGCACAGGGATCAGTGCAGCAAGGACTGCAGCCAGAGCAGGCTGCTCTGGAAGGGAAGGGAAGGGAAGCCACCAGCTGGGCAAGCTGGAGTAGGGGTCCCACTGAGCCCTGTGCTGGAGCAAGGTGAGCAGAGCTGTCCCTGGCAGTGCCCCCAGCAGCTGGGGGCTGCCACACTGCTCACCAGGCAGCTTCCAGGTCGACACAGGTGTCTGACTCGGGCACACCACGGACCTCTGCTCAGGGCAACAGATGGAGCTTAAGCTCTGCCCCCAGGTGAAGCAAGGAGGCCTCCAAAGGCTTCTCACAGCTCCTTCTCACCCACCAGCTTTTCACAGCCACATCACTCAAGCTTGTGCTGCTATACCACATAGCAGTCAGGCCTCTGCTGGGGGAATGCACCCAAGGATCCTCATACTTTGGATTTATTGGTATTTTTGTGGTCTCTGACTTCTTGCTTGCAATTAAAATAGACTAGTTTCTTAGCTCTGTATGTACTCTCTTGTTTTCTGAAGTGTAAAATACATGTTTCTTTATGTGTATGAAAAGGGAAATATTCTTTTGCCTTAAATGCTTTAAACATTTGGATGTAGAACTTCTATCCCATTTCTGTCACAAAGCTACATGGCAAAGGAGGAGTAAGAGCAGTAGAACCAGTCCATGCAAACTGTGGATTTGAGATGGACCTGAATGACAACATCTAAAATTTCAACATAAAATCTGATTTTCCACCCACTGTTCACTTTTATTCATCTCTGTGGCTTTGCTGTAGAGCCATTGGAAGTCTAAGGACTAGTTTCAAAACTTTAGCTGCAGATTTTCATTGAGATTCAGAAATCCAGAAAATCCTGTTATGATGAGGGCTTAATGTCATTTCTTACCTAAGCATAACATCCCTTGAGTGCAATGAGTTGCTCAAGTATGATCTTCTGAAGTATGCCCAAAAATAGGAATGAAGCATATCTTGGCAATGGCTACAATTCCTCATATTTATGAAAGCAATCCTGGGGACTGTTGACATTTTCAAAACTAGCATCCAGTTATATGTTTATTTGGGAAAAAAAAAAAAAAGAAGAGGCATATTTAAACAGAAAATGTTTTCTTCTCCCAACCTTATTTTTTTTGAAGCATATGTGGCGAAAGTGCTTTCCAATAATCCAGCTTACTTCTTCAAGCAAACACTTTAATCAATCAGATTTTACTAACTGAAAAGACTTTTAGAAATCTTTTGACATTTCTCACATTTTGTAGCACTACTTTCTTTTCCCTGGGACCCTGGAAGCTCCACGACAACTGTGCTCTCTGGGTTTCACAGGGACAGATTAGACCAGCAACATTCTCCTTCTTTGATGCAATGTAATGGATATCTTGATGCTGCTTCAGGAAGTGCTAACTTGAGCCTGGAGAATGAAGCCGATACACTGGCTATGCCTGTACTCCATTTGAGGTTACTCTATCCATGTTCACACTGCTGACTGCAGCATGCTTCCAGGCATGTCCACACATAGGGATATGCTATAGTTGTAGCAGAGAGAGAAAGCAGACCTTTTGGCTTTGAAAGCATTTTTGGATGCATATTTGTGCAACCTGATGTGTTTCAAGATGCATGTTTGTGCAGACCAGAAGCTGCCTTCAAGGCAGTGTTGCAGGAAGAACAGTATTTGTGTGGTTATGTGACTGTGTTCCTGGCCAGGCCAGGAGCTTTGTTCAAGGAGTGTTATTCAACACAAAATACTTTTCCTGTTCTCATTAGCATAAGTTTTAGCCAGAGCCTGTCACAGTCAGCTCCAGACAGTCTTGCTAGGCAGTGCTTGGCGTCCCAGGGTCTGGTGTTCAGCTGGCATTGCTGGAGGAAGGTCTGCAGCTGCAGGTGAAAGCCAAAGTGAAAACATGCATGGCTGCTGTGGTCATGTCTGTGTACTACCAACCCTGCTTTGTGCTCATCGCTGTAGGTCAGGGCAGACTCTGGCTCCAGCAGTCACCAAGCACTTGGCCCTTCTGGAGCTGGAGCGTGACCTTCCCTCCTGTGTCTCCTTGCTGTGTAGTCAGCCTAGCAAACAGGAGAGCTCAATGGCCCCCCCTGTGCTGCCCAAAGAAGCACATGGCAGGTGAGTCTCCGGTCTCGGCCTGTTGTCTCTGCCCGGTTAGGCGTAGGATGGCCTTGGGACAGCCCGCACTCCAAAGGACGAGTGCACTCTTCAGATTTTTCAGTCTTCAATATTGTTTATTAATTCTTATCTACAAAGTTGTCTCACAGCCTGACAGAGGTTTGCCCAGCAAGACAGCCATGGGCACACTGACCTCCCACTGGGCGGTCGTCTATTTTTATAATAAAAACTACGTATAAGATATTTACCTTTACCTTCCAGTACCTTTTACCCTTATTAACAAGTGCAGATCTAATGTGAACCAATCCCAAAATGCCAGCATCACCATCAAAGATGGATGACAAGAAGAAGAGGAGAAGGACAAGGCATGCCCTAATTCCTCCATCTTGTCTCCTAAAAACCCCCCTGTACCAAAATCCGAAAACGTGTTTTCACCCTGTGAATAATCAATTCCTTCACCACTTATCCCCAAGTGATCCTCTTATCCTCATAGAGGTGGCACATCCCGTGCAGGGTCAAAATCCAACCACCAAGCACTTCTGGCAACATTCCAGGATTTCCGAGCCCCCCCAAGGGTTATCTCAGCAACTCTGGACATCAGGAGTGATGTGCTGAGTTCCCACAGGTGAGGGTGGGCACTGGTGGTGCAGGCTGTGGTGTGTCCCTGTCACTGTCCTTGCAGCAGGGCCCACAGCTCCCCCTGGCACGCACTGAAGGACATGTGAGGAGCATCCTCTGCCGCCGTGCTGAGGCTGCCCTCTGTGCCTCTGGGCGTGCATAAATCATTGATGGTGTACAGTCAGGGGTTCTGGCCTCGGGCAGTGTACAGTCTGGTATGGAAATACACTGAGATCACAGAACCTCTGACAGAAACCTTAGTTTTAAATGCACTCTACATTCCATGCCGAGACATGGCCGTTACATGAAAAGCCAAGAGCACAACTATCACAAAAAGTTTCCCTGAGCCATAACTGTGTCCAGTAGTCCATGTGAATGGCTAATCCGAACAATATTTTTCCACAAAGAGGAAAGATAATGCAAATTATATTTCACAGAACTGGGCGATAGCTATGTAATTGTTGCTTGAATACAATCTTTATCAGCTTTAAAATGTGTCTGTAATCTCTCCTTGTAAGCATATAGATCTCAGCAGGTGTTTTGCCTCAAGGTTGTACAGCAGCGGGCCTCCTGAGATCAATCAAGCCAAAACACATCATATGGTTTTAGTATAAAACTGTTCCACCTATTTTAAATATTTCCAGCTGTAATTAACTAACTTCAGCTACCATTACTCACTCCTATTTAATGTACCACCACTACAGCTCAATTGCAGATTTACTTTCTTTCCATAACCACTAACTAGCTGTTGGTTTTATGAACCCTGTTTTTCTCCTACTCTGATAAACGTCCATTATATGATAAAATCTGACTTAATTTTAGAAGTGTTCTGGTCACTGTTCTTTATTTCATGTGTCAGTAATCATAAAAAGAGCTAATTCTGCAACAAGGAGAAAATCCAATATTAAATTACATAGTAGCTTTGTACAGTGTAATCTTTTCACTCTGAGAGATTAATTTTATCAGCATGGCATTTGCAGCTGGTAGATTCAAGAGATACACTACTCCTCTCGGGAAATAAGTCAAAACCATGGCATGAATATTATTACTTTTAGCTTTATCTTGTGGCTAGAACGAAATGAGCTCCCTATCATTTTTATCAGCATCCCCTATTTATTTAGGCAAAGCAGAGGGTAATGGTAGAAACGTGATTCACATGGTAATTATTTTTAAAACTTTTTCCATTCCTTCCTAAAAGCGAATTTTTAAGCTAGAAGGAGAAAAGTGCATTTTTCCCCCCGATGGTGACAATGTTGTGTGCTGTCCAGTGACAGTGGTGTGACAGCTGCCTCTGTGTTGTGATGCAGAGCTAACTTGCTTGCAGCAGTGCTTCTACAGGCTTTTGCTCTGAGAAGTACTTCTGCTGGGGCTACCTTAGCAATCTGCACTGCACATTAAATACCTTAAACATTTTTATCTATTTTCATCTGTTAGCTCTTTACAGTTATATTGTGCTTCAGACTGAATTTTTGGATTGCTTTTTTTTTGTTGTTTTGTTTTTTGTTTTGTTTTGTTTGTGTGCTATTTCATGCACTTGTGTTCTTCCTCTGCAGCACAGCAATATTGAGAACACTGCAAAAGTGAGGCAGTGTCAGACAGCTCAGTTCCCTTCAGGTGTAGTACAGAGCAGAAAGCAAATGGAAGGTATAGGTATGTATCTCCACTCCAAAGTTGCCACAGGCCAGTTTGGTTCCTGGAAAAATTCCAGCTACCCTAAGAGTTGCCCTAACTTGTACCATAATTGCTGTGTTTCCCATAGGACTTTTCAGCTCTCTGCATGACAGGCACTGAAGAACATCCTGGCCACACCCCAGAGTGCTCTCATGCTGGCTCAAACACAGAAAGATCCTCAGCAAATTTCTTCTTTCTTTTTTTTTTTTTTTTTTTTTTGGAAGACATCTTCTGGTGCAGGTACAATGTAATGAAAAGCAGAAGAGGAAAGTCAGGGATGGCTAATGTCTCCACCATATAGTAATAAATTCTACTGCAACAGAAACCCCTGGCTCTCTTGCTGGATCTAGCATGAGAGTTTTCCTGGCAAATAACTTCTCTGGTATGTTTATGATAGGTCTATTAATATTCAATTGCTTCAATTTTTGTCTAATTTAACAAAGTGTTCCTAAACCCTTGCATGCATCTATGGTTATTTACTTGGCATTATGGCAAGTAAAACCATGCTCCTTATGTCCCTCATTGAATATCCAAAAGCCCTAACAGTTTTACACTCACCCTACTCAGGACACCCTAAGCTTGCTGCTTTTTCACAAGTATTGTGCCATCCCCTCAGCTTCCAATTTTGCCTACAGTATTCCAATTTTACAGTATTCCCTTTTCCATTTCCTATAGAGTCGTCATTCTTAATTCCTACATTTCCATGCAAATAATCTGGTTAATATGCCATTCTCAAATATGTTTCATGTGAGCAAGGGAGAACACAGGAGAGGAAATGAGCTGAAGCCATCTTTAGTTTGTCAGCGATGAAATACGGTGTCAGCAAACTGTCACAGCCCAAGAGTGGAGATGACTGGGTACAACTATAGCACTCCTGAAAAAAAATTCTGGAGAGCCTTAAGTTTTCATCTTTAATTTTTACCTTTGCTCTTAACAAACAATACATCACAAGTAAAATTTCTCATCTCTTGCTGAGCTGGTTTTTTTGGCATTTACTTTGATGTGCATGCATTTAGACCTTATATATGAGTTTTATACAGAAGGAGAGAGCTAATCACTGCATACATTTCTGGCCAATAAAATGTAGCATTTAAAGAATTAGCATATAAACACTAGGTACATTGAATGAAAAGTCATATTGAGTCATCTGCATGGTAGAGCAAAAATTCTTTAGCTGCTTCATCCCTGCAAACAGGCACAGATAGAAGTATTACCATGCCCAGCAGGTAATACTGGTATGATCAAAATGGAAAAAGTGACTTGCATGAGGTGGAACAAAACACACCATGGGAAAATGAATTGACCTGCTATGATGACTCACATCCAGCTAACCAATCCAAAGTACATTCTTTGAAGCCTGTGAAAAGTGGAGGAAGCAGATGCTGTAAGTGCATGTAGACACTGGGGTACAGAAAGGATACACAAGACCAGAAGCCTGAAATTGGACAGACACATGCACATCTGGTGTTATCAGGGTTACAGAAGCATGAAGGATTGTACCAGTAGAAAAGTAGTTAGCCTTTGATTTTAACTTTGTGAAATTCACTTGTTATCCTAGAGTGATTTCAAGGGCAATTTAATGTCTAGTTTTTCTGCCTAGTCATAGTCGAATTCCTAGCTAAGTAGGTTGGAGGTAATGCCAGCTGATTGTGAAAGTGGCTGCTGATAAGCCTGTCAATGCTTGCAAGAGTGTGGAGAGTAATCAAGCATTCTTTTAAACATAATATTGGAAGTAGGAGTAACCTATCTCATATTCCTTGAATTATCTTATTTGTGTATGTCACCACCTCTGTATCTGAAAGGACAGGAAACAGTGCTAAGTACCTAGGCCTACCAACACACCAGTTTGAAAGGAATGAAACACTGTAGTTTATAATCAGTCTGAATGAAAAAATGTACAAATCAGCTGAATGTTGGATTCTACAGAAGGAAATACCACTTAAGGAACTCATTACAAAAATTTCACTCTCTGTATGTGACACCAAGAACTTTCTGGATCTGTAGAGGGAATCTATGAAGTATTAGGGATAAACTCATAAGCTTCTAAAATATAATTTGCATTATATATTCCTTGGTGTAAGGTTTACATGCTAGCATTAGTCAAGCCCTGTCCAGCTACTTTATGTCAGGATGAATCATATATGACAAATGCTGCACTGAAATCTGCCCTAATTTATGTAAGTTTTGCAAAGGTGTTGACTGAAGTGCGGTGTCATACCACAAACTGGCTCATCCAGTGTCTCTCAAACTCCCCTCTTTAAGTCTGAGTCAGACAATGGGAGGTCCTATGGATGTTCTACAACAATGTGAGAAACAATGTGAGCCACAGTTATCTCCTCTGATGGAAAAAATTAGAAAAAGGCATGTATTGTAAAAATTTCCTTCATCAAATCATTTTTTGTTCAAAATCACACTGCTGCATTTTGTTGCCTGCTTGCACCACATACATTTTTATACAGCCAGGAGAACAATAAAACAGAAGACTAAACAACATTTTTTGCATCTTATTTTTTTGCAGATTGCACTAGTACAAGTCTGTCTATAATTTCTCCTTTGAACATTGTGAAGCAAGCATTTTAGGAGGAATCCTCTGGCAGTGTGGTCAGCAAATCCTGTTGCCATTTCTTTATCCCCAGATTTTTGTGGTCAAACCAAACTTTTCAAAAGAGCTGCCTGTACTGGCATTTGTTACATTATTTAACAGATGAACTTTGTTCTTATTCATTATATTTGGCATATTTAAGATAAAAACCACATATTATGGACAGGTTTAACAGCAGGACATGAGGATCTTCACAGCTTTCAGAAGTTATTAGAGGTGTCTCTGTGTAAGCTCATCCGTATGTGTGTTAAGGAGATGTTTTAAAATGGGAAAAGTCATAAACTCCTCCTTGTATGGAGCATGGAACAACACTGAGCTCAGTGTCTTCCATCCTTTGTTTGATCTTCCCATTTTTGGTAAGTGTCAGAGTGTTTAGCACTGGAGTGTGTTGTTTCCAGAGAATAAGGACCACAGCTGTGCTTCCTGGACCATGCTCCTGGGGAATGATTCATTCAATTCTCACATTAGAAGGAGAAACCTTGAATTGACAGCTTTTAAATCACATCCTTGCTTTCCCCCTTGAACATACAATTAGGCCTTGGCCCCTGCTGTCATCTCCTAGTACCTTCCAGCAGAGTGAGTCTGCTCTGTCCAGAGCAGAATGGCAAATTCCTTCTCCTGACTGCAAGGTGCTTTCACAGAATAGATTCTGCGTGCCCAGTGACAGTGGCAATATGCACAAATGCAGATATATGGAGGATCAGCCTACACGAGCATGCTCAAAAGCATGTCTGGCTTTCCATTCACCTTGGTCCAAAACCCCTCACACCCTTTATGGAGTGGGAAGAGCACATTCTGAATCTGGAACAGTGAGTTGGTGACAAATAACCTGGCAGTGAGTGAAGAGCTGAGCTGTCCCTTTGGGCAGCCACTGCTGCAGGCACAGGAGTAGAAGCACACGCCTCCAGCCAAAGGACAGATGCCTCCCACCCCACACATGATTGTCTCTGTTGGAGCACAAGCACACAGCCCATTGGAGGGAAAAAGTTCATTTTACTGTCTTCTCAAACCCCACTGTTTTGTCTAGTAAAGGAGTTCTAGATAATTGAACAGAGACTTGTAGGCTCTCCCCCATCTAAGATGCTGAAAATTAAAACTTCACTACCAATAGAAAAGATGACATAGTGGTGTGAACCTCTCACTTGCTATATAAGGCATCAGTTAAGTGACAGAACTGAATTTCAGCAGTGTTTTTTAGGGAAATTTACCAAATGGAGGTACTTCTGTTGGGATCTTTTTTATTGTCCTGCTTGTTCCATGTAGCAAGAAGTGATGTCTGTGCTAGCAAACATTCTTCTGCATAATGACTGACTTCCTAATTCCCTACCTCCATCCAGACATCTTGCAAACTAAGTAAAATTGTTTCTATTTGAATATTTTACAAGCAATTTCAGAATAGAAGATGCAGTTGAAGTATCTGCTACATCCGTGACAATGTAGAAAGGATCTTCCAAAATTAAACCAAATTTAATTTCTTCCATATCTTCAATGTAGCATACCTAGCAGTCTCCAAATTATACAAGCAGTTTTCAAGACAAGCCTTGTAATTGTAGTGTAATAAATAGGCAAATGCATTTTTCTTGCATTGAATATGCAGACAAACTAATAAAAATTTAATTATATATTGTAAAATACTAACAAAGGGCACATATTAATTTCTGCCTCTTTGAAGGCTACTCTATCCTTTGGTTCAAAAAGTATTCAGATTGAACGGATGACATAGTTAAACAAAATTCTTTATAAAATATGAAATGCAATGCTTTAAATAAAGCAAGCAATGTTTTAAAGTGAATAAACTGATGCTGTTGCTTTAGGTATACCCTAAGATGCAATAATTAAGAGATTCAAAGTTACCCCAGTATCTTTCATCTATTTTGCTGTTTTCCACTATTGATGTTTGCATTATTTACTAATACAGAATTTAAGTGAAAACTTTGTGACTTTCAGCTCTTAAGGGCTAGCTTAATCAAAGCCTGAAAGAGAAATTTGTAAAATAAAAAAAAAACAAGCAAACCTTCTCTCTTTCAGAATGCATAAAGAATCACATACTTAGATTCAGTGGTTTATTATTTTAAATTAGAAGAAATAAAACACAGCATAGTTAGGGGAAGGCTATATTGCAAAACTCTTCTGTTTCAAGGTCATTAATCCTTTCTTCTTCAAACATTTAATTAAAGATGTGATAACATTAGAACGCTACCCATCTCTTGTTGGGGCTTCTGAAATCCTATGACACTTCAAGGAAATGTTCACAGCAAGAATAATTGCAGAGTAAGGGAAAACTTAGTCCATTATCACAAAAAGCAGATGTTTGATTTTGCTTCTGCTTTCAATGCAATATGGCAGGTCCTTTGTTTTCCATTCCTAAGGGTAAAAATTGTTTAAAACTCCATAATTTATATATGTAAAGTAGAATTAATGATTTAGTAAGTAGTATCAGCGGTTCAACGCTGAACAAAAGTAGAGCAAACCTTTTCTTCATTTCAACAAACTTACAGAATTATAGAATCCTAAAATGGTTTGGGTTGGAAGGAACCTTAAAGACCATCTTGTTCCAAGACCCCTGCCATGGGCAGGGACACTGTTCACTAGAACCAGTTGCTCAAAGCCCCAGCCAACTTGGAAAAGTTGAACTTTTTTCTAAAACCCCACCATAAACCTTGCAATTAAATCTGTCAATTACAGATTTTTCATGCCAAAATATAAGTTAAACACTCATGCATGACTTTGGATTTTTCAGAAACTTATATGCAATATTTCAGTAAATAGCTGTAATCATTTTAATCTGCCTGGGATTAAATTACACTGATATTCTCTATTACATCCACTTCTTCTTGTGCATAGTTGTGCCATTACCAATAGATGGGCAACAGGGTATAAACTTACATCCTCACAAACACTCTCATTCAGAGTAGAAGTGGCCATTTTGGGGCCTTCCTACTCACCTGACTTGTATCAGTAAATCTACAGCACTGCACATTTATGGTTTGCTTTCTTTCAGGACAATTACCTCTGAAATCATTGTCTCTTGTGTATCTGGAGGCTGAGCATGGCTGCACCCTAACACTATGTACTATGATAACACAGCTAATTAAAAGCAGTTTTATGCAATACATTGTGAAAAAACATTTCATATTTGTACTCACAGATCTTGAATTAATTCCCATCTTCAGCTTTTGGGAAACATGTTTCAAGAGCTTCTCAGCTATTTCCTATTGAACTAGAAGCTGCTATTGTCTTCCACAAGCTCTTCTGCTTTGCAAATCTTCTAGAACTACGGTGATATGAATAGTCTAAGCAGTAAAAATAATAACATTTTTAATAGGATCTATGAAAACACTAGTGATGCCATGGTGCTTAATATGAAGACCCACTATTACAAACCATGATGTGAGAAAGTGAAGAGCTGTTTGTTCATGTTTCTGTGGTGTATGATTAACAAGCACAGGCTCTATCATTATGTGATCAGTAATATAGCATATTTCTGAAGCCTGCTGAGACTTGAGGAAAATTCTAGGCTGTGCTGTAGTTGACTTAATAGCTAATACTCTTGTAAGCATTTATGGAAAATATTGCACTAATGCTGGTTGGATTCCCTGTTTGTTGTCTCTAGTTCATCTACGATAATCATGGAATCACAGAACAGTTTGGGTTGGAAGGGACCTTAAAATGATCTAGTTCTAGACCCCTGTCATGGACCAGGACACGTTCCAAAAGACCAGGCATCTCAAGGCCCTGATCACTGCCAGGGATGGGACATCCACAGCTTCTCTGAGCAACCAGTTCTAGTGTCTCACCACCCATAAAGTAAAGACTTTTTTCCTAATATTTAATCTAAATCTACTCTTTGTCAGTTTAAAGTCATTACCCCTTGTACTGGCACTGTATGCCCTTGTTAAATGTCCTTCTCCATCTCTCCTGTAGCCCCCTTTAGGTACCAAGAGTGCTCTAAGGTCTCCATGAAGCCTTTTCTTCTCCAGGATGAATAAACCAACTCTCTCAGCCTGTCTTCACAGGAGAGTAGCCCCAGCCCTCTCATCATCTTTGTGGTCTGCTCTGGACTTGCTCCAACAGGTACATGCCTTTCTTATTTTGGGATCCCCAGAGATGGATGCAGCACTCCAGGTGGGGTCTCATGAGAGAAGAGTAGAGGGTCAGAATCCCCTCCTTTGCCCTGCTGGCTTGAGGCTGCTTTTGATGCAGCCCAAGATGAGGTTGGCTTTCTGTGCTGCAAGTGCACATCGCCAGCTCATGCTGAGCAATGCAGCAGGTGAAATTATTCACCTAGGTCAACAGTTTCCAGGTCTGGCAAATATCTTTCTATAAACATCTACAATGTTATTTTCTGAGGCACTAAGCGTGTGATGCTCTTCTCATTCTTGACCATTCAGCCAGCACCCTCTCCTCAAGCAAAAATCAGACATAGTCACTATCTTTAACTTGTGGCTGAAAGGTAAGTTGGGCAACAAGATTTTTATGCAGCTGGTGAGCAAGCCCACCAGGGGAGGGACTATGTTAGATCTGTTGTTTGCAAATAGAGATGAACTGGTGGGAGATGTGGTGGTTGGAGGTCGCTTGGAGCATAGTGATCATGAAGTTATAGAATTCTTGATATTTGGTGAAGTCAGGAGGAACATCAATGAGACTTTTATACTGGACTTTCAGAGGGTGGACTTTGACCTGTTTATGAGGCTTATTTAAAGATTTTTCTTGGGAAGCAGTCCTTAAAAGCAAAGGAGTTCAGGAAAAGTGGATGTGCTTCAAAATGGAGATCTTGAGGGCACAGGAACAGACTGTCCCTGTGTGCTGAAAGACGAGGAGATGAGGGACACCCAGCCTGGATGGGCAAGGAGGTTTTGGAGGAACTTAGGAATAAAAAGAGGATGAATCATCTTTGGAAGGAGGGTCAGGTATCTTGGGAAATATTTAAGGGGGCTACTAGAGCATGTAGAAGAAAAATTAGGAAAGTCAAAGCTCAGTGTGAACTTAGAATGGCGACTTCAGTAAAGGATAATAAAAAAAAATGTTTTTACAAATATATTAACGATAAAAGGAAGGGTAAGATGAGTCTTTGCTCTTTATTAGATGCAGGATGGAATTTGGTAACTGCAGATGAGGAGAAGGCAGAGGTGCTTAATGCCTTTTTTGCCTCAGGTTTTAGTGGGAAGATGACTTGCCTTCAGGAAAACTTCCCTCTTGGATTGGTCAATGGTATCAGGGAGCAGAATGGTCCCCCCGTTATTCAGGAGGAGGCAGTCAGAGAACTGCTGAGCTGCTGAATGTTCATAAATCTATGGGACCAGATAGGATCCATCCCAGGGCGAGGAGGGAGCTGGCAGATGAGCTTGTGAAGCCTCTCTCCATCATTTACCAACAGTCCGGGCTCACTGGTAAGGTTACAGATGACTGGAAGCTGGCCAGTGAGACACCCATTCACAAAAAGGGTAGAAAGGAGGATCCTAGTAATCACAGACCACTCAGCCTGAGCTCAGTATCGGGTAAGATAATGGTGCAATTTATATTAAGTGCCATCATGCAGCACTTTCAGGATGGCCAGGGTATCAGAGCCAGCCAGCATGGGTTTAGGAGGGGTAGGTCATGTTTGACCAACCTGGTCTCCTTTTATGACCAGGTGACCTGCCTGGTGGATGCAGGAAAGGCTGTGGATGTTATTTATTTGGACTTCAGCAGAGCCTTTGATACTGTCTCCTACAACACACTCCTGGAAAAGCTGCGGCCCACAGGGTTGGACAGGAGCACTCTTTGCTGGGTTCAGAACTGGTGGGATGGCCACGCCCAGAGTGGTGGTGAACAGTGCTGCATCCAGCTGGGGTCAGTTGTAGTGGGATAGAATATAAAAAAGTAAAGATAGTGTAGAAAGTAATCTTACCCCTAAGGAGTTGCAGCTGGGCCAATTATCAAAGATTAGCAACAGGCCTGACTTTAACAGGCCACAGCTGTAACCAATGAGAAGCAGAGTGCTATAACAGAGTGGGGTGGCTGATTGGGGAGGGAATGGAGTCAGTTGGCTACTTTGTGAAGAAGAAAGAGTTAGTGCTCTCAGAAGCTGCCCATGAGAAAACACTGAGAAGGTATGAAACTTTTGTGATAAGGAGGCAAGAATATAGAACTCCTGCAATAAGATGGCAACATCACTAGTCACCAGTGGTGTCCTTCAGGGGCCTGTGCTGGGGCTGGTTCTGTTCAATATCTTCATTGATAACGTGGATGAGGGAATTGAGTCATTCGTTAGTAAGTTTACAGATGACCCCAAGCTGGTGGCATGTGTTGATCTGTTGGAAGGGAGAAGGGCTCTGCAGAGAGACCTGGAACGGTTGGATGGATGGGTAGAGTCCAGTGGGATGGAATTTAATAAGTCTAAGTGCCGAGTCCTGCATTTTCGCCACCATAACCCCCTACAGTGTTATAGACTGGGGATGGTGAGGCTGGACAGTGCCCAGGCACAAAGGGACCTGGGGGTACTGGGTGACAACAGACTGAACGTGAGCCAGCAGTGTGCCCTGGTGGCCAGGAAGGCCAGTGACATCCTGGTCTGTGTCAGGAACAGTGTAGCCAGCAGGAACAGGGAGGTCATTCTGCCCCTGTACTCGGCACTGGTGAGGCCACACCTTGAGTGCTGTGCCCAGTTCTGGGCCCTCAGTTTGGGAAGGACATTGAGAAGCTTGAGCACATCCAGGGAAGAGCAACGACGCTGATGAGGGGCTTGGAATGCAAGCCCTGTGAGGAATGACTGAGGGAGCTGGAGTTGTTTGGCCTGGAGAAAAGGAGACTCAGGGGTGACCTCATCACTCTCTACAACTTCCTGAAAGGTGATTGTAGCCAGGTGGGGGTTGGTCACTTTCTCCAGGCAACGACTCTCAGAATGAGAGGACACAGTTTCAAGCTGCCTCAGGGGAAATACAGGCTGGATATTAAGATGAAGCTTTTCACAGAAAGAGTGATAAAATATTGGAATGGCCTGCTTAGGGAGGTGGTGGAGTCACCATCCTGGGATGTGCTCAGAAAAAGACTGGATGTGGCACTTGGTGCCATGGTTTGGCTAAGGTGTTTAGGACACGAGTTGGACTTGATGATCTTGAAGGTCTCCTCCAACCTAGTCATTCTGTAATTGCCACTATACTCTAAGTAAGTGTACTAACAGTATTAATTTGATGCTTTCCTACGTCTCAAGCCTCTCGCTTCTTCATTCTGACCTGCATCACATCTGGAATGTAGACTGAAGATGTGTTTTTCTTATTTAGCATTGGAACGGGGTAGGATGACATACTGAGCATTCTTGTGATTGCAGCTCTACGAGCACAGTGATAAGCATGGCCCTTGCCCAGCTGAGCTTGCTATCAATGTATCTCCTGGTGCAGGCCCCTCCTCAAATATGAGAAATACAAAACTTTCATGAGTACAAATTAAAACTGAGGAAATTAGGATTAATAATACCTCTAAATTTTGAAACAAAGAGTAAAGGAGTGTCAAATTTGAGGGAAATGGTAGGAATTTTTCCTCATGTTTTTGATTATGGGATGCTAAGGAGAGAATTCATTCATATGTCAGGAATTTTACAACTTATTCTAAATAGATTCAGATAAATCAGACAGATATCTTTTTCTCCTGCATTTCCTTATTTTGGTAAATGATGATAACCACTCCTGAAACTTATGGTCAAAAGATAATGGTGATAGAGTAAGGATTAAATATTTTATCTCACAAAAAATGTTGTTAGGACTATCAAAATGGAATTGGATCTGAGTGATAAAATAGAACTTTAGGGAAGACGATCATCAGATTTAATGAAATGAACAACTTATCACTTTTCTGATTTTTGATTTGTTTGCTATAGCATCTCTTTGCCAATTAGTGCAATTGCTACAGGGTAATTCTTACGCTATGAATAAAGCAGCATGATCAAACTCTACAGAATAAAAATGGTTATTTAGGAAAAAGAGGAAAGCTGGGGACATATAATGTCCGCACTAAAATGAAATGCATCAGTGACCACTGTAAGGCTTAAATGTGGCTGTAATGTGTTTATGCTGCATGAATTTAAACATTTTAGGGGAGTCTGTGTTAAAGTGGTTCCCTTAGATAGTATCATAAATCTGTTGAAGAAGGAAGTATGGTCTGTTGTTAAAAGCACAGGACTCTGAGTCAGAGGATGTAGATTATGCCCCCTCTACTGATAACTACTGACTGTGGCTTCCTCATCTTTAAGTTGGGAAATAGTACTTAGCTATACATAGGTAACAAGGAGACAAGTCATTACTAGTTAAACATTGTAATAATCAGAATAAAGCCGTCAGGAGTACTGATTTATTAAGAGATCTGTGGGAAAGAAGCAAATCACTTGTTTGAAGTTCTGGAAACTTGTTCTTAAGACAAAGTGAAAAGTTCTTCTGCTGTGTTGATGGATGTTCAGGAATGCAAAGCATCAGTCATTCCCTTCATTAAGCAACAGCCATCTAAAGGTCACTGGGGCTCTAAAGTAGAACTATGATCTCATAGCTGCAGTTTTTGCCCTTCCCTGCTCACACCCTTTCTGTGTTTATGAGTGTTATGCTGGAAGGTATTGATGGCTTCCATCTTCCATAGATAGGCAGCCACGTATCTTGTAATGATGTGCAGGCTAACTATACTCCAAAAGGTTTTGATATTGGAAACCGTCCAAAGTTAAGAGTATATCTTAAGATTGATCAGAATGTGAGCTGATCAGGGAGGAGGCTTTCCCTGAACAGGAAAGTGTGGCCAGTGCAAGGCTAACTCAAGCTGAGAGATCAAAATGCTTGCAAGGGTATGTGGGCAATAAAGCCTTGAGGGAAAACAAGCACTGAGGAACTCATGCACCCAGATAAGAGTATGGCACAACTGCCTACTTTTTGTGTTTATTGTAGGATGAAAATACCTTTTTTTTTAATGTGAAATTAAGTCAGTTATAACTTGGTTTTGATTGAGCTGGGAGTTTACTTGGTGCAGGAGTGCTAGAAACTGTTTACATATAGTTGTATGACTATATATATATATATAAACTAGAGTATATAGCATATAGTAATATTTTGTGACTACAGCAATCTGGCAGAGCTCCAAGGGCACCCACTTGGGCCTCACTGAAGGTGACTGGATGCCACAGAATGAGGACAACTTGATCATCCCTTTCCCTATGCCTGTGCCTGGGAAGGCTTGGCTGCTGTATGCCACAGCATCTTTGGATTGCATACAGGAACGTTTAATAGTGGACAAGCTGCCCCTCCCAGTGGTGACAGGAGTGGTTAAGACTGATTTCTCAGGCTCTACCCTTTTCCTCTTATGCACCACCACTTTAGACATTCACGACAAAGACAGCTCTGCTTAGCACAGAACACTTTCAGAATGGAGTGATCTCCTGCTTTACAGCAAAACTCATGGTCTGCTGCAACATGAGAACAAATATGTAATTTTAAAAGCACTTTTACCATTCCTTTTATGGTGTCATCACCTGGTGGCTTATGAAAATATCAGGCTTGGAGGCTTAGCTGTCTAGAACAAAGGGGAGAAGAAAGGGTGAGATGAGCACAAGGGCTGAATATTCTCTTTTGGTCCCCAGACAGCCAGCCTGGCAGGCTGAGTGCCTGTTTCACTCCTCTGAGCCATGCAGGGCTGAGTCAGCAGAAAGCAGGCGTGATGTGAACAGCTGATCCATGACTACACAACACGAGAATCCGTTCCTTTTGCTGCCAATAGAGACATTTCAACTTTGACTACAGAGAAGCCCCTTTTCACTTTATTTTAAGGCAGCAGCCCTTAGGGTGGGTTGAGAACAGGACCCTGTGAGGCATTACATGCCTGTCTGCTGCGCCACCTTTCTCAAGGCTGCCACTGTCACTGCCATGTCATGGCTTGTGTTCCCAGCTGGTGAGGTTTTCCCCTGCCACAGCCAAGCTCACAGTCACATCTCGAGTGCTTCCTGGGGTCCCACTGGATGTGCTGACCCTCTGACAGCCAGGAGTTCATCTGGGGAGGGAGCACTGTGTCCTTTTCAGCTCAGGCAACTGTCCTGGGTATAGCAAACCCTGCATTTCATAGTCTTAGAGGAGGGGATCATACCGAGCCCATCAAGGTTTGAATTACATTTTTTGAAGTTGTTAATCAGGAGCTGTAGCTGGATAGGTATGATTAAGTAATTGCATAGTGAGCATCACATGGTGTCAAACTCTTTTCGGTGGTGCCCAGCAACAGGGTGAGGAGCAATTGCCATAAACTAAAACACAAGAAGTTGCACATCAACAGGAGAAAGTACTTCACATTCAGCATGGCTGACTACTGGAACAGGCTGCCCAGGGCGAATGTCTGGAGACATTCCAAACTCACCTGGACGTGTTCCTATGTCACCTGCTCTAGGTGACGCTGCCTTGGCAGTGTGAAAAACGCCAATCACTTGGAGTTTTTTTAAGATTTTAAAAGTTTAATAGTAATAAAATGGTTATAAAAATAGTAATACAATTAGAGTAATAATTTGGAAAATTTGAATTACGACAATATGAGACAACAGAGACAAAGAGTTACAGACATCTGGGTACCTTTTTCTGGGCAGCATGAGCCTGAAAAAGGATCCCCGTTAACAAAGGATTAACCCTTAAAAACAATAGCGTGCTGCATATTCATACGCTTCATACATGTTGCATAAATTCCACTCAAATACAGGATTCTGTCTGGTCATCATCAACTTCCTCTGAATCGTAACAGCACCTTCGAGGCGAGAATAAGTTAGTTTCTTCTGATAAGAAGGCAATAAATTCTTTTTCTCTGAAAGATTTAGGTGTCCTGTGGCTGCGGTCTCGCTGCAAGTCCTTTCTTTAAAAAAAGTACCCTACATAGCATAGTTTCTATTTTAACATTTTTTATAACCTAAAACTATATTTAACACCCTACTTAAGAGAATTAATGCTTTCCAACACAACACATATAATATTCATTTTAATATTTGCGAAAAGCCAATCATAAAATACGCATTTTTCACAGTAAGGAGTGCTGGACTAATGATCTCCCTTCCAACCCTAACGATCCGGCTGTTCTGTCTGCTTGCACGCTTGGCTAACCTTTTGATTTGAGCATAAAATAATCCCAAAACGCTCTGTCCGGACAAGAGCCACCACGAGTGACACACTCCAGACTCAAACTGAGGGAAGAACTGCGCTGCGGATTAATTAGCGCCACAAGCGACAGATATAACCACCAAATAGGAACTTGATCACTAATTAATAAAGTTATTCCATTTAGAACCAGTAAACGCTGATGCCTTTGTTTGTTAATATGTGTAAATAGCATGAAGTTTTGATGACGGGTGAACCCGCCTTTTGCGGGTCTCGGGGCCGGGCTCTCCCCTCAGGAGCGGCTCCCGCTCCGGGGGCGGCACCGGGAGAGCGGCGCGGGAGGCGGGACACGGTACGCGCGTGCGCGGCGCTCCCGGAAGCGCGGCGGCGGCGGAGGACCGGGAAGGGGAGCCCGGCGCTGCGGCGAGGAGCGGCGGCGGTGTCGGTGGCGGCTCTGCCCGCCCGCCCGGCGTCGGCCATGACGAACTTCATCTCGGTGCAGCTGAAGAAGGCCTCGGAGGTGGACCTGGCCAAGCCGCTGTGCAAGTTCATTCAGCAGAGCTACCCGGGCGCCGAGGCGCAGGCCGAGCACTGCCGGGCCGCCGAGGAGCTCAGCAGGCTCCGCAAGAGCGCGCTCGGCCGCCCGCTCGACAAGCACGAGAGTTCGCTGGAGACCCTCCTCAGGTAGGGGCCCCCCACCCCCGTTATCTGCCGTTTCCTCCGTCTCCCCCTGCCCTGATTCCCCGCGGGGCCCCGGCGGCGGCTCCGGGCCCTGGGTGTGGCGGAGCCGGAGCCAGGTGCGGGCGGGCCCAGGTGTGGGCGGCCTTTCCTGCCGGCAGGAAGCGGCCGGGGCTGCCGGGCCGGCTCCGGCGGCCCGTGGGATGCAGGAGCCCCGGCGCTCGGGTGTCCTGCGGCATCCCGGTGTCCCCGGCCCTCGCCGCGCCGCCCGGGTGTCGTGGGTTGTCACATGATGGCAGCGTGGGGAGGGGAAGGCCTTGTCCCCATCATCGTCCCCTTCCCAGGGTTTGTGTCTGCCAGTAGCTCTTAGGTGTACGTAGAAATTGTAAAAGCGGAGAACGTTAAGTGTTTGGAAGAGAGTTTAAAGATCATCCAGTCCCAACCCCCGCAGCCGCCATGGGTGGGGACACCTCCCCTAGACCAGGTTGCTCAAGGCCTTACATCCAGCTTGGCCTTGAGCAGTGCAGGGCTGGGGCACCCACAGCCTCCCTGGGGAAATCCCTCTGCCAGTGCCTCATCTCCCTCACGGTAAGAAGTTTCTTTGAATGTAAATTTCCCCTCTTCCAGTTTGTACCCATGACAGACCGTTTTGTTTTCCATATAGGGTTGGTGTTTCTTTCTCTTCAGTGTTACCTTTTGCTATTACAGCTTTCTTTTCACTTCCTGTTCAGTTCTGTGCGTGGATTTGTTTTTTGTGTTTTGTTACCAGCGTGATTTCCTTTTGTTTTCTATGTTTAGCAGCTTTTTAATGTATTTGTGAAGTCACATCCTTTCGTTTTTTCTGCTTAACACAGTTAGTTTGCTGTCAGAAAGTTTAATAGAGTTTCTATGGTGCTGGAGTTACCATAGGTTAGATAAGCAAAAGATTCATCTGTGCCTTGTGCCTGGTGAAGTGCATAAAGCCTGCATTAGGACTAACAGCTCCATTGTCCTATCTCCCTAAAACACTTAGGGATTGCAGTGTTGAGAAGAAAGGGAAGGAGAGGGTCCAGAGGAGGGCCACAAAGATGATTAGGGCTCTGGAGTATCTCCCTTACAAGGAGCTGGGCCTGTTTAATCTGGAGAAGACTGGAAAGGATTGTAGGGGTGCAGAGAAATATTCAGAGGCGAGTTTTGAGAGGATGGTGCTGGTCCCTTCTCAGTGGTGCCCAGAGACAGGATGAGGAGCAGTGGCCATAGGTTAAAGCACAAGAAGTTGTACCTCAACATGAGGAAGACATTGTTTATGTTGAAGGTGACAGAGCATGGGAACAGGTTGTCCAGGGAGGATGTGGAGTCTGTTTCTGGAGACATTCAGACCTCACTTAACAAGTGCCTTGCCAAAAACAAGGCAAGTTTTGTGAAATAAGTTACTGATGATTATCAACCCTTCACTGATATTTGGGCTGTAAAAGCTCTGACTCCACTGATTGTATTTTACAGTAGCTTTGTAGTTCCCTGCTCTATTTTATGTCTACTGCTGTGTATGCTTTTGAAGGTACTTGAGTTTATCCCTTTGAAGGTCGGGGAAATTGTGAGCATCTGTGAACTGAAAGAGGAACTTTGCTAGCCAAATTGAAAAGCAGATTATGTTTCCTTGGAATTCAGCTTCAATTGAGCATGCTGGAATCGAGCTTCCTTTTCTGAAGGTGCCAGTCAGGTTTGTTGTTAGTTGCTGTCTGAAATGCCTGTTTGGCACAGCCACATTGTGTGACTTCACACGAACAGTTGCTTTGCAGCACCAAAAGAAGGCAACCCACTTTTCAGTTTTGATCCTTGCACCTTTTCTGGAAGGCAGAATGTATGCATGACATTGTGAGCAACCTGAATGAGTTCAGTGGAGTGTCAGACAAACATCAGAGATGGTACAAAAATAAATAAAAGTAGTGTTTTGGAAAGCCAAGAGGCTGAGCATAACCTCCCTCATTATGAAATGAATTTATCCATAGTATGCAACTTCACCTCAGTTTTCCCTCTGAATAATCAAGGGAAACCACTTCCAATTGCATAATTACCTAATTACCAGCTTTGAGTCAATTCCATGTGCAGTGATCTGTTCTCTCTGCTGGTGATGGGTGATCAGCAGATGAATTTAGCTGGCCCAGGTGCTCTTGCAGTAGACTGGAGCTGTTGGGTGTAGCTCTGAACTGATGTAAACATGAAGTGATATCCCTCCCATGCAGAAATTCCTCTCTTAAAACTTCTGCATTTTTAATTGTATTGCTTGAGAATATTTGTTCTTTTTGTAGTAGAAGTGAGATAGGATGAAAGTCTGAATTAACTGTAAGTTAGTGACGATAAAACAATCAGATGTATATTTTCCCTTATTTCTAACAAGTTGTGCATATTTGGTCCATGTCTGGCCATTTATATTCATTACAGTTGCTAGAAAATAATTTTGCTCTTACTTTGTAAAAGTATTCTGACATACATTCTCTTAACTATTCTGTAAGGCACAGTTACTTTAAACTGTCTGCACATCGAGAAGTTTGAAGTATCCAGTGCCTGAATGCCTTTTGTTTCCTCTGAAAATCTCTGCCTCTCCAACTTTCAGTGTTTTTCTGTTGGTGTTTAAGAACAATGCTCAGTTTTAATGTTTAATTTCATTAAAGTTGGAGTTCAAAATGTTGTTGGTGAAGTAAGATTAGAAGAATTATTTAGAATTAATTAGAACATTGCATACCATTTGCATAGTTTTACTTCCGTGTGGCTTTTTATAGACCGTAATACCTAGTAGAGCATTGCAGACCATTTAACTCTTAAGAAATGAGGGCTTAGTCTTCTGCCTACTAATCTAGGATTTGCCCATGGTTTTGTGATTTCTAGAAGCCTTGTTTTGCTGAGTAGTCACTACAGACTTTTTTTTTCTTTTATGGAAGAAGTGAGCCCTGTTGGAGCCACATCTCCTAGACAAGCATTGGCCAATAAAGCTTGAAAGCGTGTGGTGTGCTGTTGTTCAGCTGCTGAATGCAAATGCTTCTCTTGGAGAAACATTTGAGACAGAGGTGCCCCTTTTCACTGGGAAAGACCTCAGCCTGCTTCCAAGCTTGCTTTGTTTTGTGAGAATCTGAGTGCTCTGAAGGTGATGTAGGTGAGCTTGGTACAGATGTTTCCCCTTAAATTCTGGCGTGGCAGATTTGATTTAGTGGTGGTTTTCTTTTTTTTTTTTTTTTTTTAAGTTCTGAGTATAATTATAGCTTCAAGGGATTCCTTGCTTCCTCCAATATTAAAGATAGCCTGGATTTTATTTCCTTTTTCTGGAGACATGGAATATTGGTGCAAGTTTAATTGCTTTAATTTTGCTAACAACTCCTGCAGTTTTTTTTTTAAAAGAAAATCGGGAAATAGAAGGGGGGTGGGAGGAGTGCACGGTTTTATTTTGAATGCTCAAATTCCCTTAGGGCTGAAAGTTGCAGTTGTGATTTCTAGCTGTGAGTTCAGGACTCTGGTTCTTGTCTTGAAGAGCAAAGACAGATCTGTGGTCTTTTTGATGCTCTTTTGAAGGAGATTTTTCTTTATGATTCTTTGGAGGAGGCACATTATTTGCATTTAATGCAGTACATAAATTTCAGTTAAATTCTAATTTAAACCTTGACTGCCTACTCATTTGATGACCTCTTTTTACTGGCATTTAGTAGTGTGTAATGCCAGTTGTGATGAGAGATTGCTGTATTTTGAGCACTAGATCTGTGTTGCTGACATGTGCCCCTCCCTTTCACTGCTGCAGTTGTAGTTCCTCACTGGCACAGCCAAACTTGCCACTCCTCTGTGTTGTGCCCTGTGTTCTTTGTATCTTGATAGTTTAAATTACTGTAAATTTAGTTTTAAATTACACCTTTATACTTACTGTCCTCCTCTGTGTGTTACTGACTTGTGCATCCATTGTGGCTTTTCCTTCTGTAGTTACTTTCTGGTTTTCTGCTGATGGTTTTGTGCTGTTCTGTGGTTAACATCTTCATTTACCATTTTTATAAGTTTAATTTTATGCATACTGTTATATTCATACAGTTTATATTTATAAAACTAAAAAACTTTATGTGGTTGTATTCTGGGATTTTTTTTTCTGTCTGCAGAGTTTTAAAGAGCTCTTAACTCTTAAGTAGATTTTCAAGTTCTCTAATAAGAAGAAATAACATCACATGCTTGAAATAGTAAAGAAAACAGCAAACATAAATTCTGAACTTGTTTAAAACCAACCAAACAAAAAGCCCTTTTTAGGAGGAGTTATACACCTCTCTGGCTTATTTTGTCTATGGTAATGTTGACACAAAGAATAGCCTGTTTGCAGGGAGCCAAGGCTTGGGCACACCAAGCTTCACAAGGACATTTGACAAGCTTTGCTCCTTTGCTCCATCCTCATGGCAGATGAGGACAGTATAATCGTGGAATGTGGGAGGACAGCTTGGCTTTAGTGGCAGCTTTTAGTTAACAAATTAAACTGAGTCAAGAGGAGACAGCATGCAAAGTCTCCTTTTCTTTGTGATACTATGTTAAAGCAAGTGTGTTTAGACCAGACCAGGGCAATGGAGGAAGTATGTTTAAATATATAGTAGCAGTAATCTTCCGGGCTAGTTATACCTTTTACAAAGTTGGTAAGTTGTTTAATCTTGATAAAATTGCCATCACAGTAAATATTTGCAGACTTTTGTTTAGCCTTACAAGCAATTTCTTTCAATTCATTTATTGGTGGAAGTCCTGTTGCTGTTGCAGATTATTGTAGTTTTTGACATGGCTTGGTATATTGTGTCTTAAATTGCAGTGGCTCATTTGAAGTCAGAGACCTGTAGTCTGATATACATTGGCAGATACAATTAACTGAAGAATACACTAACATTGGTTTTGTTGTATATGAGTTTTGAAAATTTTTCTTGAATTTTTAAACAAACGTTTATTGTCTGTACAACACAGGTCTTGTACATGCATGTCATGCCTGTATCTGTTGTGATCAATATTTAATAGTGAAAGGAGCTGGGAACAATGTTAGTCCTGTTTCATAGTCTGTGAAAACCATTACTGCAAGGTGTTTTGTATATTGGAAATATAGATTCTTTATAAAACAATTTGCCCAATATAGTGTTGAGCATATAGCTGCATGGCCAGTGCTGCAGGAAGAGTATAGGAAACAGGCTTCACATGATATGTGTTCTTAGCAGTTAAAGGGTTTCATGTTCTGCATCTAGCCTGTCATGTTTAACAAATGGTGCAGGTGTAGATCGCCACTCAGGAAAACTTGGAATTCCTTACTGTTACCTGGATAGATTGGGAGGGACTGTGCTATATTCAGTACATTATCTTTTGGCATCCTTTCCTAAACATCTTCCACTGTGACTAGTCAAAATATTGTAATGTAGAAGTTGTGGGTTTAATTCACTGTGACTACTAGAATATATTCCAATGAAAATTAAGTTTGCAACTAAAGAATTTTATCAATGATTGGTCTCTCCAACTGGTACTGTGCAAGGCAAATGGCATCTATTTCAAAAACATTGAAATTGGGTTATAATGGTAAGATCAGGAGAGTACAGTGTAGCATGTTAATATTATCTTAAATGCTGTACTTAATTTACTTTTGCAGCATGACTTAATGTAGTCATTGTCTACTGTGTGTATACAGGGACTCCTTTGCATGGTGCCCTTGTCTAATCCACCATCCATCAGGCAGTGATACCTGGATCAGCTTTGTCTGAAATTCTGTTTTACTTCCGACTGAGACAGGGTTCCCATGTTATCTGTGAAAAACTATCTCCTGCTGAACTTGCTCCTCTACTGAAAGAATCCCTTTAGACAGAAATTGTCCAGCCTGCAAATCCTCCATTTCTACAAATGAGCTTCCTAATTAATTGTGTGTAGGATTTTTGTGCCCTTCTCCCTACTTTATATGCCAGTTTAATAAACCAAAACTATTAATTTGATTTATCTAATAGCTGTGTGTTTATTTTCTGGTTTTTTTTTTTTTTTTTAGATACTATGATCAGCTGTGTGCAATTGAACCAAAGTTTCCATTCTCTGAAAATCAGGTAAGAAGACTGCCAAACCAGTTACTGAATCATGGCACCTGTGATGTGTGACTTCAAAGCCTGTACCTAATCCTCTAACGAGTACTTTTATTGAACAAGACAGCTAATCTCTCTGAGCCTTATTTTCCTAATCTCTGTTTATTTTCTAGTTGGTGCTCACATACAGTCTGTGTTGTAACTTCACCTCTAGTGGACATAATTGCCTTTGTTTTACAGATTGTGAAACATTCTGGCTTTGGCTAGGTGATCACTGTGGTCTAGGGCAGAAAGGATTGGGCTCTGCTGATTCCTCTTCAACTCTCTGCTTTCCAGGAAGTCTATTTCATGCTATGTTCTAAAGGATTTTAAATTCATAATTTCTATGGGAAAACCTATAGAAGTGGATGGAATCTGATCTTTGTTTTCTGAAGCAAGAGAGATGTTTCCTTTACAACAGAATAATCCATTTAAGGGCATATCACTTTATTCCTGCCTGTGCATGACATAGTTTTTATGTAGGTAGTGTTCATTAGGGTATGGGGTTTTTTCTTGCCTTATTTCTTTAGAATCATGTCTCTAGAGAGACATTCAGCTGAACTTCTCCCTGTTGAAGGCTTCTTCAGGTGGAGACTGGAATAGATCTGTAGGCTCCTGTATTTTGTAGCTGAAAAGTGTGGATTTTCTTTCAATGTGTTTACAAATATGGTAGAATTTGTATTTCTTTATCTACCAATCATATTTAAATGGTAATATTATGATCAAAAGGAGAAATGTCTTAATTTCTTTCAGTCTTACAGGTTATAAGTAATGTTAATCTGTTTCTGACTTCGTGAGTTTTGCATGTAGCTGCATTTGCTTGCAGACAAGAACTGCACATTGATTTTCAGTGAGCAAATGCTTTGCTATGGTAATGTGCAAACCCTGAGACAAGGAAAACTGGAAACCTTAAGACAGCAAGATCTGCATGTCTGTAAACTGTTCCACCTAAAGGGAGAAATAGTCAGTGGAAGCAGCAATGCAGCTGGGGACCAGAACATCTTGAACTTTACTCTTGCACTAGCACTGCTGCTAGAGGAAAATACACTCTCAGTACTGTAGCTCCTTCTGAAGTGATTCTCCCCAAGCACTTTAAACTGAGGAAGTTTGCCATCTTTTCTGGTTTGATACCAGTTGCCTAAAATTACTTGATCAGGTGAAAAAGGAATTGAATTGTGGAACTTGTCAGCAGATTAAATGAAGTGTTTGCATTGCCTCTGAACTATATGCTGGAAGTATAAATAAAACACACTGTTTCTACGTCCATTCTCTTTCCTGAGGGCATTTCCTGATAATGCTGCTATTGAATTCACTCATAATAATGAGTGGATTTTGATATTGCACAATAGATCCAAATACACGGGTAATTTGGCACACTGGAAATTGGGTGGTTTCCTTAAACTGTGATTATACCAACCCATGAGGCTTACTGGGAGAGGAGAAATTGTTCAGAAACAAATTTATCTGTTGCTCAGACTATGAACAGAGCTGAAAAATGATTCTGACAATTTCTGTGTTGTCTACTTGAAATGTTTTGAGCAAACTAACAGAAAGGAAAAAAAATGTAGCATAATTTTGTTTTGAATACTTCTTGATGATTTCCTGAAACTTCCAGAATGTTTGTAATGTTCCAAGAAGTAAATGAAAGGTTTTATGCAATTAGAATATAAGGACTAAATAAATAGATTTGGGGTATTTTAAGGTTATATTTGATTTTAGAGGTAAAGATCTTTGTTTTTCACAATTTCCAGGTCTGTGTAACATTTACGTGGAAAGATGCTTTTGACAAAGGATCGCTTTTTGGAGGATCTGCCAAACTGGGTACGTGAATGTAGCAAAAAACCCAAGTATTAATGATACTAAACTTTGAGAATGTTTTTATGTAGTTGAATTAATGTCTTTCTAGCATTCTGAACGTAGCTTTCAAGTTTCAACATAGAATTCAGCTGTATTGGTAACGGATTAATAACTTCTTTAACATTGATAATGAACATGTAAGCACCATGCAAAGAATTTTTACAAAATTGAGATTTTATATTAGATTTCCAGAGGCACAAATAGATGTGCAGTCTGATAATAGTTGTACTGTCTGCTTCTCAGATGTCTTCTGGGAACAACTCCAGTTGATACTAATCAAAATTGTTCATGTTAACATTAAGATCCAGTAGATTTTGGGTAATGCAGCTCTTCCTGTTCTGAATGAGTAAGATGAAGAGTGCTTAGGAGTGACTGAGTCCACTCCAGAAGAGGAGTGATGGTAGCTGACTAGTTCAGTAACCTAGTCTTGATACCACATTTTCAAGAGAATAGAATTATTTCCCTGTGCTCCAAAATTACTCTTCTATCACTTGTTTTTGAAATATTTTCGTACAGATTTAAACACTTGGGAAAAAAAAAGTTGTATTTTTTTCTCATGAACATAGCAAGTTTGAGTCTGATTTGTTTAGACTCAAACTATTTGTCATAGAGGGACAATCCTGCACACAAATTCAGGGTTACTTGCCAGTATAGAAGTAAGCCTAAATCCTTTGAGTGAGTGAGGAGTGGTTCAGTTGTGTGTCATCATTCTTTAGTATTTCTATTTATACCTAAGTGTTCATCGTGATCAACATTGCAAGATGACCATGGCAATTTTGAAGTTCCAGACAAAGCCTGGAAAAGATGTTTGAACTTTACTCTGGTTTTATTTTTATTAAAGTTTTTTCCTGCTTTATACAGTTCTCTGTTAGCAACTACTGGAAATTTTTGCAGTTTCCTATGTTCTGAATACACATGCTAACAGTTGCACTTGTGTAAACTATATCTGTAACAACACACCTATGCCTACCTATGCATACTCAGGTGATCCTTGCTTTCTGTTCCAACTGTTCTAAGAAGTCCTGGATAATTGGAAACCTTCCTGGAGATGCTTTGCTTTTTTTCTCAGAATTTGGCTTGTTCTTTCTTCTTTGGCCTAATATTTAACGAGGATTGAATCTATTTCTTTGTAAAGAAATTCAGAAATGTTTAATTATGATGGAAACATAGTCTGTGAATCACTAGAGATCTGTAATAATTGTGAGAAAAAAACCAGTAACCATAACAATGATGATTACTGTAAGAATTTGAATAAATGTGATGTTACTGCAGCTTGAGGAAGCTTGCCTGTCTGCAGGTTAATTATATGCTAGTCTAAATAATCTGTGAGGTAGATGGCCAAAAATTTATGCAGCAGTCTGTGTCAAATATCAAAGAAGTTTTTAACTGAGATGTGAGTAATGCTCAGTTAACAAACAATGGGATTAGGGTCATTTTGAAATTTTGAAGCAGATCTTGGTGGGAAGAAATGAACAAAAAGATATCAGAATTGGTGGTGAGATTTCTCAGTGTAAAGCAAATTTATCAGTAATCCAGGAAGAAAAATTTCTCTTGACTTCTAAGAGGAGTTTCCAGATAGAAATTCAGCATAAAACTCCTGAGACTTCTGTGACAATAAGATGCAGGGAATGCAAATTGAGAGTTCTGGCTCTTGCTGTGGTGCTGGACTGTTTGCTTCCCACCTTCCCCTGGATCCCAAGTCTGTATCACAGTGGTAGCTGACAGATACTGTGACTGCTTGAAAAGTGGCTGAGTTCACAGCATGACACATCATCTGAAATATATTGACTAAGTTAATAGGTAGTGCTGGAAACAGATGAGTCTGTGGAAAATCTGTATTGCTGTAGTAAATCACACTTGTGGTGTGGTCCAGAGTATAAAGTAATTCTGCACTTCAGAAACTTTCAAGTCATGTTTTCTGTCCTGTCTTGAGTTTTAGTTTTTTCCAAGTCTAAACAACTTTTGTCCGAGTTCAAGACCTTATTCTTAGAAAAATTCTGGAAAATAAACTTAGAGAAGGGAGATGATCTAGGTAAAATAGTGACTGTGACAGTGTAACTCAGAAAAAAGTGGAGAAAATGGCATGTCAGATTTAGGCTTGCTTGCTGAAAACTTGGTGCAGGTTAGTGAGGACTAACATAGAAGCTTCAGAGAGGTGTTAGATAAATATGTAGCTGTTTAAGGAGGCTGGATGTCAGTGAAATGAAAGAAATGTACATCTTGAGTACCTTCATGTTTTAATGATAACTGTACCTGGGTTTGTGAAATTGAAAATTCAGTAGTTGTCCCTCCTGTATTCTCCAGGAGGACTGTGTAGATGCTTTTTGACACTGGTAGGAGCTATTATCTACAGTATTTGTTTTTTTCAAGCACTTTCCTAGGGCATCTAACCTTTTGAAAGCAATTAATATTCAAAATGGTTCCAGTTCAGGTATTTCTAGTTTCAGAAGTGTGGGCTCCATCCTCTGGGCTGAAGAAGTACTGCAGGAATAGCTTTGAGCAGTCTACACTGCTGCCTAGTGAGATCAAGTTTTAACTAAGTAAATCCTTAATTGTTTCGATACATGTATAAAGAAGATATTTCTCAGCATTTTCAGCCTGAAACAATAGCTTTAAAAGTGAAAATTTCCCTACATTTAAGTAAATAGAAAACAGAAAATGTCCTTGTAATTGGTCAGTTATTGCAAAGTGATTAATGTGTGGAAGTTCATATTTCAGATGACCACTTGGTAATGAATACTTCAAGAGCCAAAAGGCTGCACTCTAGTTAGAAAGACTTGGAAATTATTTTGAATACATTTTCATGCTACTGCTTTTATGTTTAGTGTTGCTTTCTGTAGTTGCTCACATGGAAACATTTTGTGGTAGTACTAAATTAGACTTTACAGTCTTCAGATTGAGGATGACTTCAGCTTAAAAAGTTCAGTGGGATTGGGGTTTTGTTTGTTTGTTTTTACTTGAAACTGTTGGTACCTTTACTGATAAGAGTACTGTTGGCCTCGTGTGTAGGATGCTAGAGAACTGAATTTTATTTTCTTACACAGTCTGGCTAACTGTCTGTCTTGCCTGCAGCTCTGGCAAGTTTGGGATATGAGAAGACCTGTGTTTTGTTCAACTGTGGAGCACTGGCAAGCCAGATTGCAGCAGAACAGAATCTGGATAATGATGAAGGACTAAAAGCTGCAGCTAAGCACTATCAGGTACAGAGGCTCCCTGCTTCTGCTTATGAATTCAGAATTTGTATTGTTAAAACATCAAACAAGTATCTCTCAATTTTAAAACTGTATGTTAAAATATATATGTACATATTTTCCTGCTCTTAATTGCAAAGATGGATTGGCTGTGTACCTTATCTTGAGACATATTTGTTTATCATATTTGGAGGATATGATTCTATAGAGTTCCACATACTCCTTCCTTCAAGTGAATTGGTAGCTAAACCTTCAGCTTAAGATTTAATAATTTTAGCTAGTATAAATCTTAGTTTTCACAAGTATTAGAGTAATAATCTCTTATGTCTTTCTGGAATGCATTAAAATCTTAGGCTGTTAGGTGTAACCTATATACCATTATTTACAGTCTGTTATGATAATGGTCTCATTGTAAGTGGCTACAAGAAAAAGAGGTCACAAGAGGTTGTTTTTAGTGACTAAACAATAAATGGGAGACCATACACCAAAGAAACTTTTAAAAAAATTATATGTATTATATTTGTTAGTGGGAAAATGCAAATGAAAAGAATGGGTGATAATATATTATTTTGTTTTATTTAGTTTGCTAGTGGTGCTTTTCAACACATTAAAGACACAGTTTTGTCAGCCTTGAATCGAGAACCTACCGTGGACATCTCTCCAGACACAGTTGGGACTCTCAGTCTTATTATGCTGGCTCAAGCCCAAGAAGTCTTTTTTTTGAAAGCGACAAGAGGTATACTTTAGTTTTTGTCTTGTATATTTAAGGGCATATTATAACTTGTCCCAAAACCTTAGAAGTGTTTCAAGTTACTAAGAGCCTGACAAGGGTGTTTCAGAAGTTTTTATGTTTGGCTTTTCTGATCCTTCCCATGCTCCTTGAAGGTCATTAAACATAAAATACAGATGTCCCTTAAGAATTTGTCTTAGGTTCACCTGACAGTGCAGTTGTCCTGTCTGCTTTTTTATGTTCTTCATCTTTACAAATGATATTACTGAATTATATTTTTTCCCTTTCCCCCTTGAAGACAAAAGACTCTCTGAAATAACTGAGAGTACTAAAAGTGGGGCATAAGGGGTTTTGCAAGTACTCCCCCATTCCTCTGTCTAGGGAGTGATTTCACAAGAATTTAGAAAGAAATGCCTGTGCTAGAAACCAATGAGATTTTCTAAAAGTTGAAGGGAAACAAATTCTGTTTGGTTGCTCCTGCTTTTAACAGAGAAGCTCTTTGACCAGTTCTTTTAGAGTGACCAGTTGATCTCAGAAAGGGAAATTCTGCTGGTAGAACAACAAATAGTTTCCCTGGATATTAAGGGTTGATTGTGAAATACACATTCCAAGTCTAGCTATCTTAACACCACTATTAGAGAACTTAGGCTTCAAAGAAATTTTCCGTGGAATGGTACTATCTTTGATACAAAATTTCTTACTCTTCTGCTCTTCTCTCTTTGTTCAGAAAAAGTTCTTCATCTAGAAACTAAGGACATAGAGGTCAAATGTGATTGCCCACAAATGGTTCTCTCTCCTGACATTATTTGGAATACTTTGGAGGAAGACTTGGGTTATCTGAACTGTGATGTTTCTTGTCTTCATAGGGAAGATACCTGAAAACTCTTGTAGCCTTTCTGTCTTTAGAAGAAGCTCAACAAGAAACTGTTGTCTTTCAGCCAGCTGATAAATTATGTTTGTTCTTTATCATGCTGGTAGGAGTAGTAGTATTTTAGTCTCTGACTGTTTGGATACTGCTTTGAAATAAATTAATACAACAAATGCCCAAAATGTTTGCTTCAGGAACGGAGCAGGCGCTTCCTTCATTTTGCATGACAAATAGATTGTCATTGTCTCGATTTCTTCTTTTCCAACCCATGAAAAAGACGAAACAAGGTTAATCCAAATCCCAGGTGTGCACAGTGACCTGAAGATTTTTGTGATTACTCCTAAGACCACAACTCTGACAGTGTTTTAAAGACAGTAAGGTTAATAATCATCTGATTATGAAGGCTGTGGATTTTGCTGTATTTAGGTTCATTTCTCTGGGGGGAAAGACATTTTCTGAAGAATCATGTTTGACAACATGATTACCTTCAAAAACCTGTTTTTCAAGCGCAAATCCTTCAAAGTTAGGTCTCAGAACAGAAATTAAGCTTCTTGCTGCATTGACTATTTATCTTACTTGGAATTTTCTAGGCTTTCTCTCATGTGAGATAGTCCATTTATCAGCTTACCAGCTAAAATGATATTTCTGATAGAACTGAGTTTATTTAGAAGTTAAAAGAAAGTAGAAGTGTTGGCAAAAGCCAAATTGGTCAGTCATAACTAACTTCATTACATAACTACAGGCTAGTTATTTTAATTTCTGAGCCTTTCCTAATGTTTTCTTTAATTGTCTTTAAGTCTGAACAAGTTTGCTGTTCTGAATCAAGTCTTACATTGTAACTGCAATATTTTGAAGATACCTGAGTAAAAACTAAAGCTTCTGATGGTGAAAGATACGTTCTGAGTTGTCTGCGTGGGCAGATGAGTCTCCTCTAACATTTTCCTCGTTAATGGAAATGTAGTTAGTATACCAGTATTTTTCTTTTCTTAATGGTCCAACTATAGGAAGGAAGAGGCAACTACTGCACATTTGGGGGTGGGGCTAGAAAGGAAGTTATTTAGGTTTTTTGTGTGGTTTGTACTGCACCAGACAGGAACATTCTAGCAAAGATGAAAGGTAATATATCTCATAAGCTACTTTCTCTCAGCTTGTCCTCTAAATCCTGTTCTGCAGTGAAAAGATCTTCCTGGCATTCCTTAAACATGTTTACTTCATAGAAGCTGAATATAGTATATCACTGCTCATGTCTGAAATCTTGTAGATAGATGTGCAAGTATGCTGGTATGAGCAGGCCACTTAGGAATTCTTTTGGTTGAATTTTGGCAGATAAACATACTCTGGAGAATTCCTGATCTCCCATAGTCCACAGTCATGCTTATCAGTATGTCAGTACCTAAGGTCACTGGGTGCTTCTTTCTAAGGGCAGCTATTTAGAGTGGACAGCCAGTGTTTGCATCGATTGCCTGCCTTATCTTGAAAGGCTGAATTGCTAGTGCAGGCCAGAGGTTATCTTTATCTCTTTTATAAAAGGAGATAATCTCCAGCCTGCACTAGCAATAGTGCATATCTCCTGTATAAAAGGAGATAGAGAGCTGCAGAATGTTCCAATTCTAGCAGCTTTGGCTTCAGGAGCAGGATGAGGATATGAGGCAGGGGATGCCACAGCAGATAGGCACATGCACTGATAGGAAGAAGGGGATATGACTTTGAGGAGCTGTGGTTATTTATGTCTAGGAGTGGTGTTTCTATATTTGCTGTAAGCTGACAGTGGTATGGACTGCAATGGAAATGACCAGTCCCTTCCCTATTGCAGCTTTTCAGAGTTCTGACATGGAACTGAGTTAGGAACAGATCCTGCTGAAAATAAAACCTATTTTGTTAACTAAATTTCAGCTAAATTCCTTGACTATTGGTGCACAAGTGCTTGTGCTGGCACTAGGAAGGGCTGGGAGCAAGCTGTGAGAGTTATGAGTGGGACTGTTGTGGCTTTTATTGGCAGCTTGCCGTTGGTTTGAGGTAAAGCATCACTAGTAATCCTGCATAAATGCTTGCAGCTGCCAAAAGATTTCTTGTACAACTGACTGAACCTTGGGTGTCATAATTAACGTAGAAATCCTGGAAGCTGCTGCTGGATATCGAGAGGGAAGAATGGGATCCCACCTTTGAGTTGTAATGTAAAGCTTTAAATGTACACTTTAAACAGCAATAACTGTATTTTAAGATTAAATAATCGCCTGTTCAATTGTAAAATTTATGATTGTCTTAGTTGTTCTTTGGTTTTTTTCTTGTTCTCCCCACAGATAAAATGAAAGATGCTATCATAGCTAAACTAGCAAATCAAGCTGCAGATTACTATGGTGATGCGTACAAACAGTGTCAATATAAAGATACTTTGCCCAAGGTTAGTAACTCATGGAAATAATGCGGGACATGTTGTTATTGTGAGTAACTGTTATTGGTTACAGTGTACTTACTGAAAGACACTTAAAATGTGTATTCTCAAGCTACTTTCAAGGAAAATGAATTTGAAAAACTGTGAAGAATCGAGGGGGCAAAAGAGTGTGGGTTTTTTTTAATAAGTAAGATCTTATTACATGAAGTGCATTTATTTGTAATGCATTTCATTAAAGTAAACTTGAAATGGTTATGGTGTTATTTAGAGATGCATTGTTAGAACTTAATGCCTTACTAAATCTGTTTTCAAACTAACACTTTCTAGTTGGACTTAATTGGCTTTTTAGTCTCAGTGTTTCCATGTGAAATTTGCTCTCATGTTGAGTACAGCATGAATACAGAGGTACTGTTCACTGACCTGTTAGTGACAAACATGACTGGAAGTCGGTGTGTGTCTTCTGCCTGCCTTATCTTGCACTGACCCAAAGCAATCTTGATACTTGTAAAACATCCCAATTTAATCTTGACTGGTGATTTGAATGCTGTTGGTTTTGGAAGAGGTAGAAAGATCTTTCTAATGTTCCTTGAATGTTTCCCACATAGGTGTTATGTTCATGATGATTTTGACAGGCAGTGAGATATAATACAGCCATTGCATTATGTTTTGTTGCTGTTTCCTTTCTAAGCTGTAGATCTGCTCCTTGTTCCAGTTGCAAAGTAATCTGTCAAGTGAGGTTATTTGCAAGAGCATAGGGTTTGCTGCTTAACACCAGCTCTGAGAACAGTTCCATGTTTAGGAGCGTGCTGTGAAGGCTCATTGGATGTGTCGAACTCCAGAGGCAAGGCCTTTGAGAACAGCTTTGTCTTCCAAATTTACCCTTTTTTTAATGGTATTTTTTCATCTCTGGGGGAGCAGCAAATTTGCAGAACTGTGAAGAAGCAGGTCTTTGTATACTGAGGTCTTTAAAACATCACTCTGGTTTTCCAGTGCTGCTTGATTTAAGAAATAAAACAGTAAGGCCAAATCCTTGATCTAAGACCATGTCTGTACTGTGCGCTGCAGCGTAATGTTTTCTTCATGTCTTGGTTGGTACTCCTGCAAAGATAAGTGCACTTATATAAAGTCTAAAAATGACTTTTAAGTTGCTTTCCATGTCAGCAGTTACTGGTCTTCTTTATTTGTTCTTTCATAATTGTAGTTGCTTTCTTGATAGGCCTGCTGCTGTTTTAAGTGTAATTACTTTGTTTAATTAAAAAACCAATCAAACCAAAAAACCCCTAGAAGACATATCTTTCCACCCACCTCCATTTCTTAAGAACACTGTCTTGGCTTTGTCTGGGGGTATTTGGATGTGTTCTTGCAACTGTCCTTTCTACTACATGCATGCATTTCTTATCTTTGAAGTAAATGTTGTGACTTCATGGCTTGGATTTAAATCATAGTTCATTTAAAATCATGAACACCAAGAATTTTGCAACAGCAGATTTAAAAAAAATTCAATCCATGCAAAGCCACATGATCTCTGACATTTACCTCTAATGTTTTAACCTATCTAAACCATTAATTGGGTGAATCTAATTTCCTTTTCTTCTTCCTTTTTCTTCCTGCATCCCATGTTGTCTGTGGTGGTTATTGTGGTTGGACTTTCCCCTGGTCAGTATTTTTATTTCCAGGAGGTGTTTCCTGTTCTGGCTGCAAAGCACTGCATTATGCAGGCCAATGCAGAATATCATCAATCTATCCTGGCAAAACAACAGAAGAAATTTGGTGAAGAAATTGGGAGGTTACAGGTGAGTAACTTTCTTCTCAGAAAAATATGGCAAAACTTTTAATCCTGGAAAGCTGGGTTGGAATTCTGAAATCCAAATAACTAAGAATGAAATGTATTCACAAATTGTTGAGCATGCTTATCACATGAATTGAATTATTATCAGCTGCAAAGATAAAAGTCACCTCTCTAACTTTTGTAAAGATGGGTTTTAGTGATTTTTGGGCAATTTCATTCTACTTGACATGTTAAAACTTTATCTTAGTGTTTGCATAAGCTTTATATCTAAGTACAGCTAATATGACAGATTTGTTGATAAATTTTCCTATGTAATGTTATTAAAAATCCCCCAAAGGTTAAAATTCTTCCTGATCTATACCTAGTTCTTTTGCTGATATCCTGCTTTAAATCTGAGTAATTTTAAAAAATTGTACAAACAGTTCTCTTTTTAGTCTTTATAGTTTTTTCCCCATATATTTTTTCTAGAGGGACTCAGATGTTGTAATAAATAAGGTCATCTCCTGTTTTAAATACAGTAGAGAAAAAAATGCTAAAATGAACTACTTCCTTTAAGTCCCTATAAATTTATTTTTGGAAAATGATTATATGAAATGCTACTAGTGAAGATCCATGTGCACTTTGTATCTTCTGATATGCAAGAAATTTGACAGACATGAGGTGATCGTGTTGACATCTTGAAAGTTGCTGTTACGCGTTTGTCAACTTCATGCAGGATGGAGCTTGAAACTTCTTTTTTGTATGCTCATCTGATTTCTTAATATGAAAGGGAGAAAGAAAATTTATTCTTTTCACTGTATTTATTTTAGCATGCAGCAGATTTGGTGAAAACGGTGGCATCTCGCTACGATGAATATATAAACGTTAAAGATCTGGTTGACAAAATCAACCGTGCACTCGCAGCTGCCAAGAAAGACAATGACTTCATTTACCATGACCGGGTTCCTGACCTGAAAGATTTGGAGCCCATTGGAAAAGCCAGTCTTGTGAAGTCTACTCCAGTTGTTGTTCCACTCAGTCAGAAATTCACTGGTAAGCAAAGTGTGTGGACTGCACAGGGTAATTGTTACCCTGTGAAACACATGATCAACAAAGTTCATTTGTACCATGCAGAAATAAGCATTTACTTTTTGCATTCTGTTAAGGGTACCGCTGTGTTTTTGAAACTGCTGTTTTTTTTCTCCAGGCTATTGTTGTTGTTTTTCTTGATGATAAGTGTAATAAAGCACAGGTTGAAAATTCTTACCTGAAATGTACAATCCTCTTAAAGATCTTTATAAGATTTTCTCAGCAGTTGTATTTTCTATATTAAACCAGTCTTTTTAATTTTAGAAGGAAAAGTTTTGTAGGGG
The DNA here is from genome assembly GCF_047830755.1 of Zonotrichia albicollis. Classification (NCBI taxonomy): domain Eukaryota; kingdom Metazoa; phylum Chordata; class Aves; order Passeriformes; family Passerellidae; genus Zonotrichia; species Zonotrichia albicollis. The sequence continues at coordinate 49,606,144 of NC_133819.1, read as the reverse complement.
ACAGTACCAAGTTAACTAACCTTGTTGCTGGTCTCCTATAAAGTTGAAAAATTTCAGTTCTGCAGATGAGTTGTGAAAAATTTCTCTTAACTTTCTCATGTTTTTCCTTTAATGAAACAAAATTAGAAATGAAGCCTTAAGGCAAATCTAATTTGTAACCCTACAATTGGTGTAAATATATTGTCTTTAAATTATCTTGAACTCAATTCAGCCTTAGAAACTGAAATCTAAAGGCCTTTAAAAATAGATTTTTGTTTTTAAGACATCTTGGGGAATAGGTGAAAAGTATCTTAAACTGTTTAGGTCAGTCTCTGTAGTACAATATGTACAAAAAAGCTGTGAAGCTGTTTGGGCTTTTAGTTTCATAATGCTGCTTGTGTAATTTATACTACTCTAATTGCAGACCTGTTTGAGAAGATGGTTCCATTGCAAGTGCAACAGTCTGTGAGTGTTTATAACCAGAGGAAGGCAGACCTGGTAAACAGGTCAATAGCCCAGATGAGAGAAGCCACAAATCTGGCAAATGGGTAAATATGGCTTCTTTTTAAATTTCTCAAGTGAGGTTTGTGAGCCCTGGGTGCCTTGTAGTCTGCAGATATCCAGATTATAGCAGTGTTTTTTCATTAATGTATGCTAGGCTGGCAAATTTAAACCATAACAGGGGGATTTAGAACTATTTTTCTGTACGTGTTAAATCTGAAAGCTCATTAAAAACAAGTAGTATTTATTTTTCTGCCATCTTCCCCTATTTTTTAGGAGTCCAATACTTGGTCAGAACCAGTACCATTAATCTAGAAGGATTTTCATATTCCAATGGTCATTAAAAAAAACAGTTCTTTAAAATAAATAATTATGAAAAAGTTGTACCAATCTGAGAGATATCAATGTGACTTAAAGCAGTTGTTTCTTTTGTCTACCAGTCATTGCATAAAATGTTTCCCATGTTTTGTAAGTGCTAAAAGGCTAGGATTTCTTTAGCTTTTTAAGAGCTTTGAAATGTATTTTTAGTGAGATGTATGTTTGAAATTTCAGCCCAGGCATACATTGCACTCCATTTCCATTGTAATTGACTGTGTGATTGTTTATTTGTTTAGATGGCAGTGTTATTTTCAGATTAAAAGTTGTTTATTTAATACATTTACATTTTCAGTGTGTTGGCTTCCCTCAATCTTCCTGCTGCTATTGAAGACGTGTCTGGCGATACTGTTCCTCAGTCTATTTTGAACAAGTCTAAGTCTGTGATTGAGCAGGGGGGAATTCAGACTGTTGATCAGCTGATCAAAGATCTGCCCGAGCTGCTGCAAAGGAACAAAGAAATTCTAGATGAAGTAAGCCCAAAACCCACTACACTAAAGCATTCTTAAAATACATCTCCACCAAATGCTTTAAATCACAGTAGAAAAAGTGCATAATTATTCAAATGCTTGTAACTTTAATAACACTTTCAAAGTATGCTATTCAAGTGTTTAGCTCATACAAAAACTGTGCTGTCACATGTGGATCTTTCCTTACAAATATTTTCTTTTTAAAAAAGTTGGTGGAGTTCTAAAGAAGATTCTAAAGAAATTGGAGTGATTTGTCCCTTTCATGCCTGTTTTTTATTTGTCAAATTATATTTTAAAAGAATGTATAGGCAGTTTTTGTTTTCTACACTAGCTACATATTTTGAAGCTATTTTATGTTTAAAACAGCTCATAATGCATGTAACATTTTACTCTTGCAGTCTCTGAGATTATTAGATGAAGAAGAAGCTACAGACAATGACCTGCGAGCAAAATTCAAGGAACGCTGGCAGAGAACACCATCCAATGAACTCTATAAGCCTCTGAGGGCAGGTAAAGTCCATGTTTCATGCTTTGGGTTCTAAAGATGTGCAGAGTATAAATTAAAGTAGTTTTCAGTGCTCTGATATTATCTATAAGTACACAAATATCAGTTTGAGGCAGGTTATGCCAAAATATTCTGATTGCAGTCTGCAGTGTTACTTGCAGCTGAAAAAGGATGTGACAGCAGGGACTTTGCTGTGCTTTTGCACTTCTGGTGTGTATGTGCATGTTGCATGCAGGTAAAGTCTTATGAAATAAGGGTCTTGTTGCCCTTGTAAATCATGGCTCAGGCTACTTAGGCTAAGTAGAGGGGAGCTCTGGGAGAGTGACTCAGCTGGAATAGGGGTAGAGAGACATGAGAGATGTGCTGCATGATTGCCACATGTCCACATCATGGTGTATGGGGCTTGATTGACTTGGGCTTGTTGTGCCTTAAAAGTATATAAACTGATAACTGGCTAACTGCTTTAAAAGGCTTAGTTTTTGCAATAAAGCAGCTCTCCTTTGCACTGTGTGGGGACTCTGAGTCACTTTGCTTCATACATGTGCATGCTAAAGTTTCAGAAAGCGAGTGAAATGAAAAATGTCTGCCCTCCTAAGGATCTAGTTTCAATTGCCTCTTCAATACATCAACGTATTTTACTTTGTCAACATATTTTTTTTCCATCCATGTGTTGTCTCTTTAATTTGATGGGATTTTTTTATTTTTTCCCCAGCAGTTAGGTCAAACTATTTAAAACCACCACTATATCATGCTTTCTGTGTACCTAATATGTGTTGTCTTTGGAAGTTAACAAGGGACTGATACCACTGACTTGGTCTTGTGAAGTTACAGAGGTTTAAATCGGTAGAGTAGCTCAAAGCAGTATTTATTCATATACCTTTGTATGCTTCATGGGAGAATTGTTACAGGTGCCTAGTTTATGGACTTTTTAAAACATAATTTGGAAGGTTAAGTTTATATAAAAGTCTTACATATTGTGCAGGTTTATAAAAATGTATGATGGCTTGCTGAAAAGCACAAAAACTGCTCAGGTGCAAGATTGGATGGAGCAAATTTTGAAATGATATAAACTCTTTTTTTTTCCTCCTACCCCCAGAGGGAGCCAATTACCATAATATTTTGAATAAAGCTGTGCAAGCAGATGGGCAGGTGAAGGAGCGCTATCAGACCCACCGGGATACGATTGCACTTCTGTGTAAGCCAGAGGCAGAGCTCAACGCAGCCATACCTTCTGCCAACCCAGCCAAAACATTACAGGGAAATGAGGTAAAGCAGTGAAATCTCTCTATTTTGAATAGAAATGGTATTTGTCTAACAAAGTAAACTTGCTTGAATTGGTAATTTAATTTGTTTCTGTCTCAGTTGATAGGTGAGGTAACTAACACTTGTCTTCATGTTTAAAATCTTCTTGAGCATAATTTGGTACATTTAATGTGAGCAAAGTCAATCACCGTGGACAGCAAGACTGATTGACTATTATAAAAGGAGTAATGAATATTTTTGTTGTGTAGAGAAGTGGGATGTAGTGCTAAGGGACAACATAAGACGTGGCTCAGTATTTTAAAGTTTATTTTAAATAGTAGGCAATTACACCAATTGCTTTCCAAGAAGTTAATGGCTCATCTACAGCAATATTACTATTTTTCTCATAGTAATGATTTTATGTGTGTTTTTTGCTGCTGTCTTAGAATATCCTATTGGAAGGTATCTGATGAACTTAAAAAAACCCAAACATTTTGCTGTAATTCAGCAAAAGCAAACCTGTAGAAGAGAATATAGATTGAGAAATGCTTGAAGATCTTTTGTTTGGTCATATTTTGTCCTGGTTTCTCACCTTTAAAGACAATCATAAACAAATACTCATGCAGAAATACTGCCAGCATCAATGAGGAGTGCAAGATGGAAACACGTTATTAGTAGGTTATAGTTGCTCATATATATATATATATGTGTATATATATATATTCCCCAATAGTTGCTCTAAACTTGCTAACTTAGGACATTTATACATTTATATTGTCTAGGTTGTTAATGTCTTAAGAACTTTGCTGGCCAGTCTGGATGAAGTTAAGAAGGAGAGAGAACAACTGGAAAATGACCTGAAATCTGTGAATTTTGACATGACAAGCAAATTCCTGACTGCACTTGCACAGGATGGTGCTATAAATGAGGAGGCTATCTCTGTGACTGAGTTGGACAGAATTTATGGAAGTTATACACAGAAAGTGCAGGAGTCCCTAAAAAAGCAGGAAGAACTGCTCAAAAACATTCAGGTATAACACTTTGCATGTTTTCTTTTCTCCTAAACTAAGAGCAATGATGCTTCTACCTGTCTAGTCTCACTTTGCTTTCTAGTCTTTTTTGCTTTTTATTCTGTTGTATGTCAGTAGATACTCCTTTATGCCTCAGCACTGAAAAATACAGACATGTCTTTGTGTTCACTAGAAAGAAATGGGAAGGTTTAGCAGGGTCTCCCTACAGCTCCAGTATAAATTCTATTGGACCTTTTCTTAGCCCAATTCTGCAGATGGTTTTGTCCTTGAAGGAAGCTTAAGTGGTGTGTTAAAATGTTTTTTTGGTTTTTGTTTTTTCCCCTCACTCCATTTTAATTCTTCCTGGGATAACAGGAGATGTGTCCTTAATGTCTATTAGAAGACATTTTTGATCTCTGAAGTAGAGCTTGATTTATTCCTAATTGCTCTTTACAATATATGCTTGACTTCCAGTATGTGCAGAGCTCTTTGAAGTAAAACTTAATAGCATTTCTCAAAGTTTATTCATAAATTCAGTCTTAATTTATCAGAGATGGGTACCTGAAACATCTGGCAAAAGAGGAGGTCTTAGTGTTTGGAGAGAAGATAATGACAGCTTGAGTAGTGATGGACACTTTTTCCAGTAGGAATATTTTTTTAAAACTACCATAAACATCATATTTAGCAAGGATTTTATATTTGGATATTATTTATCACAACATAGTTAAAAAATCCTGGTGGGTATTACTTTAATGTTAGAATGTCCTGGAGTTCAAGTTAGTTGGCTTCTAGCAGTTGAAACAGTCTTTTTAAGTTTGCTTGTTTATTTTCCTGAAAGAAATGAGATGTAAATAGGTGATCCTTCTGTAAGTTTTCCTCTTCCCTGTCCTTTTAATAGTTTGCCAATGTCAACCTAATGTGAAGTAATGCGTCTTAAAAATACTGACTTCCAGTATGATTTTATGAATATCAAGGGAAGTTGGTACAGGAGAGAGCCTAATTAGTGTAGCCTTGGAAAGACAGTCTGCAGGATGAGCTTGAGAATTATTAAAGGCAAGCTCACAACAGAGCAGGTAATTAAGTGGTGCTGCCTACTGCCAGTGGGTTAACATATGTACAGTTGTGAAATATACATTATAATGGTCACTGCACTTGGCAGGTAGCAAGTATGGAAGTCCAGTGTGGATGGGAGATGAGGAGAAGCAGGTATTGGGGAAACCAGAAGCAATGACTGGAAGGAAAAAGAAAACAAAACATACAGAATCTTACATGGAACTATCTTGCATTATTTACACTGTTTATTCTCTTCTTTTAAGAATGCACATCAGGATTTTTCAAAGATGAAACAATCAAACAATGAATCTAATTTAAGAGAAGAAGTCTTGAAGAACTTAGCTGTAGCAAACGACAACTTTGTGGAACTTGTAGCCAATTTAAAAGAAGGCACAAAGGTATGGTAATGCTTAAGGGATTGAAAGGACTTTTTTATGTATACAATGAGATGTGATTCAAAAATCATAACAAACTTTGGAGACATGGTAGATGACAAGTGCATTTTTGAGGATTTTACTGCTGAAGCGAGGACAGTGAGTTGCTTGAATTTTGATTGTTTCAGGAACTGTGAAATGCTTCTTTGTTCCTATCTGGAAAGTAAGCTTTTCTGAGCAATAGGATAAGTTGTTAATTACAGCTGAGTAAATGATGCTGAAGCACCCAGATGAGCTATTTTATCTGAGAAATTTTTTCATCTGTTCTCCCATGGTATTTAATCACCTTATAAAATTGGTGTTTTAAATGTTGTTACTGCATACATGAGAAATAATGAGAGCTGTATTTAGCTTGCTTTATTTGATCTGGGTGTCTGTCTTATGGCTCCTGTACTAAGTATTTTTTGCAGGTTTATTGATAGCTCATTAGACAGAAAGAACCCAATCTTTGAGATATCTATACAAATGAAATGCATGGAACTGAGAGCAATAAAATTAAAAATGAACAATTATCCTTTACAAAAATAAATAGTTCATCACCAGAAATGATCTAGTTTTGCTTTTGTTTTAGTATGTTTTTTAAGTTATCCCAAACTATTTTTATATTTACACACATACAAAATTCTATATTATTACAGTGCAAAATTCTATATTATTACAGTGATGGGCAGCAGCAGCTGACAAATTTTGGTTCTGAAAAGTAAATAGAATGTAATAGCAAACCTTACTGGAGTGACAGGTTCTGGGCACTGTAATAGTGCAACACCAATAGCTGGATCGGTATGTAGAAGTATGCCAGCACGGAGTCTGAAAGTATTGATTGAGCATATTGTGTTTGTATTTTTCTTTACTAGTTTTACAATGAGCTGACAGAAATCCTGCTGAAATTCCAGAACAAGTGCAGTGACATTATCTTTGCTCGCAAGACTGAAAGAGATGAACTGCTCAAGTAAGATTTCAACGTTTTGTTTAAGTATTGCAGAAATATTCAAGTATTTATGAGAAATTTGTCTTTGGGGACATGTTTATTATGATGAAATGAGAAAGACTTAGCACACCTATTCTTCCTATCACTTCTTTACTTTAATCCTAGTCCTACTCTCATTTCTCCTAGGAAAGTGATAGGAGAAATAAATGGAAAAAATCTACTTTGAAGTCTGCTCTATTGTTCCTATGTGCAGTTCAACACAAATCTGTTTCATGTTATGATTTCGCTCTCTAGTCTTTTTGGCATGCATTTGTTAGTTATTTTATTCTTTCCTTTGAGGAACTTCTGATTTCCACACCCTACTTCTGCTGTCAGTTTAGTTTGAGAAATTAGATGCTTCATCGTGAGATTTGCTTCCATGTCTTCAGTGTGAGGGGGGAAAAGCATTGGTATTCTACTTCTGCTTTTCAGGTCTGCTCTAGTCCCATACTTTATCATTGCTTAGATATGTGGATTGCCTAAAATGCTGAGGAGAGAAGCACATTTTGTCCTTCATGTGAGGAAGAGTGTTTGATGTCATTGTCCCCTATATGAGATCAGACCTAGTGTAGTATGTTTCAGATGTGATTTTTAGGCTCTTCTCTTAAAAAGAAAGCATAGAAAGAAAAAAAGAAAGAAAGAAAGAAACTGAAAAGGTTTGCCATTTAATTAGTGTTCCTTAGCAAAGCATGTAGCCTTTTATAAGAGAGCTTGTTACTAAAATTTTGGTTGGTGAAAATGCAGTTGTTCTGTGTACTTGCCATCTTAAAAATGGGTTGCTCAACCCTCAATTTTTACCTTTCCAAACTTGATCCTTTGTAGAATTGTTATTTTTCATTTGGGCTCTGTGCTTGTAAACAAAGTCCAAATTACAGCCCCTTCTGCCTTTATTTGGCTTCCTACATTCATGTAGTTTGGAAGCTGTTAGGCTGCCTAACTAAGGCAGAGGGCTGAGTATCTCACATCTCTGCTGTGTTTATGTTCACTGTTAAGGCTGTAGGGTTAGTGTTGATAGAACATTCTGCTGAGTCTTGCTGTGCTCTTTTACTGTTTTGGATGTGTTGTGATCTATACCCAGTACTGAGTTTAGAAAATAAATGTGACAGTTAATCAGAGAGTTGGCTAGAGGATGGTTTCTGTGGAAGTGATTTGGACTCCACATTAGTTTGAGCTAGCTCAGTGATCATGCTTTAAATATTAGACTTACTCTACTGCATCTTTTTAGCTTAACTGGCTGCAGTGTATAACAAACCATTCTTAAACTAAGCTGCCTGTTTGCTCTTTTGTTTTTAATAGAGATTTGCAGCAAAGCATTGCTAGGGAGCCCAGCGCTCCCTCCATCCCGCTGCCCACGTATCAGACCACGCCAGCAGCAGGAAGCAAGCCAGCAGCATCGCCCGCTCCCACTCCAGCCCCAAGAACCATGGTGGTAAATACATGCTGCACAATTAGGGGGTTGAAAATACTGGGTCTGTCCTTGGGAACTCTAAACTGATCTGTAATTTGTGTGTATCGCTCCTTAGTATACTGGTGTGGTTGGAAATGTGTGAAAGTGATAGAGGGCAAAATCTTAAGGCTTTGAAGAGAGGTGTCTTATGTACTATTCATATTCATCACTTCTAGATTTGAAATGAAAAGCTTACTGCCATTTAGATGCTTTGCATTATCTGTATAGATGAAATGTAGAATGCCTGTTTAAAATGAAAATAAAAATTAATTAATCATATAACCACAGCCTTTGATTCCAAGACTTCGATAAATGAGCTCCAGCTTAATTAACTTTTTCTTGTTAGGGGACTAAACCACAGCCACCAGCACGGCCACCACCACCAGTGATTTCTGCAGCAAGCAGTTCCCCCTCTGCATTAGCACCCTCTGGAACAGCTGCAGCTCCTGCTGCTGCTCCAGCTCCTACTCCAGGAGCCAGTGCACCTGCAGCAAGCACTGCACCTTCACAGGCACAGGGACCACCTTACCCAACTTATCCCGGTTACCCAGGGTAAGTTGCAGGAACACTTAAGCAGATTTTTTGTTATCCTGTTACTTAAAAGCACTTTTTCTTGTGTGTAACATTTTAACATTAGTTATTGTTAAAGTTGAAGGTTTGTTTGCTGTTTGAGGGAAGGCGTTATTTTGTTTGTTAGTTTTTTGGTGCGTTGGTTTTTTGGTTGGTTGGGGTTTTTTTTGTTTGTTTGGGTTGGGTTTGTTTGGTTTTTTGTTAGTTTTAATCATGTAACTCTTGTAGGAATCATTTGCTTCTACCTTTTGTGGGAGTATACATTTTAAGTGTTTACAGTTCATCTTCTTTAAAGGAGAAGGAAAATAGGGCTGCATTTCCTTAATTGTGGTTTGTTGATTATTGCCAACACTTGTATAATCATTTGGTGGTGGTTATCTCAAAACTGTTGGCATATCTTACTTTCCAAGTCTTTAGTATGATACTAAGATACTGAAAAATACAGAGAAAATTCCAGTTGAGTAGTGCTTTCTTCTGATGCTTTTTTTCCATCTTCCTGGTGTCATCACAAGGAATTGAAGGCAGCTGTGCTCTCCTTTGGTAGCAGGCTCAGCAAATGTTGAAATATGCACGATATTATTAAACAATTGAAAATTAATTTAGATTCGTTCTAGTTCCAGCAAGTTGCCTTTACTCCACCTTCTGTCTGATTTCTCTTCCACACACTGTAATAGTTTTCATGTTCGCTCCTTGAAGGTTACCACATTCCCTGCTGCACTCAAAGCAAAATGAGAGGAAAGCATTTGTGCAGACTGCGTGTGTGTTTGTATCAATGAGTTGTTTTTGCAAATTACCATCCTCAGTGTTTTTCAACTCAGGTATGCTGTTTTTTTCCCTCACACAGGTATTGCCAGATGCCAATGCCAATGGGCTATAATCCATACATGTATGGGCAGTATAATCTGCCATATGCACCCTCACCTGTGTATCAGACTCCAGGACAGCCACCCTATCCACCACCTCAACAACCTGGATACCCTTTTCCTCAACAGCCTTATTATCAGCAATAATGTCTCTGCAAAGAAGCTCTGCTTGTTAAAATTTGGGAGAAATTGGCAATAAGTGTACTAAAACTTCTAGCTTCCGTTAGTGTACCATACTGAACTGTATGCAGCTATAACTCCTGTCTCTTGTTAACTGCTCCAAAATGTCTAGATCAGTTTTTATGACACTAAACTCTTTGAAAGATCTGCTGCAGTGGTTTAGACCATAGACTAATGACAAAATTCGAGCCTAATTCAGTGGTCTGAAGCAGTACAGTACATTTTGGTTAGACCAAAATATTTGTTTGCAAAAGTCCTCTAAGTAACAAATAGGATCAGATGAGAAAAACAAAGCAGTGTGTGCACTGGGTGTGATATATTCTACAGAACCATATAGCATTTCCTTCTATACTCTATTGGTTTGTATTTTTTTTAGTTTAGTTAAAATATGCTATTTTGTCTAATAATCAAGGCCTTGTAAATCATCAGTAAAAAGAAATAAATTACTTAAGAACGGTTTAAACACTTGGCATTCTCATTACCATAAAAATGTGTTATGTGTGTCTGTAGATTGTTTCATTTGTCCCTTGACTTTCATAACAAAGAAGTTCTCAAGGGTTTAGCCTTACAAGTGAATTTTCACCTCTTTTCCATGATTCTGTATTTTTGTGACAGAATCTATAATTAACCCTTTAAGTGTTGGTAGATGAAGTCTTACAGGTAAGAGTTTTCCTATAACTTTGAAGTGTACTGGACTGAAATACATTTATTACCATTTTGTAAGAATGGTTACTGTCACCTGCAGGATACTGTATAAAAGAATGGAAGTCAGGGTCCTCTTACAGGATCAGTGAGTCGTTGTTCTAACTTGTGTTTTCCAAAGAAATGGTGGTGGAAAATGTGTTATGGCTCAAAATAGGGCAACTGTTGATTGCTGGAGCTTTGCAGTTTGCTTTTTAAATAATTGGTTTTTTTCCCTTGAAAAAATAGATGTATTCCCTCAGGGAGCTTGTTATCAGTGGAAAACTTTTTTTTGGGGGGTGGGAGGAAAAGAAAATCTTGTGAATTAAAGCATATTGAATGTTTACTTTTGGATCCATCATCTCAAGGGATAAGTAACCTTGCACTGCATTTTACATAAGATAGTGAAGAATCTAAGTTTGGGGTTAATGGCTTCTACCAAATATTTGCTAACCATTTTTCAGCCTTTTCTTTTTCTAACAGGCTTGTCTAATGAGGGACTCTCCTTTCATTTAGCCCTTGATAAGAGTTGGTTCTGTGGGACAGTTAATTTTCTGAATGCTTGATAGAAGATGTTCTGGCCTTACAGAATAACTATAACAGTACCTGTGTTACAAAAAGTTACTCCTTTGTTTTTCTATTAAAGTGCCTGATTAAGATATCGAGGTATATTTTAGTGTAGGGTGTTTAGAGGTGCCAGTTATTGTAGCATCTGGGTGGAAACCTCACTGGATCATGAATATTCTTCCTCATAAAGAAAGCAGCATTTGTATTCATATGAGCTCCTTTCTTTCTGTCTCAAGTTCCTCTTGCTGTGTGATCATCCCGATTACTGTGTGAAGACTCCTTGTCTTTAATACTCGCTAACCCCCGTAGAAAATGTGGATCAAAAGGTAGAAATGAGCACCCCTTATAGAACTTATTGAGTACCTAATTCTAAACAAATTGGTTAATCTGTAGAAGCTCAGTGATGTGGGGAACGTGGTGGAGTACAAGAATCCAACACCGTAGGTGAAACCACTGCACAAAGACAGGTGCATTGCATTTCTTCAGAAACATTGCTGAATGGGGTGGCACAGAAACCTCTCAGTTTTTTTGTTTTTTTTCCCTGATGAAAAGACATGAGGCAAGCGAGGACAATGAGAAAAAGCTAGGAAGATAACTGTTTGGAAACAGCAATCAGAACCTGATTTTATTCTAACAGGAAAAACAGTAGTTTTCCACTAATTTCACTGTGTCAATGTGCAAGTGCAAGTCTAATGCAACCTTTTAAATTCTTAATTTTTAGTATACCATGGGCTGTAGGTTTTTCAGTTCACAAATTAGATGCATTTGAGCTACTGTGTAAGTTTGTTTCTAGTGCCTCAATTGACAAAATTTATTTTCATGCTGTATAAAAAAAGTCATTTGTTCCAGCATAAAGATTCTTAGAACTGAAATTTCCTTTTCAAAATTTCATAAATCTGGAATTACTGTCAAGACATTTTTTTTCTGTTGTGTTTCTGCTTGCTTTAGTCTATTATTTGAATATGTGTAGAAATCTATGCATTGTGTTCAATTTTTCTCTTTTATTTTTTTCCTAAAGAGAACAGAAATATCCAGACATGTTATGTATCTGCTTTTAAGCATGCAGTTGTCATGACTTTGGTTGAAATGTTACCTTGTTCTTCTATAGTTTATTAAAAAAATCAGTTAGAAAACCTGATTTCATGGTGTTTTTCTCAACTCCTTTGGGTTCAGACAAGTGTTGTTTTGGAAAGGATGGAAACAAGTTATGGGCTTCCAAGAACATTTGTGCTGTGATGAAGGCATATCAGCTACAGCTGCTTGGTAATAACAGCCACGTTCAAATCCTGGTAGTTGTGTTTATTTCCACAGCTGATGGAGTGTATTTCCCTCTGTTTATATGAGTAGGAAATGATTAAGATGGATTTAATGGTTCTGTGCCTTCAGAAACTTGTATTCCTAATTTGTTTTTGTGAACTTGCGTTCAGGCTGGGTTACATGAGACCCCCAGCATCAGGAGCATTAAAGCATGGGTTGCAAGAAAAGGGGTTGTAAGGGCAGCTAATAACAGCAAATAAACAGTCCCCATGGGCAATCCAAGAAGTCTATTTTTAAATTTTTTTTTCGTTTTAAAGGCTTTGAAATGCCATGCTTGTTTCAATTGCTGTGTGGAGGGAAAAAGTTTGCAACCTTGTCCTTTCAGAAACTTTGAAGTCAAGCATTTATTTCATCTTGCATAGAAGCTTTCATTGCAATTAGTAAGAAAAGCAAATTTTAGGAAGCAAGCTAATAGCAGATCATCAGTGAAATACCAAACTGTTGCAAGGCTAGCAGGTCTTTCTGCAATCTTTATTAACATGGTTTCAGCCCATATGGAAAAAGTGTCTTCTTTCCTTACCACTGATGTGACACTGCCAGCTAATGGAACTTCTTTTACTATCATCCCATTGTTTTGAGTGCTTTTAGAGCTGATTTGTGAGATTTATTTTGAATTAGACTGAGTGAAGTCCTTTGCTATTTCCAAGTACCTTGAGGCAATATTTGAACCTTGACATACTGTAACAGCCTCACCCATTGTCAGGTAGCTGAAAATCACAAGAAAATCCTTTGGAAAACACTTTTTTCCCCCTCTGCATTACCTGAGAGATGAGCTTGCTTGTTGCTAAAATGTATTTAGTTTTGAAATGACTTGCATCTCAGAAGCTGCTTTCTGGCATGCATTTATCCTGGCAGAACATTAAAATAGACTAAAATGAGCAATTGTGGTTTGAGTTTTAGTTGTATACTATTTAGAGAAACTACCTGAATTTTCAGGAGTTCACTGTGTATAGTTTAAAAGAAAGTATTTGGAAAGTTTCAGTGACTGAAAAGATGAGCTATTACAGCAGAGCAAAACTCAAAATTGCTTTTTTGTATTGTTTATGGGGAAAGATATGAGATTCTTGCTGCTTTTGACTAACATTACCCAATGTGCTGACTTTTTAGGTTTACCATAACGTTTGAAAAGTATATTTGAAATGGTCAGTGTTTCTTTTTTTTAAAAAAAAGAGATTTCTTCATCATGATAGCTAAGTACTGCTAGATTAAAAAAAAAAAAAAAACTAGTTTTTTTAATTGCACTGCTCTAAGTACTTTCCTTTATGCTTTTGTGTTCTGACAGTCAAAAACTTTATACTCAAGTTGAGATTTTGCTGATTTGGACTTAAATTTGGAACCCTGGTAACTTACTGGCAAGCATAGAGTTACTGCTAATCTCAAGTTATGACTTTAATCTTGCATCTAATTCCCCTAATTGAGTGTAATAGTCCCTGGTGCCAACAAGTTTATCTCAGTTGTTATATTGTGCTTCTTTTCCTCCCCTTTTTTTTGTTTTTAAATGTTTCAAAATCCTTGTGAGAGGCTGGTCACCAATTTTATTAACCAGGTTGTGAAGAAAAACTGTTTACTGTGAAGCATGAAAAGGAAGACACAACTGCCATTGCAAAATCAGCACCAAGGCTTCACTGCAAATTACTGCTTTTGGTCCCTTCAGTCCTTTCACCTTTCATCCATTCAGCAGTTCTGCATGGCAATGATGGTTTGCATTTGCACTTCCACGTTGAAGCACTCCTGGGTGCTGGAGTGCTGTTCTTGGTGCTGGTGAGCTGCTGGAGTGTTTGCTGGTGTGAAGAGAACCTGTTCCTTCGTTTTCCAGCCAGGTGAGGTGTGTTGTTGGGAAGGCAGAGCAGTGGAAGGGCCATTCCCAGTGGGCAGCTTGCCTGCAGTCCCTTTCCTTGGAGGCTGAGGTGGTGAGCAAGCACATGGGTTTGTGCCTGGAAACCCAGCTGGTCTCGGACTGTGCTCCTGGGACACATGCATGCAACAGCTGACAGCATCCAGGTGACAAAAACGCGCTGAGACTTGGCTATGGAGTGACTGTGGGCACTGGTGGGATTTATACCAAGACCAAATTTCACCTCAAGTGACCTTTCACCTAGAGTAACCTGTCCTGTGACCTGAAGTAACCTTTATCCTAGAGTGAGTTTTGTCCTGTGACTGTGAGGAACCTATGCCATTGAGGAGCATCTGTCCTTGGACCTCAAGGTCCATTGACCTTTGATCATGAGGATCCTCTCTCTTGTGTCCTCAATTAACCCTTGACCTTGAGGAATCTGTCACCTCAATTAATCTTTGACTGGAAGTAAGGTTACCTCATGTAATCTCTGTCCCAGTGGAGTAACATTTGAAATAAATTAACCTTGGCCCTGTGACCTTGCAGAACCTTGCACCTTGATCTTTGTTCTGAAATAACTTTTGACCCAGCACAACCTCTGTATTCTGGCCTCATGCAGCCTATGAGCTCCAGTTACCTTTCTCCTTGAGCCCCTGTCCTGTGATCTCAATTAACTTCTGTCCTGTACAGAGGCTGGACTAGTCTCATTCTGGAAATCTGTCTTAGAAAGTAACATTTGACATCAAGTAGCTTCTGCCCTCTGACCTGAAGTAACCTTTGATCTCTCATAATCTTTGTCCCATGACACAACCTGACCCGGGCACACTCTGGAAGGATGTCTGAAATTGCTGGGGACAAGCAGCATTGTGTGATCTGGGCAGAAAGCACTGGGCTGTTATACAAGCAATATGAGGGCAAATGGCTTTCTCTGCCACTGCTGAGCTCCAGCTTCTTCTGCCCCACCTTAGGCATGCTGCTAGCAGTGGGAGACCCTTCTGGCTTCAGTGTTGGCAGTGGGATCCTCAGGACCTACAACCCTGGTGCCAAAGCAGACAACAGGAGGACTTGCTTATGGCGTGTGAATTGAGTGTCCAGGTTTTGCTAATGATGGCTTCCACTGGAACAGACAAGCTGCCTGAGGTAGATAACTGCCCTGTGTTTTGGCTGGTGCAACATTTACAGGTTATTTAATCTAACAGATTTGCCATTGGTCTGCCTGCTTTTCAATGTGTGACAGCAAGAGTGTGAGTGGTGTGTGAGGTGGGAGGCTGAAGTGTAAGTGCCAACTACCTTACACCTGGGGAGTTCACTGCAGTGCCATCTGCCTGAGGGTGCACCTTCCCAGCTCTTGTTTCTCTGCTATTTCCTACTGCAGGTTTTTAAATCTCCCCAAAACCACACCTGGTGGCACCTCTTACTTTTTGCTAGCTTAAACTTATCTGAGTTGAATATACATTTGTGTATGCACACACACACACACACACAATATCTGAGTTGTAAGACAGATGCAGCCTGTGCTGTTTACATTCTCAGAAAATAAGCAGCATCACAGAGCTGTCTGCTGAGCCTACAGCAGAGGGCAGACTGAAACCGTGTAACCAACAAATCTTTTTGGTGTGAATATATGCAAAAAGAGATTTGAAGTTTATGCTGGTGGAAGGACAGGCAAATCGTTTTTTAATTAAGCGTCATCAAATTTAACTTTGTGTAGATACCATGAGTGCTCCTTGGTTGATGACCTGGAGCCTGAACAGTAAAAACAGCCAAATGCAGGGACAGTTATATCAGCTTCCTGCATCCATCTTCCTGACCAGCTGCATAACAAACTCAGAGCACTGTGCTGCCAAGGTGAAGGGATAGGTAAGATTTCAGGTCATCCTAAGCTGCTTTATTGACCCTCTGGACTTAGATAACTTTTGGGAATTTTCTACTTGGAGTTTGCATACTTGGGTAGTGTATTTCTGTATATAGCCAGTGTGATTGAAGCTCATCTGGCACGATAAGATGTCTGCTTACCTAGAGCAATGCAAAATTAACTGATTAGGTTTAAGGAGTTGAAGCAATGAGGTTACAGTGGAACAAAGTGGAGGGTGGGTGTCACCATGACCCATTCTAAGAGGAGGAGTAGAAAAAAGGCTCCTGTGCTGCTGGCAGGAGAGAAGTGTGTTGAAAGTAATAGCTCTGTCCCTGTCGGGCAGCTACAATGCTAACAGCAGGTATTGCACCAGGGGAATGAGAAACACTTAGAGAGGGAAGATGTCCAAGTGGTCAGAGAGGAGAAGGGGCCAGGAGAAAATGGAGGGATAGGATAGCTAACAGCTGAGGAAACAGGAGGTAAATCATGTGAGTTTAGGAAGAGGAGGAAGCATGGAAGAAAGGCCCCAAGACTTTGACAGCATGAAGCATAGCATTTTAGGTGGTGCAAGGAAAGCAGAATTCAAGTTGAAAGGGCTGAAATATTAACTGAAACAGAAGAAAAATCAATGGTGGTAAAGGGAGGGGGAAAAGCAGCTTTAGCTGTACAGAGAGAGTTCAGAAAAGAAATTTAGAGGTGAAGGAAACTCATTTTTATGCAGTGAGTTTAGAGTGCTGGATGAAAGCTGGGGGCTGATGATGGGCCGAGGTGTTTAGAAAGGAAGGTGTTTCGAAGGGAAGACAGAAGATGTAGGAGATCATGTGCATTTGACAATGTTGGTCCAGGCTGGCTGTAATGAGGATTTATGTTTCAGAAATGAGTAGGATAATCTATGGAGTGATCAGAGTAGAGGAATCAAGGTAAGTGCTTACATGCCAGTGTGCAGTGTTGGAGTCAAAACGGGGTGATGTGAAACTGCAGCCTGTAAAGCAGAGGAGAGACAACAGGTCAAGGTGCAAGAGCCTAAGTCCTGGTGGTAGACAGGAATATCTCAAAGGGAATGGAGTTTCTTATTTAAGAAAGCTGAATTTCTTCTCTAATCAGCCTCTTGCAGTCACTAGTTACATTTCATTAGTGAAGGAGCATTTCATATTCTATTAGTAAATTTTTCATTAGCCAGCAGCTTCCAGCAAGTATTAATTTCCATAAGCAGGAAAGGAGTATACGATCTATCACAGAAACAGATGTAGATTCAGATTAAAAACACTTCCCTGGCGCCTTGCTGTTTTCCAATGTTGTTATACGGCCACATTGGAACACTTTTTCATTTTGCTTTGAAGTAAACAAAACTTTGCAGGGCATTTCCAATCCCCAAATGCAGAAGGATTACCTAACCGAGTGTGCCTGGCAGTTCCTTAGCACTAGGTGGCATTCTATGGAAAGGCATAGCACCAACCCCGCTCATCCACCGTGCACTGCGCTGCTGCAAAATCTCTGCAGCTCACCAGCATCAGCGGCTTTGTGTGGAAAATTTTGAGCTGCATTATTAAGAGTCAAAACAAAATTGATGCAAGCTGATGGAAGAGAAAGTTTTGCTCTGCAACAGCAAAAGATTGTTCTGAAAATATTGGAGAAATCGGAATGCTACCTGTAAGCCTCTAGAAGACGAAGAATGTTTTCTAGATTTTGCCATTCCCAACAAACACACTTTGGCTATGTTAAGCATGTGGCATTTCAGCACAGGGTTGTCAGTGGGGCTTAACAATGGACCCTCCACCCCACCCTAGTTTTCTGTGAAATAACATCCTGTGCCTTTTATTTTTAGTTAAGAGAAAGAAAGGCATTGGATTGTGTGAAATACTGATAGTAATGATCCACACTATCATTTAATAACCTTGCTAGTGTAAACCATTTTTTCTAATGTCTGAAGAGGAGGTAATAGCATATATGGGACTCTTCCTCATCCACAATTTTGGATAGCTGTTGGATAGCTTCTGTTGAGTAAGGAGGTGATTATTGAAATTGTGCTGGCTTCTGCCATGATAAAGAGCTGACAGTAGGGCCTTGAATATGATCCATGCTCTAAGAAGCCGGTTATGGTACATTTTATGCTCAGGGAGAACTTACCTGGACTAACTATTTGCCTCCTGTTGCTCCATGGTGGCTGTGTTTTGTGCGGCCTCCACTGTGGAGAGGAGTGGCAGGGGGTGAGCTGGCAGCTCAGGGTAGTACAAGTAGAAACTTCTTGTGCCTTGGTGTGCTTCCCTGGAGCTGTGCTTGCTGTCTTTTGGGGTGGTCTGAGGAGATCTGCTCCCTGCACAGCTGCAGTAATATTCATATCACACTGCACAGAAAATAAGCAGGCATTTGGACCACACTCAGTTGATTTTTCCCTGTTACTGAACGTTACCTGCACACAGGTTACTGAAACTGTCTGTGTGTAGCAGAAGTTACAAAGCCTTTGTTGTGAAAAGGATAATCCTCAAATACTGCTCAACAGTCATACAGGTCACTTTGAAAATGACTGTAGCTGTAAACAGTTTTCATCTCCTAGAATGCTGATTAATGCAGGTCACAATGATTTTATACAGCTGCTCTTAAGCATGGATGATTTCTTAAAGCCCATTCAAGATGAGGCTGATGAAGCTTTGTCACAAATAATTTACATGATAAGCTAGTCCCTAAATCTTTAGAATAAATGCAAATGCTCCAGCTTGCAGATGTCTCCTTCAAGCAGATCCTTCTGCCTCCATATGTGCTCTGAGTGATACCTGTTGTGGCAGCTTTGCTTTGCACACTGTGAGTTAACGCTGTGTGTGGGGAAGACCAAATACAAACAGAAATTTGCAATTGGAATGACCTTGACTTCTGCTTGCAAGCTGCAGAGTAAGGGCAAGAGCAAAACTGGGCTCTGTGGGAAAGCATCTGGTGTGTGTCTCTGCTGACAGCATCTACCACAGCGAGCAGAGAAATGGCTGGCAGCGCTGGCGGGGAGCGGATTAGGGATGGGGAAGTGTAGGGAAAGAAGACAAAGGTACGGGTTGTACGCTTGCGTGCTCTCAACAGCCTACTAGGGTGCAGCCTTGTGTGACTTAGTTCTTGTAATTGGATTACCAGCTGTGACAGGGAGCATAAAAACTATGAATACAAAGGTATGCTAAAGGATTTCATGTCTTCCTGAAATGATGAATGTACTGATGGATGCTCAGCTTTTTCTCTAAATTTACCCTGATATCTGACCATTCCTCCCTCTTGTGTACGTGGCTGTGAAAGGCAGCATGGTGGCTTGTTTTGGAGGAAAGGAGACATGGGCCAAACTTAGTTACCTGCTTCATTTTGTTTGGGTGCAGGTGACTGGGCAAGGCACCACAAGGGACGGACAAAAAAAGACAGAGATTATTCTGTGGGCCTCTTAAACCTTCATGCAGGTTGTCTTGCATTTTGACAGTTTCTAAGCAGGAGCCCTGAGTTCCAAACCCAAGAACAGACGTCCCACAGATCTGTGCCTTGTGGCAGGCAGTGTTGAATGTTCAAGAAAAAAAAGTGTTGAATGTTCAAGAAAGTATGGGCTTTCCTACTGAAGCACCTTTTGGAGATGTAGCAGTTACAGGCGTGGCCTTGTTCTCCTCCTGTGCAAATTTTCTATTATCTAGTGAGCTTTCTTTGACTGGAAAACTTACAAGACCGCTTTTCCCTTACCTGATTGCTTTCACAAAACTCCTTCCATCTAACTGTCCTCAGAACCTCAGCTTTACTGGTAGGTTTGTTCAAAGTTGCTGGAGGCCTGGAGAAGAATTCACAGAGGAACAGAAGTATGCGTGCATTCACTCACTCCCTTGCAGGACAGCATCATTGCACAAGTGCTGTTTCCATGGAAACAAGGATAAAAATACTGAATAATAGAAATTAGAGACTCATCTTACAAGTATTTTCTATCCTGGACAAGGTTATTCTCATCTGTATTCTCTGTTTGCATTTGTTTTCGGGATTTTATATTCTTTTGTTGGTACTCTTCTCCTCTTGTACGCAAGGAAGGGCCCTCAGCAATAGCCCCTGTTGTTATTCTTTCTGAAGAAAAATGCTGCATTGCATCACTATGTGCTGCTGAAGCACCTCGATGAGATCAGAAATTCATGTTAAGGATTTTTTTCCCTGTGTTGGCTGCTCTGCGACCACATCCTGCAGAAAGCAGCCTCTGGGACGCTGCAGTAGGCAGCCCAAAGCAAGCTGTGCATTCTTGGTCTTTGAATCAGGGACAAGAACTTGCTTCATGCCAGCGCTGGGAGTGTCAAAAAGGCACATTAGACACTGATTTATCCTTGCCCTGCAGCTCTCCCAAACGGGTGTGTGGGACAGCTGGGCTCTGAGCCAGTGGTCTCAAGCACGCAGCAAGTGGCTGTGAGTGCCCTGTGCCCTGCCCCAAGCAAGCTGACACGGCCAAACAAAGCCTGCAGAAGCTGCCAAAGTGCTCTTGCCACTTGCATATAAGCAAGGCTCTGCACTTTAGAAAAATCTTACATTTTATTTCATAAACATAGGCATCTGCTGCTAATTAAAGTAGCAGCATATAATTATACCCTTTCTTATTAGCAGAGATAGAGTCTGACAGTTGCTTAGATACAAAATAAGCAACTACAGATTGTCTTCTGCACTTTAACAAGCAGAGCGAGCTGGAACAATAGAATTGTAAACTTATTCTGTATTATCTTTGGTAAATGTGCCTGGGAAAAATATGTTTAATCTCACTGCTTGCTCATAATGTCAGCTATAAAGTTCTTTAGCTACCTCTTTGCTTTCCTCCACAAAGTACCAAACAATTTCTGTGGAAAGGGCAGGATACCTCCCTGGGGAAAGCATTAGACTGAAGGAGCAACAGTGCAGTTAACAGCCACCATTTTGCTGAGACCACCTTTTCTAGCTTTTTATATCCAATGAAAGTAAATTCCTTCTTAATGAATAAAAAAATATAGGTGCTAGTGCAGTTATGCTGTGGTTTAACCTTAGCTGACAGCTAAGCAGCACACAGGTACTCACTCCCAGAATGGTGGATCTGGGGAGAAAACCTGAACAGTAAAACTGGGAAAATTTGTTGAGATAATGACAGTTCAATGGGTAAAGTAAAAGATGCACATGTAAGCAGATTTCCCCCCACTCACCATTTCCCATGGGGATCCAGGTCTTCAGTCGTCCCTAGGAGAGCATCATAAGTAACAGAGACTTGGGAAGATAAATGCCATTACTCTGAATGTCCCCACTTCCTCCTTCTTTCCCCCACCTTTATCTGCTGGAATGCTGCCATAGGTTATGGGTCCCTTTGGTCAGCTGGGGCTCCCTTCCAACCACCTGAGCACCCCTGGCCTGCCTCAATGTCATGGCAATGTGAGAAGTAGAAAGGGACTTGATCCCGTTGTAAGCCCTGCTAAGCAGCTACTGAAACACTGTTGAACTATCAATGCTGTTTTTGAAAACACAAATCCAAAATTTAGCCCCATGGGAGCTATTGTGAATGAAATGAATCCTGTCCCAGCCAAAACCAGCAGATAAAGAGGAACATGAAGGGTGCACATAATGTAGCTGCTATCTATAAAAGGCAGGTGTTACAGGATGTGGTTGCCTTCTTTTTTATGGGTTAAGCTCACAGCCAAAGCCCTCTGGATGTGACAAGATGGATCTACAGCTTTGCTAACAAAGTCCCTATTGCTTCTTATCAGAAAACTCATGATGCTATATTGAGAAATCACTTCTTCTGCCCCATAGATTGTCAGCTGTATCCTCAGAGGCATAGTTGAGTGTGTGACCTTTTCTTTTCTCACATTCTGCTAATAACCCCCAACTTTCTTTGCTCACAAATCCAAAACTCTGTTGATACACCTATAGTCTCACTGCTCTTGTTATTAAACTGTAGGGAATGTAATCAGAGCAGCTAATGCCACAATAATCCTCCTGATCCGTGCGGTTATCTCTGAAGATATCAGAAATGATGCTGTCTGCAAGAGAGCTGATGTATTTTGGTTAATTCTGCACCTGCAAACCTTTGGAGGAATACACCGAGCTTCCAGATGCTAAAACACTTGAAGCTGCAATGAGATCCCAAATGCCTTTGTTATTGACTATCAAAACTATTCAATATTTCTCAATGGACAGAGCTGGCTCATTCCTAAAAAAAAAAAAGAAGTTAAATTTTGACAAAGTCTTTCATCCCTCTGCAGCACTACTGTAAGAGACCTTACAAACAGATTGCTGAGCTCACAGGTATGCTTGCTGTAGGGCTTGGGCTGCAGGGGATGCCTGGTGAATGTCACAGCCTGCCTTACTCCTTGAAGAGCCAAACTGCAGCATTCCTTCTGGTGGCCTGTTTGAGGGATTAGGGGTTGAACAAAAATCTCAGGTTTTTTCTTCACTTAGATATAGCAGCTTTGCCAGAATTTAGGGCACCATTCTGTGGCAACCTGCAGAGAGAGGTAATATGCAGAGAAGCAGCTGCAGCTTGCTGCTCAGCAGAGCAGGTTCAGGCAGTGCTGAATTACCTCTCAGATCACCAGTACATCAGCCTGCTTGCACCAGGAGATGATGGGATTTTTCCAGCCACCTGCATAATTTCTAAGGTCTATAAGTTCTGCTCACTGTGACTCTTTGCCACCCTGTGTCAGATGTGAAATGACTCTCCCACATAAGAACCTTTATTTTGGATTTTCTTCCTCCTTGGCAAATGCATGATAAGAGTTGCCAGCTGTGCTAACAAGTAATAAATATTTAGGTCAGAGTGTGTCAGGCAGGAGCTTGGGTTCAATATGAAGGTGATGGTGTGGTTTGTTGGTTATAACATATCTCCCAGCAGACCTTCCTGGTGCACACATGTCTGGGAAACAGGTTGCTGGTGGAGAGAGAAGCATGGTTTGCTTATCATTGCCTATGCAGCCTGCTGGGGCTGACAGGTTGGCAAAGGTTAGACAGGTCCAGAGAGGCTGCGCAGCTGGAATTGCTTTTATATGCTAATTTTTTTTGTTGTTGTCCAAGATTTTTTTAACAAAAGGGGGACGAGGAAAAAAAAGTGAAGGAAACAAAAGAAAAAGAAAAAAGGAGAAATAAAAATAGCAAGAAAAAATGCATAAAGAAGAAAAAATAGATTTCTGAGCCTGATGCAGTCATTGGGAGCAAAATATGATCTAAGTATCCTGTGATGGCTAAGTGTTGGTGGGTTTGGAGCACCACTGTCTTTCTCCAGATTGCCTTTTAGTGTTGGTGGGGTTGTTGCTGTTTTCTCCTCTGAAACACGACCAGTTTTAGATTCTGCCTTACTCTTTTGGCTTTCAGTAGCTGGCATGAATAGCTAAGCAGTCTAGTTGGTGCTTTCAAGTTGGGCAGATCAATAGCACAGGCATTCCTGAAATGCAGATGAAAATGCTTTTAGGTTCAAAGTTTTTGAGCTACAAACAGCCTCAGGGTGCCAGTGGGTAAAAGCCAAGGCACCTTTTACACTTGCTGTGTCAGCCCTTGGAGCCTGGATCCTCGTCTTCTTCCAGTCTGTATGTGGGCTGGATGGTTTGCTCTGCTCTGCATGTCGCCTTCCAGCCCACTGTGAACTGACACAGGGAGGACACAGATCAAAAGACACCAGCACACAGAGATGTGGGCAAAACATTACAAGAAGGTAAAGCGCTGCAGTGAAGAGCTCTTAACATCTTTCTCTATTCCCAGGTTTTGCTACTGGGTTATTTCCCTTTCCTTCGCAGTGTGATAGGAGTTTTATCATCCCAGTAACATTAATTTGCCAGATCTTTTTCTGAGTCTCCTGACAAGCAAGCTGCACTGTGACTTCTTGTGCTCTTTCCCTCCCCATCAGATTTTTCAAATATTTTGATGTGGGTTCAGAAGCTTCTTTCTTCTGCTGTTTTTCTTTTCTCAGCATGAACTTCATGGTCTCAAGGGGTATATTCAGAGTACAAATGCAAGCAAAATGCAGTATCATTGGATATGCTTCAGGCTCTTCTACATGAAACAAAGAAACATAGCAATCCCTTCACCTCTTCCAAACATAAGGATCGTCCTACTTCCTGTCAGACAAAGTCACGCAAAAGTCAGTGAAATCCTCAGCCAGCTGAGCTGACAGCTCATCCTTTTGATTCGTGGGCAGTTGACAGTTGTGTAAGATAGTTTTTAGCAACTTTCCAGAGAAGTTGCTTGTAAATTCTGCCCTCTTCAGAGCACCACAGACCCTTTCCAGGAAAGCAAATTCCAAAACAAAGTAATCCGAGAGGTAGGTTGCTTACTGCAGTCTTGCTTGACATTTTGGCTTCAGGCAAGACATGGAAGCGCATTGGTGTGCTGTGCCAAAAAAGGTATTTCTCTTTTGTTTTATTTTCTTGATACAAAACATCTTCTAAGCCAAGCTCAATTTACCTGGTGGCTCTTAGATGAGTTGTGGCAGTTTGCTTTGTGCTTGGATGATGATACAGGTTCTAGTGACAAAATATACATGCAGGTCTCATGTATGATCAGAAAACCAACCTCCAGTGAGCTGCCACAGACCTCAAATTATACCTCATTTACCTGTATTCTACAATTCCTTAATCTCTTCTTTAATTTTTTTCTTTTTTTTTTTTTTTTCTTTAAATAAGAGATTCTCCTTAGCTGATGTGCCACTTTCCAGACAACCTCAGGAATCTGGCATAACATACCTCTGCAGGGCTGTGGATATCTTCTCCAGTGGTTCAGTGTCTGTTTGCTTGTCACCCTATTGGGGGTTTTGCTACTTCAGCAGCAGAGCAACAATTAGACCTCACGTTTTTAGAAAGGGCTTCACTACATAAGAGGAGAGGCTGTTCCCAACAATCTGTAGCTGCCAGGCTGCAGGAGAAGGCCCTTCACATGAGCACATGATTGCCATGGATTAGTTGGGGTGGAAACATTTCTCCCAAGGCTCAGGCCTGTGGGCCTTTGGTGCAGGCAGATGTCTGAGTGTGGATAAGGGGGTAGGGGCTGGGTGGGTGAGGCTGTAGGGGAGAGGGGATATGGAAGAAGAACAGGATGGGAGAGAAAGAAGCCTCCTTTTTGTTCCACCAAAGGGACACACATGGCTGGCGTAGGACTGGTACCACTTTGTCTCATGATCACTGTGGAGGGACCACTGCAGGGAGGCCTTAGCAGGTTTCATGTGAGAGAGCTCTCAGAGCAGATATCTCTTACTTTACACAAGTTCAAAATTGCTTCAGATCCAGGAGTGAGTTCCTAATGCAATACACATGATCTAGGAAGGAAGATACCTGAGAGGCGCAGAGGTGATCTTCCAGCTGGAGTGGGTGTAAAACACTAAATGCCTTCTTATATCCCCCCATGGGCTGAAGTGGTATTTAATTTGGGCCCTCACAAATGCACAGACACCACCAGAGCTGTAAATGGAGCAAAGAGGGAGGAAAACTGGGGACCCAGGAGCTGCTTGGAAGCTTCAACATGTCACATCGAGAAACTGAAGGTGTCACAGTTCCAGGGAGAGCTAAAGCAGGGTCCCCTTTGGCAGACTGCTCTCTTCAGGCTGGCCAGTCCTTATCCCTTGCAGTTAAAGGATGTCTGAAAGGCACAGCTATTGAAATAACTTCCTCTATCTTGATGCATCTTAACACCTCTAGCATCTGAAATACCTTTGCTAAAAGGAGTTTTTGAGAAACTTTAAATAATTCCTTGGCAGCAAATTAGATTCCAAGCACAGCTCAAGTCTGTCTTTACTCCTGCCATGCTTTTCTTTTGTGACTTTACTTCCAAGATGTTGCTTAAGAACTTGCCTCATTGCTTTGCCAGGAAGGGGAAAAAAAAAGAAAAAAAAAGAACAAGAGAAAGAAAGAAAAAGTTTTGGTTTTTTCCAAGGTTTATTGGCTATTCAGCATGAATTTCAGTGAATCTGACAAATCTAGGATGTTTTTGCATCAGTGAACTATAAGGTACCCAAATAAATGCTGTTACCCTGAGAACTGCCTGGTGCCTGCAGTCCAAGCAAAATGGGGGAACATCCATATTTGTCACAATAGGGTCATGTTGTTCCCTCTATTAAAAACAAAGGGTTTTTTTCAGAGTATAAGTTTCAACAATTTGTTAGGCACTGTGTTTCTGAAAAAGAACTTCCAATTTTCCAGTTTGTTAGTGTTCTTCCTGTGCTGTAAACAGTGATGCTCGATCAAATACCCTGACACCATTATAATGAGCTGTACCTAATACCTTAATGAAAACATCTGTGTGTAGGCTCCAGGGGAGGTGAGAAACAAGAGAAACAATTTTTTTGACTGTATCAGCATGTTCACAACTCTGTAGTTTGTATAGCCCAGCTACATTCCCTCTGCTTATACCCATTAGCTTTCTTCCTTTTCTGAATTTGCTCTGGGTATCCAGCATTGAGCATCCAGTCCCAGATCACCAACTGAGGTGGCACTGCTGCTGTTTGGGCTGAATTGGTACTTTTGGGGAAATTCAGCAACCAGGAAAGACTGTGGTGACACTCTGTGGCTTCCCTGCAATGACATCCCACATGCCATGTTGCTCTGTTTTCTAATCCCCTTGAGCAAACATTTTGACTCCCAGTCCGTGCACTTCTGATTTAGACCCCATTTATATTCACCTCCAGCAGCTGGAATATCCTTCTCATGTTGTCTGCACATCCCTCAAAGCCACTACAGTGCACGAGGGCATTGTTCTGCACACAATACCTCATTCATAAATTTTCACAGGAATTCTTCTAGACCCAGCCAACAAGGGCATTTGTTAAGTGGAAAGGGATTTCAACCTGTCTGATACAGTAACTGTGGGGTTGACTGAACCTGCAGAAAGCTGACAAGAGATGATTTCTTACAACTGTGAAGCCTTGAAGCGTGAAGTTTGCAGCATTTCTCATCCTTTCAGAAGGCTGTCATAATTTGATGGATTAATCAGGGTTACTTAGCAGGGATGCTTACCTGGCAGGACAACTTTTGTGCCTCTCCTGTACAAAACTCAAGGCCGGTGAGCAGCTGCATCTGGCTCAAACAGTACTGTTCAACTTTAGTACCAAGACCTGTGTGAGTTTTATGTTTCCAATGTGAGTTTTTCCATGATTGAAGGTCCTGCTGTGCTCTGTCTTAGCTGAGGTGCACACATTTTTGTAACCTATGTGTTTCATATGATGACATGCATAGAGCATTTTGCCCCAGCAGTGTTGAGGAGGCATGCATTTGCTCTCTCTGATGTGTATTTGTTATTAGCAGTCCAGTGCAACTCAGCATGATTGTGTAAAAGATAATATGCTTCACACCCTCTGGTGCAAGTTCTGTTGCTAGCTTTTAAATCAAACATTCTGCCTTTCACCAGTAAGTCTCCAAGTTTCCTAAAGCCTGCCCTGGGAGGTGATCAGCTCTCTGACATAAGGTCATACAAAATTGGGTGTGTCGGTGTCCTTTGGCTCAAATGTTCTTTGCCCTGAGGAAAGGTTGTGAAATGTCTTTAGCTGGTGAAGCTGGGCCTCATCAGGTTTGGCTGTGAGATGGCAAAGACAGGACCCTTGCTCCTACCTGTGTGCAACCTTTTCAGGTTGGACTTTGTGGCTTGTGATTCCTCCTGCCCCCCTTTGTGCTGCAGCCTGACCTTCAGGTTTCCTTCTTCTCCTGCCTGATGGAGGTCAGAGCAAGCCAGCTTGCTGCTTTCCCTCCTGCCTGAGCTGGTCTGTGTACCATGATCTGTGCCTGTGGCACCTGCCTGGGCAGCTAGTTTAGTATTTTGATTTTAGTTTTTACCCTTTGATCTGCTCTCCTTGAGCTATTAATCATCTTGTCTCATTCATCAGGGAGACTGCTCTTCCCCTGAGAGGAGATGCTCTCTTTCTCTTCATGTTTCCCCTGCTATTAGAGCTACACCTTGATCACGGTGCCTGAACTTAGTTATGCTGTGTGTTTTTCTCCAATGCACTTTACACAGCAGAATGTAGCTTCTCCAATGACATCTCACCTGCAAATATATCTTCTTTTAAAAAGTTTTGAAAAGACTATTTAAAGTATTTCTCTAAGTTTTTCCTTACCATCATGCCTAACTTGTGTCAGAGCCAACAGGAGGAATGTTTTTCAGAATGGGAGAGTTGTGTTTCAGATTGGAAAGCAAATGTGAAGCAAGTGACACTTCTGCCTTGGATCAAATGCTCAGACCAGAAAATACTGACCTCTGTCCTGTGACTCACCTGGGGATGCAAGTTCAGCTTAACAGAGTCTTATCCTTGGTAGCCAAAATCTTCAGAGGCTCTGCAGGGTTGAAAGGCTTGGCTCACCTTTTTCCCCCAGAGAAATCCAGCAGAT
This sequence comes from Zonotrichia albicollis, assembly GCF_047830755.1. NCBI lineage: Eukaryota > Metazoa > Chordata > Aves > Passeriformes > Passerellidae > Zonotrichia > Zonotrichia albicollis. Next base: position 49,577,989 of record NC_133819.1, on the reverse strand, counting down.
CAGGAGCAAGCAATAAGGTCTGATTAGGGCTTCCAGACTAGACCTCCTGACTGTTTTGTTAAACCCCAAAGCAGAAGCTTAATCTTTTTCCTAGGCATCTCCTACAAATTGCATTCTATTAATTGAAAGCCCTTTTAATTAACATTTTCAGAGTACCCTTCTTGAATAGCCACTAATTAATGTTGGCTCTATTTTGGCACAGAACCCAGTAAAATATATCTCTTTTTAAGTGTCTTTTTTTTTTTTTTTTAAACCATTGCATTGTGAGGAGTTTTATACCTTCTGAGTGGTTTTAGGTAGCTTAACTATACATATATATTTAATACTTTTGTTTTTTCCTTTTTCTTTTGTTTTTGCAGTTCTGCTGCAGTCTGTCCTAGAAATATCCTGAACCGTGGAGTTCTCCTCCATGCTAATTCTCTAAATGCCAGAAAGTCTTCCTGAATCCACATGAAGACTTTTCTAACCTTTTCTTACCTAGAAAACAATGTCTGGCTGCTGCAGAGAAATTCAGCCTGCTCTTGGCCCTGCTGTTTCAATACAGCCACATCATATCTCACTAAATATTCTGCTTCTAAATGAAAACCGGTTTTAAAAGCAAAATTTTGGCAAATGGAGCATTTCCTCCCTTTTCCACAACAAAATAAACCCCCTTTCATCCCTGGACACACACAGCTTGTTGCAGCCTCACCACTGCTGAGCCCCAGCAGCGTGGTGCAGCAGAGCTTTGTTTTCCTGAGCTACAGAAGGTCTCCTTCTCTCTCTCCCTGTGGGATGTCCTCCCGCTCTCTCTCTGTGCCCGTCTGTGCCACTGCATGTGGGAAGCCCCAGCCTTCCAGCAGCTGACCCTGCTCCAAAGCTCAGGGGAGCTTCTGAGCTGGAAGAAGTAGGCTCTGACAGCACGATGCCTGATGGCTGAGTCGCTGCAGGGCTTGTGATGCGATCTGCCAGCTTCTGGAGGGTGCCAGCCTGCCACCTCCCCCTGGCAGAGAGCACCTGGAGTCAGAGCCAGTCTGGAAGCAAGGGTGGGCAACTACTGAGTGCTCCCAGATGACTCCAGACTTGGTGCTTTTCCTAGCTAACATTTTTTCCCATGCAGACACCCATTTTTCAAGCCCTTGCTCTGAGTAAAGGTGTGTCTGGCTGCGCCTAAGTGGATGGATTATACTGTTCTGAACTCCTCTGACTTAGGGTCCCTCCTCCCTGAACCTTTCTAGATCCTCACTTGCTCTCAGATCTTCAGGTAAGAACAGACACCAGGATGTTCTTTCATTCCTAGTTGTCAAAAAGATTGCAAGAACATTTTTTCTACAGATGGATGTGAACTTGCCCTAACCATCCAAGCCTTTTTCATTTTCATATTAGATTACTTCAGCATATTTCTACACAAGGCTATGCCAAGTGCAGCATACAGCAAAGTTAATAATGGAAGAGCATAGAAGTTAAAAGTAGATCTGGTGGTTTAAAATTCATTCATGTTAATAATGCAAACTGCTACTTTTTAAAATTCCTTGCTATGCTTTTACAGTGCTACTTCAAAAATCTCTCCATAAAGAAGGCCAAAAAATCAAATACAATTCATAACTTTTCAATTTGCTTATGATCTAAATGGAGGCTGCTGTCCTTTCTTTCAATGATTCTCCTGAAGACTTTAGGACTGTGGGATGAAATCGAGGGAAGTTCATGTATTTGCGTTTGTCTTTCTGTTGCTTGTGCCAGCTCCACAACACATTGCAACTCTTGGTGATGCTTCTCTGCTGATGACTTGTGAGAGGGCTGGCAGCTCCAAATGATGCCCTGGTATGAGGTTTGAAAGGTTCTTTTTAACTTTTGCCCTGAGATTTCTGGTCTGTGTGGGAATATGTGGGGGGATAGAATGTAAGAAAATAAAGATAGCGCAGAAGGCAATCTCACCCCTGAGGAGCTGCACTAATGACCAAAGATTAGGAACAGGCCTGCCCTTAACAGGCCACAGCTGTAACCAATGAGGATGAGTGCTGTAAAAGAGTGGGTTAGCTGGGTGAGGAGAGAGCTGGAGTTTGTTGGTTGTGCTGTGAGGAAGGTGCCCGTGCTGTAAGGAGCTGCCTAAGAGAAGTCCTCAAGAAGCTATGGAATTTTTGCAATAAGATGACAACAGGAATATTTTCTACGGCCTGAAAAGCTGGATGTTTTCTCCCTTTCCTTCTAAAAGGTGGTTAAATTTCCCATGGAACTACCTGAAGTAAAAAGCCTGAAGGGACAAAAGTCTTTGGATAGTTGGGAACAGTAAGGCCTGGCATGGTGTTGGATGCTCAGGTGGGTGGGTAGTACTATAGTCACACACGGGTTTCTCTTCATGTGTTTTCATACTTCTAGCAGTGCTTAAAAGCTGTTCTTTATTTTGTGATACTTAATGGACTCCTAGAGCCTTTGATATGGGGCATTTTGGCAGATTAACATGGACTTAGAGCAGTTTAGCTGTTCTTAGGTGCAGTATGTTCACTGAGCTGGAAATACTTTGCTGGAAAAGTGTATAAGGAAGAAAGGAAAGCATTCTTAATATCTTTAAGTTACGTGTGATTAAAAAGAGGTTGAAAAGGCTTGGCAGGCAGAACTTGCACTTTCTAAACACCAGAACAGGTAGAAGTACCAGGTCAGTTCCGGGAGCTTGAATTTTAATTCCCAAAGAATGCAGGTTGGAAGGGTGCAGCTGCAAACAACCTAACTTGGTGGTTCCCAATCAGTGCCTACAGCAAATGCATGAACTGCTGCAGCCACCTCTGTAATGGGAGGCCTGTGGACAGATCAGGAAGGTGGCCTTTTCACTTATGTCCATCTCTCAGAAGAATTTAGCTCTATTTTGTTTGGGATCTTTCTTATTGGAGAGCACTGGCAGCAAACAAGAAGCACCAGGTGGAGGCAATGCCCCCACCAGCCCCTCGGCCCCTGGGGTCTCCTGTAGCATTCACATTCTCTGAAAAAATCCCTTTGCTCAGGATTTTTCTCCTGGGAAGCTGAGAAGCCTCAGAGAAAAAAAAACCCAACTCTTATCTCATTTGCTTCTCCTCTGTTTTGCTCATGTGGAATGTGGAGATTGCTTACCGACAGGTGATTGCTTCATTGGATTCTGGTGTGACTTGTTTTGGCTCATTGGCCAATCAGGGCCAAGCTGTGTCAAGACTCTGGAAAGAGTCACGAGTTTTCATTGCTATCCTTTTAGCATTCAGTATGTATTCCTTTCTGTATTCTTTAGTTACTATAGTATTCTTTAACAGAATATAGTATCATAAAGTAATAAATTAGCCTTCTGAGATCATGGAGTCTGATTCCTTATTCCTGCCTTTGTGGGGACATTCCCAGCAAATACAATTGTCTCCCACCCCTGACCATGCTCCAGGAGCCTGTGTGTGTGGCAGGCACATGAGAATTTGAGTCTTGCTGGGGTTTGCACAGCTCTGGCTCCATGGCTGGTGCTAGCCTGCTTGCCCTGTTAGACCCAGCCTGCCGGTGCAGAGTGATGGACACTCAGGAGCTGTCAGTCCCTCTGGAAGCCATCTGCTGCCCACCTGCTGAAATAGCAAGTGTTGCAGTCCAGACTAGTAGAGATCACAAGCTCTTCCCAGGAATTCTTTGTGCATGAAGTCTAACAGGGTAAATTAAATCCCCCTCTGAGAAGGGTCCCTGAAAAGGCTGCAGGAATAGGTGTTGCCTTTCTCCCACCTATAGAGTGTCACTGCCTCTAACTCTGGCTGCTTGTAAAGGGTCTGTCCCCTTTGCAGCCAGTCCCAGCCACCAGTCCTCTCTGTATTTGCTTTGCAACTCAAAGAATTCTTAACTTGATGCCTGACTTTTCCCTAATGACCAAATTGCTTTGGCCCTGGAGCTGGCTGCTCTCAGGCAGTCAACGTCCTGGTCATGGAAGAAGTGCAGGACTTGTCCCCAACTCAGGGTCTGTTTTTCACAATGTTAACTTTGTGAGCTGAGCAATTTGGAAGGAAAAAGGCTAGTTTCTTCATTTATGGCCACTGATGATTGTGGGAGCCCTTTCCAGGCTTGTATCTGCCATCCACTTCCCCGGTGGGAAGCCAGAAGAAGCAAGAGGAATCTATTTCCCACTGTTTAGCTGTATTTATCTTCCTCTGCCTGCAGTACTGCTGATGTTCCCAAAGCACCTGAAGTCATTTATTTTCTCCCTCTGCCTGTGGCAGTGGTATTGCACCCTAGAAGGTTTTGCTTGAGGCCTTCTGGGCTTGCTCTAGGCGTGTGAGAAAATAAATAGATTTAGGAACAGCATGTGTTAAATCCATGGTGGGTGTCTAGACTGCCAGAGTTTGTATACATTTTCACTTTTAATAAGTGTACATAGATATATTGCCAAATATCTGGTAGACAAACATACTCTAGATGCTGCAAACTTGCTGCTGGTATGGTCCTCTCAGGAGCCATTTGAACAGCATCAGCTTCCCTTTATAAACACTAACATTTCTTTAAAAACTTAAAGGAGTTTTGATGGTCTCCATTTAATTAGGAAAATCTTTGCAGTGTTTGTCGTTCTTTATGAGCTTTCCTGGGTCATCCAGAGTCCTCTGTGGATTAGGAGGATGCTCTGTCATTGCCAGGGCTGTTCAGGTCTTACTGCTCTGAACTGGGCTGGGCATGCACAGTCCAGGGTTCAGGGCTTTGGGTGAGAGCAGCCAAGGAAAGGGGCCAGTTGGCAGGGTTTTTGCTGAAAAGTTATGAGGTTTGGCATGATAAAATGGCTACAGGCTTCAAAAGTAATAGGACTTTCATTCTTGTCTATGATTATAAATGGCTGGGAGTCAAGAGGGGTCCATTTATTTCCACAGCTGGCTGCTTAGGAAGTGCCTGGTTCATGCTTTGAATAACTTGTATTTTCCCCCACAATGGTCTTTTGTGGATGTACCTGCATTTACATCATCACACTTTCACATTTCTATCCGCTGTGCTCCTTTAGCCCAGGTGGAACCACTAATTTAATTTCTTCACCTTCGCTGGCAGATTTCTTGTCTGCTGGCTCAGTCCCATAAAAAAAGCAGCAAAGCTGCTGGCTTGAAGGTGGGGCAGGTGAGCAGGGCTGCTGTCCCTGGTTTGTAGCCAATTGAACCTCTAGCCCTGAGCCTCCAACTGGGGAAAGTGTGAGGAAGGAACACAAGAGGGTAAGCCAAAGCAGTTTTTTTTTCTCATTTCATTTGGGCACTTTCCCTCATTCCCCTATATCTTGCTAGCAAAGGCACCTGCTGCTTGTCTGACAGCTGCTAAGGCTGGAAAAGAGCTCATGAGAGATTCAAAATTTCTGCAATGTGAGCTCCCGTGTACCTTCCCTACTTACCACAGGGGAGACAAATCCTCTTACCCAGCTGTCAAATAAGCCCAGCAGCAAAGCTGGAAGTGAGGAAATGAGCTCTGTGTGGCTGCCTGGTCACCGTGGGAGCTCTGGGGAGTGTGCTTGGCCCTCTACTTTAGAGGTGTTTTCTGGAACTTCATTGGGACCTGCAGGGTCATCCTGGGTACCCTGGCACTGAAAGGATCCACCCTGCTCAGCAAACTCATACAAGTGACAAAATCAGTTTGAGTGATTGATACAGTTTGAAGTTACAGATGAAAAGGGGAACTTCTAATAAATTTTTTTTTTTTCCCATTATATTATTTCCCCCTGGCTTGCTCTCCAAACAATCCTCTGGTCGTCTGTGTTCACAGGGGTCATAGGAAAGCTTCTATTTTTGTGGAGGAGGAGAAAAGTCTAAAAAGAATTTGGTCTTTTTTCCCCGCACCATGAAATTGAAAGACGTTAAGTTTTCTGGAATAGCATGACAATTTGGTCTTGCTGCGGAATAAGACCAGTGCTACACACAAATGAGGTTATTTGGGTACAAAATGAATGCAAACCAGTGCCTCATTCTAGTGCAAGCTGGAATGGCTGCACTAGAAACACAAAGAATCTGCTCTGTGCTCAACAGAAGCTACAAGAAGCCTTAAAAATGAGGCTTCTTTGCTCTTTTTCTGAAGTTACTCAGAAAGCTACAAAATTAAAAATAACAGATGATTCTTATGACTTTTTCTTCCTGGGAGTTCATAAATGCCTTAGGTATTTTTGTTTTGGACTATTTGACATTCACACAATCCCTTACAGAAGGTGTATATATAAGCTCTAAAATGCCTCCTTGAAAGATTTTGTAGGCTTCTCAGCTGGCTCTGCAGCATAATTGACATTATGGCTTCTATCCCTTTCTTAAAATTTAAAAGTGAAACATAAGAAACCGATTTCTCCAGTGCACTACCCCAGGTCACAGTCTGAATTTGGCTGTTTGTTAGCAGTGTGGGCTTTTAAGAAAGGTACCTTCTCAGGAGGTGAGAAAAGGTGCTCCATGAACTCTGCAGCCCCTCTGGCGAGGCTGCACTTGAGCCAGCTGCTCCCCAGGTCATGCCAAGGCAGAGACAGGGATGACTCATAAAGTTTGTCTCCAGGAAAAAGCAGATTTCTTGAACAAGAAGGGTATCATTGAGACCTTTGAAAGCTCTGGGTTGCTCACCTTGAATGAGGTAACTGTCTGCAGAGCAGCCATGCACCTGGAAGGAAAACTCACTCAGTAAGGCAGTTTTTCAGAATTTGCTAAGATTGGGCATTTATCTGCTGTTTAGTTGGCACCCATCAGGATAGCAACTAATTGAAGCCAAAGGGACCAATCATGATGTAAGATACTGGGCAATGTGAGTAATGATAATATTATTTGGCCTTTAATTAGTCATTTAGAGTTCATTTCAGAACTGGAGAGCTTAGGTTGGATTCGCTGCTCCTGCACATGGGCTCCTTGTGGATTAATTTGTGGCTCCCACATAAGGGGGCTGGTGACTGCAGAACTGCTGATATCTGCAGGTGTTTGCAGCACTTTCCTACCCCTGCCATTCATCACCTGAGAAACTGGGATTTTTCTCCTCTTTTGTCACAAAATATCTGTGGTCTCTCAGGTGTCTCAAATCTTGCAGATTTCTCTAGGTGCCAGGTAAATCACAGCAGCTTTGCTGCAGGATAACAAGGCTGGCCACCTTCCAGCTGTTTCTTTGCTGTTTGTCCAGCTGTTAACCTGGCCAGGAAAGTGCTGGGGATGGATGTCTGTCACAGCATAGTGTTTGTTGTTCCTTACCTTGCTGGAAGTATGTTTGATTAGGGTTGAACAGCTGAAGTCTGTGAGAATTAAATTACTTGATTATTGCCCATTAACATCTGTGCAGGGAAACTGGTTTTAATAAAGATTGCAGGATATTCTAAGTTGGAAGCAATCCACAAGGATCATCAAGTCTACCTCTGAAGAGGGATGGATGGAATTTTTTTTTCCTTTTTACTGCTGGATTTCTTTTAGGAATATATTTTCCTGGAAACTTTTTTTGTTTTTGTTTTACTTGTCCTGTCATTTCCTGTATACTTTAACAGGAAGAATGGCTACTGTGATGGTTGCTGCTGAAAAAATTTTGGATAGGCAGATAGGATAAGGGATAAATTTTGCTGTATCCTTAGCATGTGTCCTTTGAGGTCTGATTTTTTTTTTTCCTGTGTTCTGGCTATTGTAATTGGATGTGGATTGATGCTATGGCATTGCCTCTGATCGCTAGATTTGATGTTGCTGTGAATTTAGAGAGGTGTTTCTGTGTTAATCAGCATCTCTGTTTCTTTGTTAAGGTCATATGTGCCCCCCTGCTGCCTAAAAGCTTCCCATGAACTTATACTAGGATCTTTTCTTGGCTTTGTCTTCTTGTTTCTGTTTATGCTTGGCTTGAGCAATTATATGTATTGCAGTGAGTAACATATCATTTGCTGAATCCTGCCAGGAAAAAACAGTCTCCTATTGTTCAGAGTGGCTTTATTTTTTTTTTCCCAATAAGCTGGATTCTGTAATACCTGCCTTGAGGTCTTGACTGAGTTTTAAGTGGAAACAGCTTCAAAGGAGAGCTGCTGTTACACCTACAGTGAAATCTAGAGCTCAGTATCCTGCAAAAGGCAGTGAATTCCTTTTAGGTAGGGAAGTGGCAACTTGAGTCAATGCCGAGCTTAAGCACAGCAGCAATAATCAACTTCAATATGATTGCTGCAAGATCTGCTTGCTTCCAGCAAAGATGATCTCTTACAGAGCCTCATGTATGAAGTGCCAGGCCTTAGGCTGGTGGGGAAGTTTCTGAGGGGAGATGGGCAAAGCAAAAGGCATTTTTGTCTTATCTGGTACAGAAACACTAGAGATTTAGGTGCTGTCTAGAGCCTTACCCTGTAAAAATAAGTCACAGCAGCACAGGAGTAGATCCTCACCCAGCTCTAGTTTATGGCACTGGAAGGTCTGGCTTCTCTCAGTCCCCAGCTCCTGCAGTCCAAAGCTGCTGAAGAGTTTTGTAAGGATGTGTTGCCACTATTCTCCCTATTAAAATGGGCAGGAAAATGAATCACAAACAGTCATACACTATCAGTTAGCAGATGAAGGCTGTAAAAAGAATTATGGCCACCTGTCCTCAGCAGTTTTGTGGTTGCTGTATTTATTGAGCCTATTTCTCTTTGCTGAAACAGATCTGAGTATACAGCTTTTCATGCTGCTGGTTAATGTAGGCAAAGCAGACTGTTTAAAAATCACCTTTCTGGGGAGTGAATATTTTCAGCCCTCCATTCTTCCACTTCTCTGCTTTTTCATACTGTTCTCTGAGCTGTGAAAGCTTTTAATTTCTCTGTGTTTTGTTGTCACCCCTGAGGACGTGACTCATCGGTGAGGGGATGGACACCAAATTTGTGTTCTGCAGTTTCTTTGTAGGGACACATCTGTCCTGAGGCAGTTTTGCTTTTTAAGTAGCAGGGGATTTTAGGGAGTAGAAGAAAGGTATTTTTGACTAGGAAGTAGAAGAAAGGTATTTTTGACTAGGAATGATAAAGGTTATCTAGTCAAAGCTTCTAAGAAAAAAATGCTCCCCTAAATTCCTTCCGTTGTATGTTAATAGGGTTTTGTGTCAGCGTGGTCTGTGGTGGCTGCACAAAAAGATGAGGACATCCTAGAGGGTCTTCTTTCCCTATGTAGTTCTGAGCTTGGAAGGCCCACTTCTCTGCTTTTGAGCAATTCCAGAAAGATTGAGATAATCTTACTGATAGTACAGACAGAATCAGTGGGGGGTACCTGGGCTCTGACACAGAGTGCCATAGAGAGTTCCCCACAGCATTGTTCTCTGTGCAGCCATTTATTCTTTCCTTTGTCCCTTAGGCTGCTCCCACTGTCATGGTGTTGGGATACTCCAGGGAATTTTTCAACTTTGGTGAGCTTATGCTGGCTAAATTAACAGCTAGCTCACCTGGGGCACAAGTGCTTGTGATTTACTGGACACCACTTGGAACAAAGTCACAAAATTTTGCTCCTGGATAGATCCAAATCCCTTCAGAGTGCTCAGTCTTGCCTGTGAAAAGGCCATAATTGTGTAGAGCTAGCTGAAAATACTGATGTATTTACTTAAAAAAAATTATTTTGGCTTTGTAATGTTGGTTCAACTCCAAGGAAAACACAAAGACCTTTTTCCAAATAAATCAGTTCTACTAATTGGCAAGGAGGACTCTGTCACATGAGAAATGGTTTTGGACCTAGGAGATTTGCAGCTGGCTTGATGGGTGCAGTTTGAAGGGAATGAAAACCAGGACTATTAGACTGGAGAACAATCATGATGGCTGCAAGATGCAGTGACTTCGTCTGGTTTTCAGACCTAGGAAGGAGTTTACCAGCAATGAATCTAGAAGCACCCTGCTCATGTAAAATTGAGATCAGTATCACTGAACATGTGTAATTAATGTAGTAAAGCTGTGGTATTGAGTCTTAGTCATAATGGGGTTTTTTTTGAGTGACGGTGTGTGGAGCAGTGAAACATTCTGAAATATCCCTTACCTTCAGACCCTTTTGCTGACTGGCATGCATGGGAGGTGATGGGTAAGAGTCCTGTGGAAAGGAAAGCTGCTCAAAACCCCTTTTGATCTTGAAAATGTGCTAAGTAGTTTTCATCTTTAAACAAATGAGGCACAGAATTGTTTATTCTCTGAGTGTCTGCTGGTTTAGGGCATCCTGAGAAGATGTTTTATGTTATGAGTTCTTTCAAGAAACACATATAATGTTTCTCAAACTCTACCATTGAGGGAACTGCTGTGATTTTGCTTTTTCTAGTAAGGGTAACAACAGGTGTGTAGGAATAGAACTTTGTAAGCCCATGAATTTGAAGCCAATGAATGTGTTTTGTCCTGTTTCTTATAGCTTTAATCTCAATAGGTTTTGATTATATAAGAACAGGAAAAGGACAGTGTGTTGTGATGGACAGTTTAATCTTTCCTCTGGCCTAGAGAACTGAGAAGCATAAATTGCCTTTTTAATACTGATAAACAGTAACATTGAGGGAGGAGAACTTAAGAAAATGTTACATCTTAATTGATATTATGTCTTAATAGCAGTTCTCTGCTGAGATGCACAAATGTGGTTCATCCTTGAAGTTTGCTGCTTACTAAGTCTCTCCATCCCACCATAACTGTTTCCTTAACCCTTGGCAGATTAGTGACATCTTCTGTGGTGCAGCAGTGATTGTACAACAGTTTCATGATGGGACTTCTTTGTCCATGCTTATTATATGACCAAGGCAACCAGCAGGCAAGGTATCTGTATGCCCCTTCTGTGACTTTATGCAAAATCATAATGTAAGTGATATCTTAATAAAAAGAGAGGAAGGTTAGATAATCCCCCTAGTCCTTTACAAGGGGGTAAGCTCTGTTTCTTCTTGCTTCAGCCTCTCTGACTGAATAGAAAAGGAAAAATAGGGGAACAGATTAAAAATATGCAACTTGACTTAATCACAAAAGTGTAGTACTGGCAGTGACACTTGAAATGCTTGTTACACCCAGCCCTTCATTCTCCCTTGGGAATAGACAGGTCCTTGTCAAGAACTTCTTAGTGTGTCTTACATCTCTAGGACACAGGGCAGGCTTTTATCAGATTTTCAAGCTGGTTTGACATCAGAGAAATGAAGAGTCCTACACCCAGCCACTTGATGACCGAGCAGCCAGCCTACATATGCCACAGCTTGGGAGTACAAGGATGGATATTATCTGAGAAGATCTAACATGGGAACAGAGAATGAAATTGAGTCTAGACTGGACATCAAGTCAATATTTTCCAGCAGTGAGGTCTAACAGATTGCAGAATACCTCTGGGTGAAAAGCACCAGAATGCTGACACATGTGGCCTCTGTGTGAGTGCTCAGAACCAAAACCCAGCATATGGCCCTGTAAAGGGCAGTGCTGTGCCATCAGGGCTGATGAGCATAGGGAAAATGATCCCTGTCAGAGGAAAGGGGCTGCTAACACTGTGGTGTTGCATGGAAGGGGTGGTGCTGGCATCTGAACTGACTTCTGTAGCACCTGCCTGGGTCCCTATTGGCTCCCCACTTAGCTTGCTGCTGTGACATGGGAAAGGATGACTGGACTCTGAATTTTAAGAGCAGCCTGTATTTGCCTTCTGCAATTGTTTTGTATGAGCCTGCAAGGCCAGGCATGGAGGAATTAATTTCAAAGGACAAAAAGGGGTCATTTGACATTTCTCAGAAAGCTTGATAGGTGGAACAAACTTAAATATCCCCTTCAATTTTGTTAGGAGAAATTCCATTTGCATGTTACACCATTATTAGCAGAGACAATGGGACAAACATTGCTATCCTGTTAATTATAGGCATGTTAATGATATATATTTCTGCAGTCAAATAGCATTGCAAGTCTATTTCCTGTCTTAATTTTGTGCTGTGCTGTTTGAAATGTTAATGAAGCCAGAATTCTCAAAGGTCATCCTCTGAATGCATTTTCTTTTTTTCTTGTTTTGTTTCAGAACAATTTAAATGAGGTTTTGTACCTAATGTTGCTAACAATGTTAACTTTCCTGTTTAATTAATGAAAGTGTGGGAACATCTCTGCCCTGGTCAGTGAGTTAAATGAGAAAGGCTCTGTATTCCTCTTTAAACCCTCCCTTGCCATTTTCCTTCCCTGACACATATCCTGTGTCTCCACTTTCGCCCAGGAGCCCCTACTACTTTCTTTTCATAGGCTGTGTTAAAAAAAAAACCCAAAAAAACCTTCACAACCCAAAAACCAACAGAAAAGTGCAAATTTAGCAGAACTGAGCATTGTGTTTTCCAAGGAGCCATTAATCATCCTTGGAAAGTTTTGGTTCTTCACAAATAATAAAGGAAAGGACTGGTAATTGCTGTTTTCAGCTAATTGACAGAATTGTGTCATGAAAGAGGGAGAATTTCTGAATTACCTTTGCTGATGACACTTGAAGGTTGTTTTAAACTTTCAATTGCTACCAAATTGAGAGACTGTCCCTTGTCTGTGCTCATCATTAATCCAGTTAGGTGAGTTTCATTTGTTTTTAATGCAATTAGATGATGGGCAAATGGTGAGTGTAAAGGATGTTTCTATCAGCTCAGTTTAATATTGTGAAGTAGATTCTGATTTGGATTCTGCAGTCTTTCTGTGGGTTTTACTGAAAAGTAGATGGAGGCTCTTCAGTATTTGCTGGTGGAAGCCTGCTCAGATCTCTTGAGCACAAAAATACTGATATAGGTAGAACACATGGCAAAAGGGATCCTACACCTTCTCCCCACCAGGCAGAAGGTGGGACACAAGGGATTGGATACAAGTCTCTGCTTGGGGTGTGGGAGAAGTTCCTCTTCTACCGCTACCTTGCCTTCCTGAGTGCCCTTATACAAAAGACAACAAGCTCTAGAATCAGAAGGATGGGGACATGAAGAGGTGGATGATGCTGATGAGAGGTCTGGAGCACAAATCTAATGAAGAGTGGCTGAGGGAGTGGGGGTGCTTTGCCTGGAGGAAAGGAGGCTTGGGGAGGGCACATTGCTCTCTGCAGCTGCCTGAGAGGAGGTTGTAGCAAGGTCAGGGTTGACCTTGTCTGACAAGTAACAGCAATAGAACAAGGGGAAATGGCCTCAAGCTGTACCTCAGAGGTGATTTAGATAACACATTAGGAAAAAAATTCACAGAAAAGATTATCAAACATTGGAACAGGCTGCCCAGGGAAGTGGTTGAATCACCATCCCTGGAGGTATTTAAAAGATGTGTAGAAGTGGTGCTTAAGGATGTGGTTTGTGCAGTACTTGGCAGTACTGGGTTAACAGTTTCACTTGATGATCTTAAAGGTCTTTTCCAACCTACTCAATTCTGTGATTCTATGCTAGAGAAGTTAGTGAGATCAGGTCAGCCTAACCCCCACTTCATTACCACGTCCCAAAGAAAAAATGTTGTCATAGGTGGCTCCTTTGTGAAGGGAGGACAAGATCCTCTCTGCCAACCACACTCACCTTTCAGTGAAGTATCCTCTGGGATTCTAGTTAAAGACATTGCCAGGAAACTTCCTAGTGTTGTATGTTCCTCAGATTATCTGTTACTGCTTTTTCATGTGTGTACCAATGAAGTTACACTACGAAGTCCAAGGAACATCAATAGAGATTTCAGGGCTATGGGGAGATTGGTAAAGTGATCAGGAGCACAGCTGGTATTTTCCTTTAACCCTCCCAGTTGTAGGGAATGACATCAGGTAGATTCAGCTCACCCATACCTGCCTCTGAAGCTGCTGTTGCTGGCAGAATTTGAAGGTTTAGATCGTGGGAAATATCCATCTTGGATGCTGTAATGGGAGTCTATAGGTTACACAGCAAAGATGACACCAATGTATTGTTCTATAAGGAATTAAAGGATATTTGTAGATCAGGTACCCTTATCCTTATGGGAGACTTTTTAACTGGAACTGTGGTAAAACAAATGTGAACAAGTCCAGGAAACTCCCAAAGCATGTTGAGGATAAGTTTTTGATATGAGTTCCAAGGGAGCCGATTAGAAAAGGCATCCTCCTAAACCTGTCATTTGTCAATGGAGATGGTCTCATGGGTGAAATGATAATTGCTGGCTGCCTTGGCCACAGTCATAATGAAATGCTTGATTTTAAAAGCTTTGACATGAGAAGAACTCTCATCAGAGTTGCCACCATGGATTTTGGAAGGGCAGGCTTCCAAAGGCTGATTAGGCTTAGGCTGCTTGAGAAACTAGTCAGTAAGGACTAGTTAGAACCTGCTTTTGAGGGTAGTGAGGTGCTGGATACATTTTAAGAACCATCTTTAAGAGTGCAGGGGCAGGCAATACTAATGTGTCATACATTAAAGAATGGCAGAAGCCTGGCTTGGCTGAAGAGGGATCTCCTGGATCTTTGGGAGAAAATGACAGTGTATGTATTTTGGAAGCAAGTTCAGATTATGTAGGACTATAGAGATGTTGTTCACTAATGCAGGCAGAAAATTTGTATGGCCAGAGCTCAACTGGAGTTGAAGCTTGCCAGTAGTGTGGTGGATAATGAAAAACTTTTCAAATTATTTTAACAATAAAAGGACCCCTAAAGTAAACCTTGGCCTGTAACTTGATTAAGTTGGTCTCCTCACAAATATAGATGAAGATATAGCAAGGGATGTTTAATGCCTTCTTTGCCTTGGTCCTTAACACTAGTGTTGGGCCCTGGTACACTGAGAGGCCTGGGAAAGAGGATTCCAGCTGAGGGAATAAGCTCCCAGCTGACTTTAAACTGGTGTAGGATTTGTTGCTGTAAATGAATGCCCATAAATCTATGGAGCCCAATGGGATTCATCCCAGATTACTGGAAGTGTTGGTCAATGCTACTGTGAGGCCTCTCTGATATTTGGCAAGAATCTAAGCAATCTAGAGATATCCTAGTTGACTGCAAACCAGAAAATGTTGTTCCAGTTTTCAAGAAGGGTGAGAAAAACAACCCTGACAATTACAGGTCTGTCTACTTCCCTTTGGTGCCTGAGAAAATTATGGAGAAGTTTATTCTGGGACTTAATGAAAACACCACTTGAAAGGCCATCCTGTCATTGGTCAAACCCAACATGTTCACGAGGGGAAAGCCATGCCTTGCTAATTTAATATTTTTTACGTCTAGGTTATTCTTCTAATAAAAGACAAAAAAAGAGGAAGTGGATGTTGTTTATTTTTCCTGTTTTTAGCAGGGCTTTGATTATCTCTCTCACATTATCTTGCTGGACATCATGTCCAGCATACAACCAGATGCCATATGCTGGGTGAACAACTGGCTGAATAGTTGGGCCCAAGGAATTTAGTAAATTGGATAGCATCTGGCTGGCAGCCAGTCAGTAATGGTGTTCCCCAGGGCTTCGTTTTAGGGCCCTTTTTCTCACGCTTCAGTGCACTGTAAGTATGCTGGTAATACTAAATTAGGAGAAGCTGTTGATCCCCTTGAGGGTAGAGATTCCTTACAGAGAGATCTTGATAGATTGGAGAGCTGGGCAATCACCAAGTACATGAAATTTAACAAGGACAAATGGCCATTTCTGCACCTGGGAGAGAGAAATTCTATATGTGCCTATAGATGAGGAAAGAAGGGGCTGGAATTAAGCCCTTCAGACAGGGATCTTGGGGATTTGGTTGATGACAAGCTCCATATAAGTCAATAGTGTGTCTTGGTGGCCCAAAGAACCACTTGAACCCTATCCTGTGATATGCTAAGCACAGTATAGCTAAAGGATCAAAATAAGTGATATATCTGAATGTTGATGCAGCCTCACCTGGAAGTACTATGTGCAGCTTTAGGCTCCATAGTATAGGAAGGAATGTAAAATATCAGACTATGTCTAAAGACAGGCAACAAAGATGGGGAAAGGACTAGAAGGTGTGATTTAGGTTCTGGGGTTACTAAATTTGTTCAGCTTAGGAAAGAGGAGGCTAGGGGGTGACCCTGTTGCTGTCCAAAATTTACTCATGATGGGGAGCAGAGAGGGAGGGAGGTGCTGATCTCTTCTTTCTGGTATCCAGTAATAGCAAATGGCTTAAAGCTGTGTCAGGGGAAGTTCAGGTTGGACATTAGGATAAAGTTCTTCACTGAGAGAGTAATCAAGTACTTTAAAATGCTCCTTAGGGAAGTGATTATGGCTCTAAGCTTGCTGCTGTTCAGGAAGGATTGGGAGAATGCTCTTGGATTTAGAACTTAACTTGTATGTTGCCCTGCATGGAGCTGTACTCAATGATGCCCATGGATTCTTTCTATCATTCTGGACTGTAGCCCAACTCCAAGTTTTTAAGTCTCATATGGTGGGCTGAAGAGGAAAATGGATGAAATGGTAATATGCAGATTTTGGTCTTTACTGGGTTAATCAAACCTGGAGTGAAGGCAAAGAGCTCAGGGTTTTAATGAGGTGTTTTTTTTGTTATGCTTCAGCGTACCCATAAATATATGCAGGTGAGGTAAGCTTGAGACCTTTTGAAGTTAGCTTGTTATTTTTCTTGTAATTTAGATATCATGATCAAACTGCATGTAAGGGGCCAGCATGCAGGTGGAGTTTTACCTGCTTCTAATATGAACAATCCAGAGTTTACTTCTTGTTTCTTCTGTGAAGGTGACTTTGGTCCACTTGCATTTCTCATTTCACTACTGAGATTGTCAGTGTTTTTTGCCTTCACCACCTAGAGCCGAAGAGTTCCTCAAATATTGTTTTTATCACATGTGTTTCCACCCACATTTTCCTTGTTAGAGAACTTCAAGGGGAGCTTTCCAGGCTGGAGACTCAGCTGTCATTTGGGTGCAGAGGACACTTAATCAAGCTTCTGAGTGGGGTTCAGCATGTGCCCAACATGCAACCATTGCACAGGCACTGCTGCTTTGTCCCTGCGTGGAAGATGGGGAAATGTTTATCCTGTGGCCAAGAGCTCTGGACAGAGAGGAGAACTTTGTGGCAAGAAGTCTGTAATTTGTAGCTCAAGAACAGGCACTGTTGTCACCATGCAACCCTCTAATTTAGTGCAATTGCAGAGGTTGGGGACCTCTTAAAATAATAGTGCAAACAAAAGCTGGGTTTTGCTAATGCCAGCTACAGGCAAGGTCATTTTCTGAGAATGGCATTACTGGAAAAATTAAACAAGAGTGCTGTTGGACTTGGCAAAGCTCAAGGGACAGGTCTGTGGGAATACTTGCCCACTGAGTGCAACAGTAGAGCTGCCCTAGATCTGTTTCCTGATGCTGCAGGGGAGAAAGGCTCTTTTTCTCCCTTCTTCTTGCTGAGGTTTTCAAGCAGCAATTGATGCAAAGGCTGATCTCAGCTTAATTTGCAACGGAAAACAGACCAAAAAACCTACAGGCAGAGATTGTCCTCTACTAAATGTTAAATGAAAATGAGGCTTTGGAAGAATGTATACTGCTGTATGTCTTAGACAAGAGTTTTTTATGCTTTTGCTCACAAAATATAGAGCAGTATTCTCCCCTTCCCACTCCTACCCCCAAAAAAGGAAAAAAGAAAAGGCAACCACCCTTGTCCCTGTTCCCCAAAGTGCAAAGAAAAATACACACAGAGGTGGGGTTGTGTGGGGCGTCCCTAATCCACACTACTGGGCAATGCCATCTCCTACACCCCTGTTTTGGGAGATCAAGCAGTTCAGTGATGTTTGTGCTAGCCACACTGTGTTATTATCCAGCTGGGAATTCTTTTATCATTATAGATTTAATCACAAAGTCTGGCCTTGTACCCAAAGCACTAGCACATCCATCAAGATGGATTTTGCTCTCTATGGCTTTTTATTTTATTTTCTTGAAATAAAGACTGTATATTTGGTTTCATATTAGAAATCAGCTTTGAGAGAAGATGGATGTTTTTAGCAGGTCTTGGTATTTTATGATATTTACAAGGTGAAGAAAAAAGTGACAATATCTTTTCCCATGTAGCCCAAACTCTTAAACAGGAGATCTTTGTCGTTCCCTTGCAAAAAAAAGCCTTGTTTTGTGAGGTAATTATGGATTTTCATGAGCACTCCTTGCTAATCAGGTTTAATGACACTAAACCCAAATCACATTATAGTTATTTTCCAAGACTGTGTTGGAGACATGCTGCATTAACCCAAAAGAACAAAGCGTAGAGATGACAACAAGAATAAGAGCAAAAAGAAAAAAGGAAAGAGTAGAGAAGCAGAATCACTTGTGTCTCTATGTCCTGCACAATGAGAGTAGCACAGCACTAGAGGAGCAGCAGTGGTAAAACTAATGATAGGTAACGTTGTCCTTGAATCTTCTGGGAATCTAAAGCACACTGGAAAAATATTTGCTCTTAATTTTATCATTATTGCAAAGTCTAGCTGATTTACCTAACAGAAAGCCTGTGTAGTGTTGGGTTGCATTTTTTTAGTATAATGTGTAACTGCTTTTTTTCTTGCTAAGCTTAACCTTCAATTATAAATCGGTAATAATGAACTCAGTTTCAAAAGAAAGGGTTGTTCTGAGCCCCCCCCAAAAGAAAAAAAAATAAAACAAAAAAACAACACCAAACTTCCAAACTCTGGAGGTAATAAAATTTTAAAATTTTCACATTTTTGTCCTGGCTGGATAATAATTTTTAAAGCCTGTCCATGTAGGCTGTGCTTTAGGGAGTTGGTAGGAATTTCACTGAGCTGAGGAAGGGGCATGACCATGTTGGAAGTATCTTAACATTCATACATGGAGCAGACTTTTGTATATATGAATCTTCTTAGTCCTGGGAAGAAAACAAGACAGCACACAGACACATTTATATCAATTTTGCTATTTTGTTGTGTGCACTTATTACTTAAAAACCCTCCTTGTCATTCCTAATATGTTCTGTGGGGGACAACATAAATTACCTTGTGAATTTCCCTCTGCTATAATTTTGCTTTCTAAGCTCCACAAAACTCCACGAGCACTTTGGCTGTAATTAGTATGTGAGTTATTTGTGGTATTGTAAAGCATTAACTGGCTTGTAACTGTTGTCTCTTGGCACTATGCATCTCTCACAAATGGGGTTGTGGTCTAGGATATCATCAATCTTTTCTTTGTGGTTCAGAAAAGGAATCCATTTTCTTTGATAAAAGACCCATTGGTCTTTGTGATCTATAAATCATTCTTTTCAAAGAAACCCTTTGAAATACCAATTCAAGGTAGTCTCACAGAATATCACTTTATAGATTTTTCTTAGGATGGAAGATAATCCTTGTGCCTATCAAAAAGGAAGATCTGTACCATTTTTTACTGAATTTTGCAACTTTAGAAGAAGCTCTCTAGAGGCCTAATATTGCCATCTCTAATCTTGTGTCCTGCATGAAGTTAGAACTTTTTTTTTGTCAAAACAGCATTTCTGTAATGTCCGAGTATGAGATGACTGAATTATAACCAAGATCATATTAAGACAGCATTCTTTACAGCATTGAAAATCCTTAGCCCTGTTAATGAGAAACATTTGTGTCTTGTGTGTGTGCTTTTGTTTTTTGTTTGTGTGGAGGTGTGTGTCTGTGGGTTTTTCTTTTTTATGGTTTTGTTTTCCATCCCTGTAAAATTCCTTTAGAGACTCTTCTGAATTAGCCCTTTTATCAAATGCATCCCATGCAACTGATTTTGAACATTTTATGTTCTGTGAGAAAACACTTGATGTTATTTGAACTTTTTCTGGTTTTTCCTGCTTGTATAAAGACTATAAGCCAGTTCTTGATACTTCATGGTCCTTGGTGGAACATCTGAAGAGGAAGTGGCCAGATGCCATTATGCCACCGTGCTCCTGCAGATGGAGCGCGTGGTCTACTGGGTCTCCTGCCTTTGTTCTTTGCTTTTATTCTAAAAGCATTTTTGTTTTCAAGAGTTTTATTACTCTGTGAAGAACAGGAACTTTTATTCATCTAAGTTGAAAATTTAATCCATAACTTTTGGGAAAATGCCACACAGTGCAAAAATAACAGAAAAAATCAGCAGGGGAGGCAACAAAGCAGTCATAGGGTGGCTGCCTTTCTGTGGTATAAGAAATGAGCAACACTTAAATGTGCAGAGTTTATAATTTCTTGGAGGCCTTCAAGAACCTGCTGTACAAACTAAATAACAATAAACAATGTAGCTCTTTTACATAAATAATCCTTTCTGTTTCTAATCTACTGGTTTAATTCCTGTGGTGGCATATGTTTGCAGTATTTATTTCAAGGTACTGTTATTGAGCTCTACTGTGCAAAGGAAATGAATTTATCTGCATGAAACTACAATGTTGGAGGGGCATTATGTGGCTGTATTTACAGTTTTCTTCTGTTTAGTGATTATACTGTATCTTTTTTTTTTTCCCCTCCCTCAATTTATCTTTTGGCTGGCTCAGAGCAGCAGGATATTTGGTGTGGGCTGTGAAACAGATTTAAGAAGCCAGAGGAACTTTTAATTCAGTCCTTACTTCTTCAGTCTATAATCTGCCTGTGAAAATAATATTATCTTTCTTTCTTTTTTTTTCCCCCATAGCTTTCTTGCAGGGATGTCATCAATCTGTACTTTAAACATTTCCAAAGAAACGAGGACAGTCATTAGAAGGGTGGTACAAACCTACTGAATTTGCATCCTTAGCAAAGCTGAACACCACAGTCCTAAAGGGTGAGAAAGGAACGAAGATTTGAATCTAGCTGAAGGCTAGAGGAGGGGTGGGGTTTATGGCAAACATTTTCCTTAGCCTATATTTCCTGCTGTGAGGAAAATGTGACTATTGAAGGCTTTTTCAGAGAGCAGGGCCTTCACCACACAGTTGTCTCATCTAAAAGTAACAAACAGCAAGAAACCCCTTCTATCTGGCTCTAGGCTGAGAGAATAAAGAGAAAAATCACAGTTCTATTTCTGTTCACTTGTCCTTCACGACATTAGAAACGGGGCGGTTGTTTTTTAGATTTCAGTAAGTCAATTATTTCTTTGCTTTTTACTTGGCTTGTGTTATGGGTGGTGTCAAGGTAACCAACAACTACCAAAGCTTGGTGCTGCTCCCATCAGTTTCTCATCCTTAAAAAAGGGAGCTGAACTGCTTTTGTGAGACCTAGCATCCTGAGCTGATCCCCCAGAAGATCCAGAGCAACCAGCTGCAAGGGCTGGCTCAGCAGCTGTCCCCTGGGGCCTCAGAGGAAGATGAGTTTTCTGGTGCTTGGCAAAGAAAAAAAAAATCTCCTTGGCCTGCCGCAGGATATTGGGGAAGAGGTTTGAGCTCAAGAGAATTCAAATTTGCCTGTAAAGCACCCTTTTCCTTATGCAGCTAAGGTACCAGTTCATTTCTTTCCTCCAGTTAAGTCTGCCCTACAGGATTGCTGTGGAAATCTGCTGGCTTCAGCTTCCTGTTTGACTGCCATAAACAAGGAAATCCATATCCTCCTTGCCAGTTTTTCAGCAGAACCAACCTGCTTGTTCCTGGGCAGCTGGGTGAATTGGATTTTGGAAGGATGCTTTGTGTCTTTGAAGTCTTTTCTGGCTAAATACCATTAATCTTCAGAGTGATTCAGTTCTTAAGGTAATTTGTGGCTTTCTTCTTTTCTTTAAATCCTTTAAAGGCATGATATGGAAAAACTTCTTTGCTCCAAGGTAATCCAGTATAATTAGAACAGTGTCACTGAACTTAGCAAAGTCCTTTATGTTTGTTTTTTCCTGTCTTGTTAAAGTTTAAATCCATGGTAGATAGGAAAAGGTGTGATTTATTTTACATTTATTCTTTCTTTCCTCACACACTGTATTCTTAAAACTATTTAGCACTTTTTTTTTGGTTTTGTGACTCTGTGATGTTGAGCACAGTTACCTGTATGAAGGGGTATTAGTAGTGTCTAGTGTTGGTGCTCCCCATTCCTACAGTGAAGGAGACAGACTGGAGTGAGGGATATAAATGAGATGATGGACCATGAGACATCATGGGGAGACTGAGAGACATGGGTTGGTTTAGCCATGAGGAGGTGGCCAAGGCGGGGAGCCAGGGATCTGTTTGCAGCCTTTGTCTCCTAATGGGGGCTCTAGGGAAAACGGGGTTTTCTCAGTTGCACAAAGAAAAAGAGGCAGTGGGCAGAAAAAACTGCATTGGTAGTTCTTATGGGATTAAGGGTGAATTCTTCACAACAAAGGGTGCCCAAGCACAGGAACTAGCCCAAGACTTTCAAATCTTCATGGGTGGAGGCTCTGAGAAACCTGGTCTAATTTTGAGCAATGGATGGGCCTAGATGATCTGCAGATGTCTCTTCCAACCTGTGCTTTTCCATGATTATCAAAATAATTTTTTTCTTTTAAGAAGGCTAGCTGCAGTGTTATTTTCAGATAATATGTTTTCTCTGCTGGTATACTGCGGCGAGGAATCCTTCTGCTCCTCCAACAGGAGTTGAATGTGGCTTTTTGATCTCTGAACTTCCACTTGAGCTGTGTCTTTCCAGGCTCTGTCAAATAGGTTGCCCTCATTTCCAGTGCCTGGGATGATAAACTGGCTTTTCTCTGCTTCAGTACTTCACCTTGTTGTGGAAAGTTTTATTGTCCAGATACAGCTTCTGTCTTCCTTCAGCAAATACTTTAGTTTGGTGGAAAGCTGACTGAGGTGTCATGAGGCACTCTTCCCTTCTGCATTCTGATCACTTCAAATTTTATTAATTTGAGTTAACACAATTTAAAAGGCTATTATTGAATTAGAATTTGTGTTACTAAATGTGACATTCTCTCATGCCTTGTGTAATCATGCTGTTTAGTAGATTTTAATAGCTATTTTGCCGTTTTTGTCTATAGACCATATAAAAGTATTTAAGACAGCTCTGACTTAGCAGAGTATGTGTTTTCCAAGTTTTTGATGTGGCTTGCTTTCCTTATTCTTTGGACTTGTCTGTTATTGTTGAATGGCTTCTTTAAGTATCAGACTTTATTCTTCTATGCATGCAATGATAAAATCATCTTCTAGGTTTTTTCAAGGATTTGACTGACACTTTCACCACTTGATTCTTAGGTGGTTTTGTTCGTAGCCTGCCAGATCCATAATGATTCCTTGTCTGTGTGGCTTGCATTCTTTGTCAGAAGTTGTAATTTCTTACAAACTGCTGCACAACTGCACAGTGTTTTGCTCACTTTGTTTGTGCTTCTTTCCTAAAAGCTTCTGCCATTCCTCATTTGCCATATCTGTTGTCTGCTCTCTGTTCGAAGTTCAGTTTTCAAAGTTCAGTTTTCTTACTCCTACAAGACTTTGGTATTCCAGTTGTCCCATGTGAAATCTCCCACAAGCCTGATCTTGCCTAGAGAATGTTTCTGGGACTTTGAGTTATCTTTCACCACACAGTCTCCTAGGAGGAACCTTCCCTCTGCCTTCATGACAGGGGGTGTTGGAGGGGCAGAGCACCTGCCTAGATTGCTCACTTGCCAAAAGGATTTAATAGAAAGCTGTTATTTGCAGACATTTCTCCTGCTGTGTTTGAAGGACAGAGGATGACAATGGAGCTTTCTTAGGAGCCTGGCAAGGCAGTTTAACAGTGGGTAGTCAGGCAAAAGCCTCTCTCTGGGGACAGCAGAAGGCAGGTCTGTAGAAATATATCTTCATGGTCCAGTCTAATTCTCATGCTTAGTGGAATAAAAGTGTCAGACTTCATGTTCTGAAAACCCTAATTTTGGTTTGACAAAATATTGGGAAATGTTTAATGATCATGCTAAATGTTCTTCCCTAAGTGCTTTGAGCTTAGAAACTTTTGTTGTCATTTTGATTGTCCTAACTCAAAATCAATTTCAATGCTCCCAGGAGTTCAGGAATGGCGTAAAATTCTACATGCATGGTCCATCTCACAATCTCCTCTCCAGGAGTTCAGGGAAGAATACAAAGTTACCTGAAAGCCAGTTCTGAAGTGCTGCTGGTTCACTTCACATCATCAGATGGGATTACATCTTTAGCGCTTTTAAATGGTTACTGTGTACGCTTAGATCATCCTTTCTGTTAATCCTGACCTAAACCCTCCATGGTAAGGCTTTCCACAGCTCAACCATGAGCTCATTAAGGCTTTGATTGTAGATTATAATTGAAGTTTTCAAAAATACGAAATCATATTGCTACAGATGTGCAGCTGAGGTAATGGAATTCTTTAGAGAACCTGTCAGTGAAGCAGAGGGCTAAGGAGCAGGACCTCAGTAATCCATCAAAGGACTGAGCACAGGCTGTGGAAGAGCTGTATGGCTCTGTACAAGGAGAAGTAGTGGCTGGGAAAATTCAGTGTTATGTCTCTAGATGACAGCTCATTATTTGAGCTGCATCTCTGGTACTGCTAACCGCTGGAATTTGTGGGCATGTTTTTACTGTGGAGAAAATAATTAGCCAAACATACAATGTATTGTGGATGACAATCAATAAAACAGAGTGCAGTACATCCTACTGATAACATACACTGGATGTAGCCCAGTTTGGATTCTTTGGATTCAAAGAGTTGGAGTGCCCTGGGTACAATTTCTAGTTGTTTTATTACCAACGATGTGACGTGTTTACTATTTGCCAAATATAACAATATAAGCTCAATGCTACAACATAAGCTAAGATTGACAGAATCAGATTCTTTGAAAGAGATGGAATAAGAAATGTCTTTAAGAGAGATGAAAAAATCAGTGGGTGATCAGTTCTATTCTGTTAGCAGAGTTTTTTTTTTTAATTTAAAACTTATTGCTATATAATCTTTTTACAGCCACATTTTCTTAAGGGAAAATTATTTAAGTATCAGCTCTGTTTACCCATTGTGCTTGTTGTGTGTGTACTTTCCTGTCCTGGTTTAGGAATTTATTGTCCTGGTTTAGGACAAATTAGGGGAAATCTCCAAGAGGGAGCCCCCCAGAACAAAACAAACCTCCAACCACCCCTCCCCCAACACCGGGTTCGGGAAGGAATTCCTCGGAGGAGCAAAGTGGAAAACAAAACCTATTTATTTACAAGTAACAAAAGAACACTCCCCAACACAAGGAAAGAAAAAGGGACCAGACTGTGTTGTGGAGGGCGCCGAATCTTCTCTAGCAGGCTTCGGGTGTCCTGGAGCTTGCAGGTCAGGATCCGGAGCCGGTCCAGTATCTTCAGGGGAGGGTAAGAAAGAGAGAGAGAGAGAACAAAAGAAAAAGGAAAAAAAAAACAGCGCAAAAGCAAAAAGCAAGCAAGCAAGCAAGCAAGCAAGCAGCAGCTAGCAAAAGCCAAGCAGCCAAAGCCAAAAGCCAAAAAGTGCCTGGTCACACCCCCCCCCCCCCTCCTCCTCTCTTCCCCATCCCGCCACAGCCAGACTGCCGGGGGGGGGGGGGGGGGGAAAGGCACAGCTGCCAGACATAACACACGATATTGGGATAAAGGCTGTCACCCCACGACATTTCCCCTCTTAATTTTTTTTGGTAGAAGGAAACATCTTTCAGCTGACAAGGAACTTTTCTGATATGTCCTTTTACAGGAAAGAAGCTTAAATTTTTTTCTTGTATGCATGGTGTGAAGTGCTGACATTTAAGCCAGTAGAACTGCTCTCATGCAAAAATCCTTTATATATATTAGGAATCAAGTTAAAGGAAATTTTTTCAGTTGCTTGGATCAAACTGATTCCCTGGTTTTAGACCCATTTTCTGCTTTGCTTTTTGCATAGTCCTGCAATCCGGCTTTGGTATCAGAGAAATTTCTGGAGCTCTTACAGATTTCATTTCAGGAAACTTTTCCCCAGTCTGAGTGGGTGTTTCTTATAGACTTCCAATTATATTCAGAAATAACTTGTCTGCATGTATATGCCCCCACTGGCTCTGTGCCTCAGCATACACCATAGTATTACAGATGAATTAATTAAAATGCTTAGACATTCCTTGCTGACATTTGTTCTGTTTAATTGAAATAATTTCTTCACCTTTTAAAGTTAGCTTTTATGACACATCTAAATTTTGGAACATTCTCTTTTAAATTATTTATAAAGCCTACAAGTTATTTCTTAATTTCCTGTTTAGTTGTCCCAGATTGTGTTTTTATGTGAGTATATAGCTGTAGAAGAGCATGCCCTTCATCTCAAAAATGCTGCCTAATGTCTACATTCCTAGGAAATGCATCTTCTATGGGCTATAGGATGAATGTACAACAAAACCAGCTCTGTTAAAATGCATAGTGATGTTTTTTGAAACAGAGGTAGTTTTAATGAGTTTGTATTTCTTTGTGGAGTAACCTGTCCACTGCTGCAAGTAGCCTGGCATCTGGAGCTGCCTAAATGAGGATTTCTTTGTCACTCAGCTACATTGCAATGACAGAAAATGCAGGACGCTTTCTGTCTTCAGCTTGTTCCAATTTACTGAAAACATGGAGGTTTTTGTGGCTGAACCTAAGCTTGACTGCTTGAACTTAGTGATGTATAGGCCAGCTCCACCTTGAAACATCCATTCTGCCAGTCTGTAATTGAGCTAGAGCAGAGAAGGAGAGGAGGGTAGGGGTTTATTGACAGAACAGCATGTTCTGTGTTCACAGGCTTCAGCTCAGGCTTGTATTATCAACTGAAACATTGCTTCCCCAGCATATATCTGCTCTCTGGCTGTCTTAATCATTTTGCATTCTAACCTCTAACAGTGCCTTTAGTGTGTTAGTAGCAGCAGGGTCACTCTGTAAATGAGTCTGAAGTAACATATCTTTTTTTGTTGTTTGAAGGGGAAGCATAAAAGACATTGCTGCTGCATAAATAATTTTTGCCTGAGTGCAGAAAAGCCCAAAGAGTGTTGTGTTTTTACATATGTGAGTCTTTTCCTAGAATGCTACCTCTGTAAAGATACTGAGGAAGAACAACCTGGTTAAGCTCATCTCCGTGTAGGAGACCTGAGACAGGCAAGGGATTGGTTTTCTGACATGAAGAGGCTTTTTTTCCTCCCTGACTTGTTAAACTTTATTTGTCCATCCAGCCACTTGAGAGGGCAGAGAGAGCATTGATGTGATCTGCACGGCTGAGTCCTCAGACCTCCAGACCTCTTTTTGCTCACATTGAGGTGTGCACCTCTCTGGACCGCTAGACTGAGGCTTGTGTGTTCACTTGCAGTGCAGACATTCTCTCAGTCCTTGGAACTCTGTTCTTTCTAAACAGGAGCACTAATTTTTTTGGTAGTTATAATTGATGAGCAGTGTTGGCACTTTATACCATTGCTGTGGGCGGCACAGGGAACTTCGGCAATACCACGGGGTTGTTAAGGGCAATGAAAAGCAGCAGTGTCTTCTAAAACAAAAAATAACTTGCAGGAGTTCCTGTGGAGATGTCTGCTTTCTTGTAAGTGCTGAGAATTAGTGTTCATAAAAAGATCTTAGTACTAATAGTCCTGTAGGTTCTTTTGAAATATGTTTAATTTTTTCCCGTATTCCCTGAAAAGTTTTTAATGTTGCCTCCTACACTTCTTTCAATGAACAGAGTCTCAGATTTATTAATGCATAATGTGTCCCAGAAATCAGTTTAACTGATTCTCATCCATCAGTCAGCATCACTTTTTTTCTATTATTTGGCAGAGCAGATTTCTTTGAAGCTGCTTTTTGCAGACTCTGGATGATATCTCTGTCTAACTTTTCTGAAGAAGGGGGAGAGCCCATCAGCTTAATTTTCTAAGGCTGAAGGGTGCATTAGTGAGAGCCAGAAAACTACTTTGCATAAGAACACTGAGTTCTGTTCTTCAGAAGTGGCCTTTCACTCACTTTTTAACTCTTAGCTATGAATTTAAGATCAAAAAAGGACTACCACCACTAGTTAAAGCAATATTTAAGACCAGAAAAAGCAATATTATGCACCAGTTAAAGCAATATTTAAGACCATATCTCACATTTCTTATGTAGAAATGTGAGATCTGTAACCATAGAGTATGATTTCCAAATAAATCTCAACTGGAAATGTTATGCCTCAGAGGCAGACAGCACACAAGCCTGGTGTAAAGACTAGATTTATCTTGATGCATTGTCAAGAATTCGTCTTCTGTCCTGCTATTTCATGTCTGCCCTTCCCCTAACAGAACTCCTAGTGCCTGTCCTGAGGCACTGATCTCTGATGAATACAGAATAAATTGATTTGCATTTCTACTCCGTGGTATTATTGAAGCCTGTGTAGAGGGAAGCAAAGCCAGTATTATGGCACTCCAACTATAAAATACTTATACTACTAAAGCAATCTGGTGGTCTCTGGCCAGAAAAGAGTCAGCCATGTGGACACAAAGACAAACCTCTGTTTTGAGCACTTATTATCTTTGCTGACATCTGGGAATGATTTAGAGCCCCCACCAGCTAAACATATCCAAGGGTATATCTGGAGCTGAAAGAGCTCAGCTGCCATGTGAAAGACTTGTATGGAGCAGATCAGGAGACAAGCCCCGAGAAAAAATGATCAGCAGTGGCTTACACCCAGTCTAGAAATATTGAAAGCAGAAGCCTGGAATCCACATTCAAGTAAAGATGCAATTTCATGTGCTTAGCTGTATGCTGTGGGCATGAAGGGGTCTGGGAGCAATTCCCCTGAAGTGTCTCCTTTTGCATTTGCTGATAGAAAAGTGGTATTACCCGACCTCCTTCTCTGTGCACAGGGACAATTGAGGTTGTCCATGTTTTGAACCAAGCAGCTTCCTGCCTTTCAGCAAAAGTTTGCAAAGCCTTAGATTAGTTACATCCTTGTTTCTCCTGGGGGTGAAAACTGTGTGCAAGCCCACAAGCAAGGCTCTATTTTCCTGTTTCTCAGTAAAATGGTGCCTACATCTTTATGCCTTTTCCCAGAGCATGTGGGGTAGGTGTGGAACCTGTTGTGGACAGCAGCACTCAGAGTTAGCTGAGAAGCAGATTGGGTGTTGAGAAGGAGCTCACAGGTACCCCATATAGCTCTGACTGCTGGAGCACTCACTGCCTGCTGCCCTCTGTGCAGAGTTACACAGGAGAGCTGAGTTGCTGGTGACTGCAGGCAATTTAGGAGCACAAAAGTGTGTGCATCAGCATCTCTTAAATAGGAAAAGAAGTGGAAGCCTTGGGTCTGAAAGTGTTTTACAGGCAGGCAGCACCCAGTTGCATTAATCAAGGCTAGAGAAGTGCTAAATGTGACCTGTAAGGGTCTGCTGCTTCACCAGGTGTAAAAAGAGGACCTAAGCTGGTGTGAGTAATAGCATAATAGTGATTTACAGACCTGAGAGAAAAGAGCTCACTGATACTTGCTAGTGAGGAAGAGGAAGGCACAGCTTTTGGATGAGCTGAGACCTCCTGACTCCCTGAGAGCAGGTCTTCATTTAACGATTCAATAGGAATTCATATGAGTTGAATGCATCCCTTTTCTTCCTATGAAACAGGAGCTGTCATATTATTACAACACATTTCAGCCATTTCCTGTTTTGTGTTTTTAACAAGATTGTGACTTAAAGGGAGCAGGTGAGCCTTGTGACCATATCCAGAGGCTGCAGTTCAGATATGGCATGTACAAAGAATAACCTCTCCCTTTTCATAAGATGTATAGCTTCTGTTCAGAGGTGGATTCTGGCCTTTGTGAGGCCCTGAGGAAGATCTGTTGAAAACTCTGGTGCAACAGGTAGATAAAGAGTGGAAGATTTAATTAATATTAAACATCAAGAAGCCTTGGTCAACTAATGGAATGAAATCTGTGTTGAAGAACAAACAGGAATGAAGATTTGATTAGTTCAGGTTTTTCTCTGAAAAGAGAACTATGACATTTGAAAGTCATGTAATGCACACTTTATAAAGAAAGACATTTCTGGCTGCTGTTCTGAACAGAGATGTAAATACTTGATTTGTTTTCCAGGCTGTGCCTACGCTGGACAATTTCATTTTCATAGGACCCCAGTGGTTGTTAGTACTGAGACTTCTGGGTCTTTTATGCCTGAGGAAGAGTGTCAGTCTTGGCTGTGTGCTTCCCATGCTGTGTGGCTGTCAGTATTTGGGCCTGTGACCTTCTCTGACTGATGCATCCTGTGCTCTGGAAGACACACACAGGCACGCCCACCACTGCCCAGAGTTCATAGAGAGGACACATAAAATCACATTAACTTTGTTATTGAAATCTGTGGTCTTTGCCCTTTGCTTATTTGTTTGCTTTTGTACAAGAGTGTTCTCTGTGCATCTTTGTCTAGCTTACAATTGACAAAATCTGATGTCCCTTGGTGCTTGTGCTTGTTTGCTTCCATATGGTGATGAAATACATGTTCTGAGAGAGGTATATCCATTGTGAAAACAAAATGGTGTGCTTGTATACTTCATTTTTTGTGATTGAAGCTTTTCCTACTGCATTATCTTCTAATCAAGCTTGCAGGTAGTAGAGCAATGAATGTCCGAAGCAAAGCCCACTTTTTAGGTAATCTCTTCAAAACACAGTCATAACTCTGCATAGTACCTTTCATGACACTTGTATTAGATGACCAGTTAGAAAAGGACAGGCAGTTGCTGTAAATAAAACACAAACCCCAAATGACCTTAAACCCCAAGTAATTAGAAAGTTGAGTCCTTAACTTCCACATGATATCTGGGGGAAAGTAGATGAAGTACCCTGTGGTGAACTCAGCAGCTAGTAAGCATCAAAGGATCATGGAAGAGGCAATACAGGAGCATTGCATGCAGATGTTTTAGTGCTTCAGGTTGTTGTAAAACCTTGAGGATAAGGATGATGGAGAAGAATTAGGACAGTTTTTAGTTGGTAACTTAAATTTTGAGTGATTTCATTTGTATCTCCCTTTTAAGAGCGTGCTATTGACTGATGGTAAATATCCCATGCCCTTGATATGCCTCCCTCAGGGAAGCTGTTTGCACTGCACAGGAAATTTCAGTGCTGGACTCTGACTGTGAGTTGCAAATTTAGTGGCCAAATTCTAAAAACTTTCTGTCTGGATCAGGACTGCTTTTCTTCTCTTTGTGTGTATGTAGGTGTTTGCTCAGCTGGTAACCAATGTGTTTATTTGTGAAGCCCTGGTGCTGGAAAAAGGCTGGCACAAAGTAAAGTTGCATCAAAGCAAAAGTTTGTTAGGCTGTACAATGTCCACAGCAGGTCTGCCTGTCTGAAAGTATCACATGGATTAGGTAACATGAAATTAGAGCTTCCGTTTTCTCTGTTGGATTATTTGCTGTGAGTGACTTCCACAGCTATATTGCAAAAGAGTGATGGGTTCTTTCTCCTAAAGCCATTTTCTTTTATCTTCTGTTTACCAAATATTTATGACTGTAGAATGCAGTGTGTTATCTCTCTGAACTATCCAAAGAGATTCAGCCTTCACAGCCAGAAAAATACAGTTCTTAAAATACAAGTCATGCAGGGAAAATGCTCTTTGTGCTTTACATCTTATTATTGTTGAACAGCTTAATATTGTTGACCAGAGTAGCCCTGATTATTTTTAGTGTAGTGCATATAGATTCTTTATGGAAGAGGAAATTCATGTGGAGTCAGGATAAATATTCTTAATAGGGTCTATTATTTGACCAAACAGTAGTATTAATTTGTATTTGCTGTATATTTATTTCCAGGCAAGTCAATAATTTGTTAACCAAAACCACTTGTAATTTTATGTGGCCGCTCAGAATGAAAAGGTTTGTTCTGGTTTGTTTTCAGCACATATCTTTTGATCTCCCATTGAAGATTGAGCTATGAGCCTGGTGTGGTCCTTGAAAGGGGCACCCTTGTTGTGCTTTACAACAAAGACAGTTGTTCCTATAGTTTTAAAGTGGATTAAATTAAGCTTGACAATGTTGCAATGAACAGAGGGCGTGGGGAAGAGACAAAGATCCCTGAAGTCATCATTCAAAAGCAGCATGTCTCTCTATCAATGCCCTACTCATTTCTCTATAATGAGGTGTGGGCAGAATCAAAAGGAGAATTGCATAAACTCCCGTTTAGTCTCAGGGTCCTCTCAGGTAAAAAACATTTATGAATCTGCATAGATTTAACAGGGCAAAATATGTCCTCCTAAGTGCCTTTTCATGGCCTAATTTAACTAACTTCAGCACAATGCCCTGTCACCTGAGAGGGATGCTCTAGGTACCAGTAATGCCATAAGGCTCTTATCTCATTTTGTTGATGACAGCTCAACGTGTCCCAGTAAATGTACAAGATAAGAAAGTCACAAGGAAATGAAAACCAGAAGTCCTTAATGCTTAGGACATGCAAAACTATTCTGAGCGGTTGGGAAATTTGAAGGGCTTGAAGATTTGAAATTTGACTTTTGTCACTTGTGAGCAGACTCTGAAAGTTTCAGTGAAGTCTGTGCTCTCTGGCAAGTCATGGACAGCTGAGGAGGAGTCTGCTCTGCATTGGTGTTAATGTTGTATTAAAAATACCCACAAAAAGATTGTAAGAGTTTATCTCAGGAGGAGCAAGGTGAACAACACATGTCAAAGATCACAACTTCAGAACAATAATTCTTTTTAATGAAACTACTTTGATTTTACTTGGTCATTTAAAAAACAGGTTAAGTTGCCTAGTTTAACTGTTGCTCCTATCTCCAGAAATGCAGCATGGTTAAATAAAAAGTAACTTCAGAAAATAAAACTTTACTGAAGTCTAATATGGGAACTTGATGTTGAAGCAGCTTTATTACTAGTTTAATGTCATCGTCCTATAAGGTTAATTGTTCTTGCAACTACAAGAATGACAACTACCTGCTCTGCTTTGTGTTGAATTAAGCCATTGTATACTTCTGTCTAGAGTCATATGCTTCTTGCATTTTAAATGCTCTGATGTAGGCTATATAAATTAACAAAACTTTTTTAGACAGACTTTCAAGAGGCTGATGCAACTTTTAAATTGTATTTGGCTGCAGTTTGTTTACTCACAGAGCCATTAAAGAGAGGGTCCTAAATGTAAATTGTGTTGTAATGTGCTTGATGCCCAAGTAAAAGATGTGTTTTGTTGTCCTTCAAAACTATCCCTGCTCTCACTCTTGTACCATTCTATTCTTTTATGGAGGTTTGAAAGGGTATTTGCTGCTCCTAAGGGCTCAGGTACAAGAAGAGAACCTGTGGGGAATCCCAAACGGATCCATTTATTATCTACTTTAAAGCAATAATGTAAGGACTATTATGCCCTCAGTATGGGTAAATAGGAGAGGAAAAGAGATCAGGATGAAACACTAGTATATAAGCATTAAGATGTTTTGTAGGGACACTTGCCCGTGTGCAGTGCTCCTAAGTGTGGTGGAGATGGTGCTCGTGGTGTCCCACAAGGCATGGGCACACAGCTGCCTTCTACATGCACACAACAGCTTAGCAAGGAGCACAAAATGCAATTTGTGGATACATTAAAAAGTATGTGCTGAGAATGTAATTCCTCAGGAGCAAGTGTATTGATTGTTTGACTCAAATTGTTTCTTAATTGAAACACAAAACAGCTCCTCTTTAAAATTTAGACTTCTTGAGATCAGATTTGGTAGGGAATATATCAACTGCATCTTTTAGGGATGGTGTGACCACTATTTTTCCCCCAGTAGCAGATGTTGTATAGATTAGTGTCTAAGGATTGTTGCCACAGCAGCAAGATCTGATGAGATTATCAGATTCTCCTGAATTAAAGAGAACTTGACAACAACATAAATCAGAAGTTATTGCTGCACATATAAATGTTCATTTGTTAGCCCAAGCAG
Source organism: Zonotrichia albicollis (assembly GCF_047830755.1). Classification (NCBI taxonomy): domain Eukaryota; kingdom Metazoa; phylum Chordata; class Aves; order Passeriformes; family Passerellidae; genus Zonotrichia; species Zonotrichia albicollis. The sequence goes on along the minus strand of NC_133819.1, from coordinate 49,544,552 downwards.
TAGCTCATTTTCGCACAGCTGAGGAATTTCTTTTTTATTTTTTATCTTTTACAAGATATGGTTATAATTCAGCAGTGTATTTGACCAGCTTTATGTACATAAATGACTCCAGAAGCAGCCAAGAAAGATTTGTTTCTTATCTGGACCTTTTCATGATCAGGAGTTTGTCTTTTTTGGCTTTTGACATAGGGCAGAGTAATTTCATGCAGTGACTCCTTTGGGTAGATTCCCAGATATGCATGTTTCACCTCTGATTTTGTTAAATTAACCATATGTCAGAGATGTTAAATTCCAGTCTTCATTAAACCTATATCAGATCTGAGCTATCTGGACCTGGAGTTTTTCACTTTCATTTTATTAGACTGAGGAATGAGTCTTCAAATGCGAGTTTTTTGCCTTACAGTTTGGGGGCTGTTCAGCTCTAGGCTTTTTTGGTAACCTTGCCTTTGTGGTCCTAAACAGAGCATAGCATTATTAGCTGTGTTATGTAGTTAGGTATAAGCATTCTGTGTGTTGCTAATACCTGGGATTAGCAGTTTCCTTTGTTCACAGCCTGACCAGGCATAATGACAGCTCCTGAAAGTCAGAAGCTTTTGCTTAGGGAATACCCTCTGTGCTGTTCTGAGTAAACCTTCTCTTACCATTGAGATTTCCAATTTGCATGCTTTTCTGATTTCCCAGTGGAGAAGTTGGTCTATTCTAAAGTTTTTTCAGGCCTTGAAGTATAACAAGGTCCTTCTCCCTATGGTTATTTTTGCAGGTACAGTTAAAAAGATCAGGGGAAAAAACACAGTCACCAGAAAATGGCTATGTTAGCACTCACTTCATTAACTTCTGGGTTGTTTCACTAATTTAGCACTAGTTTTCAGTGTTTTGTAGGTGGGAATCAAAAGAATTGTGATCTTTTTCTTTCAAACAGTTTGTGATTTAATACAGTTTGGAAATTTCATCAGGATTCTTCCATAGTGGTACATGAAGGCAGCTACACTTTTGGGTGAGTGTGACCACATTGGGACTTAGCCCTGAGTGGTATTAATTAATGTACTGAGTGGTATTAATTAATGGAGAAAAGGCCCTCTTAGCCACACCATTTCTGGCCCATAAGAATTAACTTTACTTTTAACGTTATAGCAAAACAATTAAGGAACATGTGTTGCTGTGTTTTTCCTGGAAGTATTGAGCAGGGCAAAAGCAGAGGGAACTTGGTTAATTCCCATGAGTGGCCAAGCTGGTGGAATCCCAATCTGTATTTATGCTTGCTGCTGAAGGGGGCAGATGCTTCTTGATGATGCAGAAATTGCACTTGGAAGAATCTCTGAGAAATATTTGCTGCTTTAGATAGTCTTTTGGACAGGGAGATATATATATATTTTTTTTTTCCTCTGTAGAATAAAGCTTTATCTATTCCCATCCCTTTCCAGCCTCCCTTTGGTACACTTGCTTTGAAATGTACAGTCTGGCCTTGCTTTGTTCACATATGCACATTATTTCTAGCTCAAAAAGTCTGCAGTGAGTAAAAGCAGGATTCATCTGCCTACAACTGAGTTTCCCTTTCAGTTGGTGGAGATCAAATCAGGACAGTCAACAGATCCTGGAGTGTAATTCCTGCTTTCCTAAAGCAGCACCAAAACAGGTCAGATAAACCATGCCTGAGAGGCTTATTTCTTTCCACTGATTTTAGAGGGATAATGGGTGGCTGTGGCAGTCTTCAGACACTGAGGTTTGGTGGTGTGCATCCCACCTGCTGTGTCAGTGGAGAGTGGCTCCTACAGCAGGGTGCCTTCTCTTACCAGCCTCTAGCTCTGCCCTTCCAAAGGGCTGGGCTCTTCTGCAAGCCCAGACATCACAGTTCATGGTTTTGAGTGTCAACTCCTCATGTGTTTTAAAATGCTGTACTTGTACTAAAAGTGACATGGGAAAATTAGAACTTCTGAGTTTACGTAACCTGTAGGAAGGGGGTGGCTGCCCCAGTGTTTGGTCAAATGTGCCTTTTGCTGTAAACCTAGAGCAGATTAGCACTGCTTGGAGCAGGGGTCAGGTTATGTGACCTCTGAAGGCTCTTTCAACTGCCTGATTATTTAGTGTCAGCTTTCGAAGTGGTCTCTATTTAGACTGCTATTCATATCACAAAACATCTCAGCCTCAGGTGTCAGCCCCATTACATTTTCTGACCCATTGCTGAGTCCAGATGAGGAGTTCTGATTAGCTTTTCTTCCAGAGATAAGGATGAATCTTTGTAGACACCCAGAGTATTGCTTTGTAGTATTAATTTACCCCCTCCTCTACAAAGACTAGGTATATAAATTTGAGTGGAAGATGATATTTTTCCTGTTCTGCTAGGAACATATTACAAGACTTGGCAGGAGCATTCTGGGAGCCTGAGCTAAAGATGGTGAGCATATGGGAAAACCCAGGAGGAAGCACGCAGTTTTAGGTTCTTAAACCTCGCTCTTGGTTTGTCACACTAATGTAATGAGAGGACATTAAATGAGCTGAGGTTATTAAACCCTATAGGTTACTGAGTCCTATTGGGGATCACATTAAGATGTAATTAAACCAAGTCCAGATATTTTAATTTCTAGCTGGAGATTTACGCAACATAAACCAAATATTTTTCCAGTTCTGAACTTTATGGAAAATAGGCTTGTTAATGTGTTTATTTCTTTTTAATATTAACTGAATAGGCATTTTTTAGGCCCACTTGACTCTAGTGAAACAGTAAGTATCAAAGTTGTAGTTCAAATCAGGTATCTGCAAACATAGAGGCTTGCTCACTTTTACTAAAACCTCAGTCCCCCCAAAGTATGCAAAGTCTGCAAACAGATGTCCTCTGAGGCTCTAGCTGAACATGTGTATTGTACCTGACAGTCCATTGCTGCTGCAAAGCTCTCCACTATAGAGTGAGAGGTAACAATTGCCTAAAATGTTAATTTCCCTTATTAGGAATATGAGATTATGCTCATTAACATGGATTATTTCCACCTAAAACGTTTCAGTTACATTGTAACATGAACTAAATTATTTTACTCCTTAATTTTAAGAACACTCAATATCCCGTAAAAAAAGGAAAGAATCCAAACTAGTTGGACTTTCTTGTCCCAAACAAAAGAGCACATTTCTGTGTGAAACACGATTTGAGCAAGCAGGGGATTTTTCCTCCTGGTGGTACCACCACTATTCAGGTAGAATATGTGAAGATCAGCAGATAGCTGCCTGCAGGGTGACTGGTGCACACACCCACTGGGCTTGACTGGTCAAGGTTGATCAGGCGCTGTGGCAGGGCATGGCTGGGGACAGATACATGGATTAAATCCCCTAAGGTCAGAACAGAGACTCCAACCTGACTCCCTGACCTCTGAGAGTTTTCCCTGACTGTTGGAGAAAATGGAATGGTCCTGCAAAAAATGTTTAAGTTTTGAATTTAGAAACAATTCTGAGATAACCAAAGCTGCCTTTATACGAAAACGTATTACTGACTCTAAATTTTTTTGTCTGCTGCACCTCTGAGAACATGAAAAGAAGGAAACATAGGACAAGGAAGAGGATGAGGAGTGTTTTGAGGGGAAAAAGATTCTATTTCTCAAATATCCAACTGTTAGATAAACAAGGTATCTGAGACAAGTGGAGTAGAGGAAAACTATTTAGAAATCTACTTTCCTCCATAAAGTATTCTTGTTTGAGGGTACTAGAGATGCTTTAAGATTGTAGATAGGTTGTAAAAAAGTTAATCCAAGGTCTCAATTCTTGAACACTTTGAATGCAGAGGAATGAGGATGTGAACTTTTGTTTTTACTACTCTATGTAAAAAGTCTTCTTGGGCTGTGTAGGTGTTGGCCACTGAAGTAGCGACTCTCAAATTAGGGAGAAGGTCAATTTAGGATACTCTTCTCCCTCTGTCAGTGATTAGAAAAAAATCTAGACAAGTGGAAAGCATTTGGTAATGTGTGGCAGTAGCCTCGATATGCAGAACCGCCTGGAGAAACTGGCTCAGCAGCAGATCTGTATGTGGGAGTCAGCCAATAGTCCCACATTAATTAATGAGGTGAGGAAGGAAATGGAAATGCTTGTTCTTCAAGTTCATTCTCTGTGGAAGATTTATCTGGAAAAGCTTCTAAGTAGATTTAATGGAAATATACACACTTCTGAAAAGAACTTGTATGTACATTTCTGGGGTATTCAAACAGAGATCCCAAAACCAGAGTAGGGCAAGTAAGAACAGGTTTCCCCCTGTTGGTTATTTCAGGTTTTATTTATTTCTCAACAATCAAAACTCCAAGGAATTGAAGGCAGTATTTGAGGCAGCTAATCTCCTGTCCCCGCTTGGAGCTGCTCCCTGCCAGGAGTGTATACTGAGGAAAATGATGAAAGAATGGGGATTAAGGAACCAAATTTACCCCCAAAGAGCAGTTCTGGTAGTTTTGTCTTGACAAGGTACATGTTAGCACAGGCCAGTGCAAGAATTTATTCCATATCCAAAATATTTCCTTAATGCTGGCAATATGACAATGATCTAAAAAATAAATATAGGGAGGGGGAGAGGAGTGGTGACAGAAGATGAGGCTAAGCCACAGTAACAGCATGCAAAACATATCCAACCGAACAGGATAAAGTGAGAAATGAATATTCTGTGGCTAAGGGGAACTATTTTGGATGAGGTCAGAACTGAGGTGGAACAGGTCAGGAATGCAAGCTAGAGAAGTTTGGGTTTGAAAGACACTTGGGTGATTTTATGCCTGCAGTGAAGTGAGGCAGCAGCTAGTTGTGACTCTGCTGTTAAGGCTGAGTTCTGAACTAGTGCTTGTTGCGTATGAAATATGCAAGAGATCTCCCCAAAATGCTGGCTGAATGTAGAACTGGGTTTCCATGGAGTGCAGGAATAAATCAAGTGGCTCATGAGCTAAAATGAGTAAAAAGGGGTCACTATGGATAGTCAGTGTCCCATGGCAGCCAGTGGCTTTATGTCGAGTGACCCCAGCAATGCTGTGCTCTCTCTGCAGACTCTCTGGCAGAACAGATGTACTGCACAGCAAGCAAGGGATCCTCACTCTGCTGTATATTAATGAGAGCTTGATGTTGTGTTTTGCTTCTATTGCCTTAAAACACAGAGTTCATAAGTGGTTGGGGGTGGAGGTGCCCCCCTTCTGCATCTGCTGGGCTTGGGTGGGTTGGTTTGGGCGCTGCTGGGGCTGCTGCTCTCTGTTCCCTGTGCAGTTGAGGTTGGAATTTGGCTGGCTGTGGGCTGCTGCCCTTGCATGGAAAGGTGTCATCTCACACTCTTCTGGCGCAGGAAGGAAAGCATGTACAAAAAAGATTTGTTTTGTAAAAGCAATAAACTAGCAGTTAATGTTGGTTCTGAATGCCAACAAATGCCTTTAGGAGACTGTAACATCCAGAGCAAAGCACTCAAAATGGTGAAAATCCAGACGCAGCCAAATGTGAAACAGACCTAAATACTCAAAAATCCCGGAAATATCTCAAGTTTTAGTTTTGACTAGTTGCATAAGGATTTAAAAAAAAAGGAAAATAAAAAGGCAGCATTTCTCATCTCCCATAAAGTCCTGCAAAACAAACAACCCCTTCACTGTCAGGTGTTTTGAAAATTAGTGGGACTTTAATTATACAGCACTCTGAATGGTATCATTACACCTTTCAAGGAGGAAGAAATTGTATTGTGTGACTTCATAAAAAAATTCCATGCATCATATTTTGCTTGAATTTCTTTATAATTTAAACTGAAATTGGAACTTCCTTAGCTTTGCAATTCTTGTTTGAGTGATTATAATAATATTGCTATAGTGTTTTTGCCATCACTGTACTGCTGCAATTCCATACTAATAGAGGTTTTATCTGAAATACAGAATAAAAAGAGCTAGTGCTGGAGTTTGAATGCATTTGGAATTATGTGCATATTTAAGGAGGCCTCTTCTTTGATAAATTTATTTGAATAGTGGAGAGAAGGTACCCCTATATTTCCTGGAAATTGATACAGAAAGTGCTCAAAAAACTGGACAGATTTTTTGGTTGGAGGTTATTGCCTTTCCTTCACACACAGTGCTGAGCTCAGGTGGGAGCTCTGGGGACTGGAACTGATTTTATGGAGTAAACAAGTTCCCCTTTATTAGAGCTTGTTTTCTCAGCTTTGCAAAACTATGCTTAGTGCCCTGCTGTTGATATCTTTTCAAAACCTATCACTTAGGCATTTTTAAATTTTTGACAGACCAATTATAATTAACATGATGGGCCTAAATCACACAAGAATTCTCAGCTCTTCTCTTGAAGTATATGGTGTGTCAACATGAAAAAAAAAGGTAAATACAGTCTCTCACTTCATAAATTTTCAGGATATTTAATTTTTCACTTTTTGATAATTATAGCTTGTGAGATATTTGTGCACTTATTTTTTTCTGTTAGTTATTTCTTTTAGGACCAGCAGGTATTTGTGGTTGCAAATACTGTATTGAAATTTGAATCAGTCCTATTTTCTCTCCTCTTTCTTTGTGTGAACTAGCATAGCTTAGGTTTTTCAGGGTGCATGGCACATAGATACTATTTGGGTAAAAATTTCCAAGTGGGGCAAAGATCCTCCTGATGAGCATCTGTCCTTTTCAAAAAGAGCTGCCTCCAGACCCCAGGAATGCTGGAATAACAGCTGGCTGTGCTTTGCAGTGATCTAAAAGGCAGGTGGAGGATGAGGCTTATCAAAAAACAAGCCTATAAAGCATTTTAGATAGGCAACTTTCCTGCTGTCTCCGCATACATTCAGAGTCAGTCTCCTCACCAAGGGTTTTGCTGTTTTGCTGCTTGCTTTGAAGCTCTGGAAGAGGAAAAGCACTGCTGTGGTACCAGATCTCATCTGGGGGTCAACAGGCTGGTGTCATGGACAACAAACTCCACGGTCACCTAGGTGTCACTAATGCCTGGCCCCAGATACATCCTGGTATGCTTTTTCCCAGATAAAAAGATGGCAGTTTTGACAAAGGCCATGAAGTTGGAATTACCAAATCAAATGTGTGTTCTCTGTATAAAGGAGAAGATCCCTTCTGAGACTGGGGGTAAGAGAGGAATAAAATAAACCTTTCTTCTAAATGTTCTGCAGGAAGTGGAGAGAAACTCTTTGCAGGCTTGGCTGAATGATGAAGTTAGCATGAAATAAGCTAGAGAATTAAGTGTATAGACAATCACACAGACTCTGAATATTTTCATAAACACAGTTTCTTGTATTACGTTAATGCCATTGACAAGACTCTTACTTCTCCCTTACCTCTCCAGAGGTTTGCTGGATGTTTATAACAAATTTTCCGCAGTCTGGGAGATCTAAGCATTTAGTTAGAACGCTGTTCTAGCTCATTTTACAGCCATACACAGGCACCTTGATGGTGGACTATTGAAGTGGTTCAGTTTTTTTCTTTACTACCAATTCTTCTGTCACTGTGCCAATCAGTCTGTGACAATTTGTTATCCAGCATTATATATGTGAGTGTTTCTATGAGCAGTCAGACCTTTGGAATCAGCATAAGTGGAAAAGAGAATTTTCCTGTTGTCCTCTGGATACGGTAACATGACAGGACCTATAAAAAGGCAACATATAAATCATGAGCAGAATGTGAATTTGCAGTAAGGCGTCACTAGAGTCTCCTTAGGTTAGAACAATCTGCTGTTTTCTCAGAGTGGAGACCTTGGAAAAGCATTCAAAGTGGACAATTGCATTTGCTTGATGTGAAAAGAAGATGACTTAGCAGAAGCCATTCATGGCTTTTTAATATTTCCAGCTTTGCCAGGAGACAAAAAAATCTAGTGGCTATTTCTAAATTATTTCTATGGCCCATGCAGTCCACATTGCTTTAAGGACACAAGGGATCTCTCACAGTAAAGAGTGCTAAGTTTGCATGCTTTAATTTAAAATCCTGCTCAAATAGAGTTTAACTGAGACCTTAACTCTCTTGACATTAGACACAATTATTAGGCAAAGCAAGTACAATCTTTTATTAAACTAACCTGTAGGATGGGATGGACAAAGTAGGCAAGCTCCTGGGCATACAAGGAACTGTCTGCTTTTTCCATTTATCTTAGTCTCTCGGTCTTAGGAAAAAAATAAAAAAGAGCAACAAAAAGAAAAAAATAATTTCCTCTTTCCATTCAAACTTTGTATTTTTGTCCTTAGATCACCATAACTCCATCAGGGCTGAAGTATCCATTATTATTAACCATAACTTGTACTGAGGTTGATCTATACAAACAGACTGTAAGAGATGAGTACTTCTGGGAGAGGCTGCAGCCTCACTGCAAGCCAGATTACATCGTGAAGTCTAATGGGCATAAGAGTAGGGAGCACCCTGGAAAGGTTATCGAAGAGTGCTTTTTAGCTGAGATCTCCATACAGCTTTTTCCAAGGTGCAAGCATGTACTGGAGCACTCTTTGTAAGCCTCCAGTAACCTCTTTTCCTCCTTGCTGGAAGCTGTTGATGGGCTTAGTGGTACAAGAGGCCATTTTAAAGGATGAGTCAAGAATATGGTTGTAACTAATAAAATGAAGGTGTTGCATGTTAACATGCAGTAGGTGTGGGCTTTCAGTGCTAAACCAGCCTCCATGTTCTGCCACAGACCCCTGGAAAATACAAGGTTTGTCAAAGAAAGGAGAGTTCAGACCTAGGACCTTTGGTTAGGCTCTTGAGGCAGAAAACACAAAAAAATTGGTCTGAGTTGAGCCTTTCCACAACCAGAAGATCTGAGAGGCTGCTGAGATGCTCGACCTTCTCTCTCCTGCTCACACAGAAAAATAGGGCTGAAGTCTGCTTGGAGTTTCCAGCTGCAATTTTCCACTTTAGCAGAAATTTAACTGATGCAAGTCATGTATAAAAGGTATCTGCAGCCTGCTCTGAGTCCCTGATGCACCCTGGGTGTAAACAGCAGCTGTGGCTGCTGTGTCCCATTCTCCAGCTGTCCCTGGTCTGGTGGTGCTGTATCTGTTAGAGAATGATGCAGAGATCCCTGAGCAGCTGGAAAGCCATAACAAGCAGACTTTGCTGCAAAAATTACTCTGGTTTGCAAGAATAATTAATTTGCCTGCATTGCTCTGGGTTCGCGTTTTTTAGGTTAAAATGGATACATGGCTAATGAATTTCAATACATATATACATCAAATCTGATAGACTGGTGCTCTAATATGTAGTAATTAGCACAAGAGTCAGGAAAATGCAATTAAGCCTCTCAAAAGCTAAATTTATACCCTCTCTACTGCCCCATACTTGTCAACATCACCACCTCATGAAGCCTTGTAGGGCCTTCTCCAGGAGTGCAGCATGTAGTGCTTGTCCCCTGGGCTAGGCCTGAATCAGAGCAGACTGATTTATATTGGGTTTCAAAACATGTGTAACCCACTTCTGTGAAATATTTATATTCCTGAGAAGAATTCTATCACGGGAGGATTTCCCAGCAGGTTAGGTGCATACCTATGCAGCTTTCATTTTTCATATTCTGATGTAACTGGGTCTGTTCAGGAAATGAATAATTGCTACCCTTTCATGATTATTGCTTTTTCTTAGAATTACAAGTTTAGCTGCTGGCAGTGACACTCTAACCTGAATCTGATAAAGCAAGAACAAGGTGCTGCCTTGGACTATAGGTCATATCAAATCTTGACTTAGGTCACTTTGCATGAATCCTGAAATGATATGCAATGTCTCCAACAGTAGAGCCGATAAACTTCAAAGCATACTAGGCAGTGACTCCATCCAAGTCAGGAAGAAGCCCTCTAAACTATGTCAAATTCAGACCTTATGGCCCCAGTAGTGCTGTGCTGTTGTGGCAAATCATCCTGAGCACTGGCAGGTCCTGCTGCAAGGGGTGTTCAGTCATTGCCCCTGGGCTTTTGGCTTTCTGGAGCTTCTGTTTGCAAGGAGAACACTCAGCAGCTCCAGACATTCCCAGGCTGTTGTACTCCCTAAGTTCTTAGGAGTGGAAGGCTGAGGAAGGCATTCTCAGTGCCTTCCACCTGCTAATTGTTGTCATCTGTAGTCCTGTTATTCTTATGGTTTGAGAATACCCTGAGACTTGAGGAGTAGCTCAGGCTGTACTGTCTGTGAATGATCTGACTCATATCTGCTGGTCACTTAACTTTCCCAGTTGCTTTTTATTTTAGAAAAAACCCAAAAACCAGAGCAGTGGAAAAATATGTAGGTTTTGCAGTAATAAAGGCTGAAAGATTTTTCTATAAAAATATTCCTAGTGGTGTTCAAAACAGCAACTGGGGATCTTTTCTCCACCTTCTCAGCCTTAAACTCCAAACTGTATGCTTTCATCTAAGACATGTATTGATTTTTTTTTTGGGAAGGCTATTTTGATGATCAAGTGTTCATTTTCTATCATTGTCTTTTTTTAAAATCTGGAATGTTGTCTGCCAACTCTGGTCATTCACATGGGCATGAAAAAGAAAAATAAGGAGTAAGGAGTGAGACATAGCTAAGATCCAAAAAATCCATCCTGTACTAATATTGCATTGCAGTGTGAATCACGACTGACCCGTTTAGTTTTTCTTTCCTAAGCGTACCTATGTTACTCAAGGAGCTCTGAAACATGAGACTGAATGAGACAGAGATGAATCTACTATGTGCAGGTTTTTTTTAAATGCAAAGCCTATCCTACTTTGCAGCATAATGTCCAATTTTTCATCTTTGAAGTGTTTTCAGACCATTTGCTTTTAGTACCTGTCTTTTTGGTCATTCCTGGCAAAGGATTTGGATGCTTGTAGCATATATTTGATTCCCAGTTACCTCAGTGTTATGGCCTCCCAAGTAAAGCCAAAATCTCCTTTTTTTTTTTATCAGAGCAATGTCTATATTTTGTTTCTTCAGCTCTACTATGCCAACATTAATGCAAGTTCCAGCTCTGCTGGGGGAGAATGAGAAGGTGTTTGTCAGGCGATGGTGTAGCATTTCTAATACTGACATCTCCACACAAATGATAATTCAACAAGTCCAAGTTTGCGTTATCCAATGGCGACAAAACTTCCAGAATCCATGGTACGAGGATAATTAGGACTCTTGCTAATAATTCTGTGCACTTTTCATTTTTTTCTTCTCAATGAAATGAGATTCACATGGATTAATTACTACCTGCTATAAATAGACCCTGCAAATGGCAATCTTCATCGCAGAGGCAGAGGGTAGCTGTCTTTTAATATATCACAGCTTTCCACGCACCTGTTTGCCCAGTGCTGTTGCCATGGGAACTGCACTTTATAAGAGAAGCTCTGCATAATTAGCATGGATTGAGGTCTATATCAATCAGAATAATTTGGAGGAGCAAGAAGAGCCCGAAGGAGAAGGCAAAGCTACTTGTCTCTGTAGGGAAGGTATCAGACCTACACTGCGTGGTAAATAGTGAGGCAGTCCCTGGAAGAATTCAGCAGAATTAGCAAATTTAAGGGAATCAAATTATACAAAAGACAGAAAACTTAGTCCCCTTGGTTTTCATTATGAAAAACTATTAGGATAGGCTTTGAAAAATTAACAAAGACAAAAAAAAGTTTGTGTAATTAGCTTGAAGGTTTTGTCACAAACTAAGAAGTTTCATAGGCTGCACTAATGCCATCGATCTGGGAGTCTAGCGATGATGCACAGCACTGCTGGCAATGCACAGCTTTACCTTTTGGACCTCCTTCCAACTACATAGATAACAGAAATGAATTCTATGACATAGATGACAGAAGGATAATAACTTATACATTCCCACACATCGGTTTCATAATAAGCCCTTGTACCTAGGGTTCACTGCTTTCTGCCTAAAGCTGCAAGACACAAGGTGAACCTGCAGATGCAGTTATCCAGTCAGTGCCTCATCCTAACCACAATGCATCAGACTAAGGATAGAACAGCAGCTTTACCTTTTTCTCCCATCACGCCAGCTGGTGTCAGAAATATCACTTTAAAGGAAAAGGCTTAATGGTTTTGCAAAATGCCTGAAATGGAAAAGTTGTTATTAAAAAAAAGTTGGAAGAACTTTGTGTGTGTCTGTGCACAAGCGATTGAGTACATATTCTGCTAATATCGGCTTGGCTGTGAATCTCAGCTGGTGTAATACAGTGTTACTGGAGTGACTGCAGTATGGGAGCTGTCCTAGACTGTAGTTGTAAGTGAAGCAATACCTTTGTATTCTTTAGGGGTCCACTTTGAATGCAGGTGTTGGTGCAACATTTCTGTGTTGGCAATCAGCGCTGGTAGTATGAGCCATAAAACAGCTCAGAAGGAAAAGGTAAGGAAACCAGGGGAGTCTCTTCTCTTTGGCATTAATAATGTCAGGGAACAATTTCTAACATAATGGATAGTAGAGATTGTCTTATGGTAAAACAGTAATGTGATGGGGTGTGGTATGTGTCTGGTACTTGCTTGAAGGTGCAGTTACTGAAATCATCTACATTTGAAGAATTTGTACACAATAGACAGGTTATTGGTCTTGGATGATACTGCAGCGGCCTGTGCTACTTTGTTTAATTTATGTAAGAAGATCCTGATAATCTTCTGTAGGGGGCAGATTGTGAGAGGGGAAAAAAAGAGGAATTAAAATCACAAATTGCTTTAGTTCATTTCCATGGCATTTTAGTCTGTGTTCTGGAATCCTCCCTTATCCTGGGGGTTTTATTGATTTAAAAGCTTCTTGTGACATGGAGTGCTATACAGGAGTGTGAACTGGAAAAAGCTCCTCTGCTGTATGTGAGCAACAAATGTGAATGAGAAGGTGAGGAGGTCCTTTATGTCTCCTGACCCTTGATGCTGCATGGAGAGTCTTCCACCTGTGCTATTGTCAGGTGGAGGGACACTTTGTGAGCACAAGCACAGATCTGGATGCAACTACCACAGAATGCTGAAAAAAATGTATCTTATAGCTGCTTCTGTGGAAGGACAGGGCAGAGACTTGACCCTCTTGACTGAGGGACTGTCCTCTCCAGTTTCAGAGCCGTGCTGCACTTGCCACTCTTCCTCCTCCTGCTCAAACCCTTTCCCGCACGGCATTGCAGCTCTGAGAGTCAAACCTTCCCTCAACAAGGGTGGCTGGAGTGCTCCTTTTGGAAAAAAGGTTTTGAATGCCTTCTCCCTAAAGAGGGACCCAAGGAAGAGGAGCCAGGGGTGCAGATTCTTGCAGCTGCTCTTGCTCCAGTCTGGGTTTCCATCAGGCCAGAACTGGTTGCCACTGGTGTCCTGGGCAGGCTTGGAAAAACATGTTAAGGCATTGACAGCTTCCACTTAAAAAAGGAAGTGCTGAAGGAGTTTAACTGCTTGCAGAGAAAGGCTGCAATTGAGTGAAATCTCTTGGGTTATACCTTTGAAAGGAGGCACCTACATTCAGGAGAAAAATCCTGCTTTTTAGGAGCAAATCTAGCTTTAAATCACCATTTCAAGTTAAGCATTATAGCTCTGAGAGTAATGATCCAACCTAAGTGCTTCCATAAATTCAATTCATTAAAATAATATTTCCTCCGGCCCCCAAAGTGCCAGATCTCATAAACTACCCATTTCAAATTGTTAGATAAGTTTGGGGGTTTATTGTTTTTCAAGAGAAAAATGTTGCCTCGAGACTAGGAATGTGTTTGGTACAATTTAGTCAATTTTAGAGGTGTTCTCATTGGAGTTATTCCTCGTTTTACTCGTTATAAAGGAGAGGAGAATTGGCTCCTTAGCTCTAGTGCTGCAAATCCATTTATATCTGCACAGTAATAATTTAGAGAGAAGGAGAAAAACTTAGAAATGCTTAAATAATGGGGGAACGAGTTTGGAAAGTTATCTTTGTACCTCATTAAGACTGAAGAATGGCATAGATGAGCAGTTCTAAAAAATTGTCTGTGTCAAATTATTCTGTGATCTAGCAAAATAGTAAGTTAGATTTTCTGTATGTCTGCTTCCATCTTTTTCTATTTCTTTTTAAATCAAAAGCCACAAGTTTTGTCCTGCCTATTAAAAATATATTATCATCTATTTACATATGCAACATATACACATCTGAGAGAACAAAATGAATAAAAAAATCTCCTGATACAAAGCCTTGAACAACAGGATGGAAAATTTTTTTAAGTAGATGTTTTTAGTGTATAATATTTATATGTTAACTCTTAAATATGTTAGATATGTTTAATGTTTATGAAAGGAGCTTGATTGTGACAGCAGGGGGAAAAATTTGCTGTAGGTTTGAATTACTAAATAAGGAAAAAACCCATAGATTCCCTGGCTGCTGCAATATTGCTGGCTCTTTAAAGGTAATTGTTGAGGTATATTTTGCCTTGGAGATGAAAGAAGAGTTTGGTCCCCAGCCCCCATCTTGCACCCATATCTCAGTTTGGTGTTATTGGAAAGGGACTGCCATTATGCAAAAAAATAGAGTGAAAGCACTGATTCATTTCCTGTGCGCCTTCAAAAGCCTCATTCACTAAGACAGACTTCTATCTCTGTCAATACCTGTCCTTTTGAGGTGAAATGAAAGCCTTGTGTGTGCATTTTCCCTTTGCCAGCCAATATATTTGCCATAACAATATGATAATATTCTAGGTTTAATTTCAATATGTCTTGCTGAAAATAAAGAGACTGTAAGGAAATTGTTCTACCTGGGACATGAAATCTCATCATTGAAAGGTGCTAGAGCCTTCCAAGGTAGGAAAATGGAACCAAAGATGTCCTGAGATATCTTCTAATCTGTGATAACAGCAGCAATATGTTGGTACTTTTTGTAATTTAGAAAGCTTCAGGAAATTCAGAAAGCATTGTCCTCTCATTGAACACTGAACAATGTTTAATGAACACCCAGTGATGAGGCAGGCACAATTACAGGAAAGATTTTTAATGGGTTGAGGACAAACATGATGCATTTGGAGTTCTGATTTTGCTCAAAGACTGTATGGTCCCATTGAACCTACGAGAATAAGTATATTTTTGAAGCATAGTTTATTTCATTGTTGCTGTTGATTTTTATTTGAATTTCCATACTTGAGACCTGCTTAAATCTGAGAACACTGAAGAACCGCTGTTGTCAGTGTGCTTTTATTCCTACTGCCCCCCTTCCTTTACTTGCCTCACTTGTCTCCAGTTTTATTGCTCTTGTGAGTTGTTTTAAGTCCTCATTCAGGGCTGGAGAGCTGGAACAGGAATGGAAAAGCTTTGAGACAGAATCGGGTCTGTAACATTCATCTCTTTGGTGTAGCCTGTGGCATTAGCTCTAGGTCTTCCTTGCCTTTATTTTAGGAGCGTGCTGGGTTGCTACACTGACTTTTCAGTGTAAACCTGGCTCAATAAGCTTTTAGGAAGCAATGTGTAATTCAGATATATCTTAAATAGCCACATAAGGCACATTTTGGAGTTTCATATTGTGGTGGAGGAAGGGAGTAAGAAAAGAGGCAAATCTCAAAACAAAAGTACTGCTAACCTCACTCAGTGGGTGCATTTGTTTCCCCTGTCATATGGGGTTTGGAGGTGCTTTGGAGAGCAAAGGGATACGAAATTTTCCTGTGTGAGACTGGTATTGAAATGTCACATATCCTTACAAGGCTTCATTGAGCCATTTAGAGATGTTTGTGTTGGGCTTGCCTTGCAGCACAGTGCTTGATGGACGGCAATGCAGTAAAAGGAAAGGATATAATTAATGGTGGTGCAAGAAAAACCTATCATCCTATACTTTCCCTTTGAAACTCAGGAAGCCTTCAGAGGTCTGTAGGCAGCAGGGGCTGCTTATCTTGCTTAACTATGTCTGCTGCCACTGACACAGCAGCACCTTGTTTTTATAGCTACCGTGGCAGATTCTCCATTTTTATCCCCATTTGGCTACCCATGGAAGTTATTTACAACCTCAGCAGAAAGATCAAACAACACTGTGATAACTGGCCCCTATCGACACTGTCAGGTTTGCAGGTCTGTAAGACAAATGCTGCTGCTGGCTCACAGCACCCTGTGTGCTGTGCATTTTGATGCAGATTTTTATTACCTGGCAGGTGGCTTGGGAGGCACAGATGGAAAAAAGAGCTGAGATCAATAACAGAGAATGATCAAGTCATGTCAGAGAGGGGTCAGCAGGCAGCAGTTGTGGAAGCTGCCCCTTGACATGGCTCTCAAGGGGGTGGGCAGTATGGGGGAGTGCCTTGGTTTGTGAAAGGTGACATGCTGTGCTAAGAGTGCCTAATTATAGCTGCCACCATGGCCAGCTAAAGTAATGAAGGGCTCTGAGCAGGGATGGTGAATAGCTGCATTTTGTTCTGGTTGTTGCTGTTGCTGCCATCTCTCTGCCTTGCACTGGGCAGTGTTGGGTGCCCTAAAGCACAGGCTTTATGAATGCCATAGGGTCAGGAGAAGCCCTGAGAGACACTCTAGTCCCATGTAGCCATTTTATTCCTGAGATGGTCTCATCCTCCCTTCCCTTAAAAACCTCCACTGTCAATTTCCTTTAATTCACTAACTTCTCTCTGTGAACTGGTGATCTGTAGACATTTCAACAGAGGATTAACTTTCCCAGCTCAAAAAGGCAAATGACTAAGAATTCTGGCAACAGATACGGGCTGTTATTGTGACTTAATCCTGCTTTGCTTACTCCAGGATCAGAGAAGTCCTGCTTTCTGCAGTCAGAGCTGCAATATTGTTGTTTGATTTCAATAATTTGCTAAAACCTTCACTGTTTTCCTCTGGTTGGACTAGCAGGGCTACGACAGGGAAAGGTCAGGCCAAAGTTTCAGGCAGAACTCAGCAGTAGATGTAGCTGCCTCTTTATTTTATCTTAGTTTATCTTTAGTCTCCTTGGAATTAGATGAGCAGCAGATTCCACAGTTTTCTTCCAACACAATTCGGGAAGATGACTGTAAGCAATTTCTGCATTATAGTCCCTATTTATATCTGTAATTAAAGAAATAAGCATCATAGTTATATTTCCAATTTCATAATTGCCTCTTTGAAATAATAGTCCCATTCCAGGTGTTTTCTAAAATAAAACAGCTAGGGAGATTAATTTCAATTAGAAAAGAAAAAATATAAACTGAAATGGAGTTTTGTTTTTTTAAAAAAATCAACCTAAAAATACAATTGCAAAAAAACTCCTAACTAAAAGAAACGTGCTTTGCTTGGAGGGTACTTCATTTAGGTAATTAAATCTGTGCAGTGTCAAAGAACCATTGGCAGCAGTGCCCTTTATCAAATGACATTTGGAGCACATTAATCTGCTGAATTCTGAGGCTTCACAGCAGCTTAAAACACATCTGGAGGCAAAAAACCAGCGAATTCTTAATGGGAATGAATAGTCTTTTGGTATGTAGTACAGATGCTCTAGGGTTTCTCACTGGGAAGATTTAGTAATGTCGAGAAACCCAAGTTGTATACATGTAAATTCATAAGCAATCACAAGTTTATGGCGTGTGCATGTTGGTGTTCAGAAGAAAGATAAGTTTTTCATCCAACAGAAAATGAGAGAACCCATGAAGGGAACGGTTTTATCTCAACCACAGCTTTCTTTTCTCTTTCTCTAATATTTCTTCCAGCAGCTTTTGTACTGTCTGTGACTATTGCAAATCCTATTTTCTTCCTGAGACAGAGTAGCAGGGAGAAACTGTTTGATGTTGGTGTGTGGAAAGGAGCTCTCAGAGAGCTGCCAAGCCTGGCAGGTTTTGGGAGAAGGTCATGCTCGTTAAAGCTCAAAGTCTAAAGTTGAATTCTGCAGCAGCACCAGTTCTCTTCTTCTGCAGCTTTAGGAAACTTCCTAAAATGATCACTGGAACAGAGCTCATGAAAACAAATATGTCCTGAAAGGAATTTGTTAAGGCCACAACTGTTTTCTGGAGTTTCTTAAAGTGTGTCTGTTGCTATTATTCTTGTAAGGTTGCTGCTGCTGTCAGAAATTACATCGACACTATGTGGTAGCACTCACCATCATGTAGGACCCATTGAGCTCTTTAAGTTTTTGAAGTATTAATGGTGTTTCTTTTCCTCCAAGTTTTAATTCATTCACGCAGCCCTGCTGGAATATGGAGAGTCCTGGATGAACCTTCAGGTTTAACTGTTGTGTACAGGTGAAGGGCTCAAAATTTGCACCTTTGAATTTGCTGGTAACTGTTGAAGCTGGCCTGGCCATCTCTCAGGAAATCCTTCTATTGCTGGATCATTAAAGCCTGTCTTGTTCTTATCCAGCACAGTGAAGTGCTGTAGCAGAGGTTGAAAATGAACAGGAGAGTTCATTTTACCTCTTCAGAGGCAAAATGCAGTCTTGGGGGATACTGAGTGTCTGAAAGTGTGTACTTACAGGCTTGGAGAGAGCTTACCAGGTCTGCACGTTATGCTAACTACATGTAAATCCCATTTTGGGGTTGGATTTGGGACACGTCACCTCGTCCCACCATCCAAACCACCTGAACTAAATGACTGTGTTTGGTTGAAAGAGTTCATTTGAATTAAGTATCAGCCCTTTCACTACTGAAACGGGACTGCAAACTTGGCAAGGAGATCCTGAATGGGCATTGGGAAGGGATGAAATGAAAAATGAACAGAATTTATTCCCAGAAAGGGCATGTTTCAAATGGTGAGTGGGATTACAGATTGGAAGGACAGAAACTAGGCACTTAGGATCTTTTTGACATTACTGCTTCAAAAGGCATTTGCCTTCTAGGGAAAATATTCTTTGAATTTTGCAAAACATATGTGAATTTGCCTCTGATGTATTTTTCAAAATTGTTCTCTTTCTTTGTGTTAATAACTAAGGCTATTGCTGCTTAAGGACTTGATCCCATACAGCCTTTTTCTCTGTCCTTGATCCTGCAGTGAAGTCATAATACTGCATTTTTTGTGATATTATGATGATTTCCATGGCAACAGACTGATGTCCAAAGCATGGGATCATGACTTTAGTGTGGGATCAAGAAAGAGGAGATAAAAT
Source organism: Zonotrichia albicollis (assembly GCF_047830755.1). Taxonomy (NCBI): domain Eukaryota; kingdom Metazoa; phylum Chordata; class Aves; order Passeriformes; family Passerellidae; genus Zonotrichia; species Zonotrichia albicollis. The sequence continues at coordinate 49,525,667 of NC_133819.1, read as the reverse complement.
CCTTATTAAAACAGACTTTGTCAATAAGAGGAAAAGGAACTAATAAAAAAATCCATTAATTTTATTAAACATTTCCTTTTCTAACTGAACTTAAGTGCACATGAAAGTACTTTTTTTAAGGATCTGTTTGGTTTTTACTCGTTTATGTTGATCAATACAATGTTAGCTTGAAAAGAAACATGAACTAAAGAACTGCAGCTGCTATATATAAGAGAACTTATCTAAAATCCTGCTGGCAATATTTTTTCCTTGAAACATAGGAGAGCTTTCTAATCCCAATAGCAATGGCCATTAGAAGTTGCTTGGCAGACTCACCTTCAGTCATGCAGTGAGTGGTTCACACGGGGCGATTGTCACCCCTGTCAAGTTCTTCCAACGCCTTTTTCTAAACAGTTGTCACCTCAGCAAGGAAATACTGGGTTATCTGTACTTCTGTAAAATACTTGTGCAAGGGCCAGCAGGTGGTCGTGAGGGAAAGATTTTGCTGAATTTGGAACATGAGCCCTAACCTGTCCCATGCCTTTGGTTTCTGTGGAGCCATTATGAGTCAACCTGCATTACCCTGAATGTTCCTTCTGACCTTTGCCAGCAGGCTAAGATGCCAAATTCTCTATTGTCATCCCAGGGGCCTGCTTTTCCTCAGGCTTACACTGAGACATGTCAGAAGAGCTCCCCCTGAGGCCACTATGTTAGTGTAAATGAGAAGGGAATCAAGCAGTGGGTGAAGATAGTCGTGGGCTTCAAGATCTGCTCTCCCTTTGGTGCATGCTGTGATTGATGCACAGAACTCCTATTAGCAACAGTGAGAAGAGAGATACTTACATTGCTAAACAGGATTTTTATTTTCTCAGCTGCCTGAAGCTACTCAGTGTAAGCCTGTTGTGAAAGTGATTGGAGATTTAGGGGAAGGAATGTCAAAGAGAAATAAGAAAAACAAAACTAATCCTGAACTAAGCAACTGTAAGAATTGTGGGGCTTTTGCTGGTTTTTTTTTATTTTTTTTTTCTTGAAACTTGTAGGGGGTTTTTAGCAACTAAATAATTGTTCTTAATAGTCCTGATTTTTTATTTTTTTGAATGACTCCATGTGTGGGGATTTGCACAGTAACTGATGAGTGTGGAAGTAAAGGGATAAGAAAAGTAGAAAGTTCAAAAGCTGGGCTGACGTTTCTGCTCGTTTCCTTCACTGCAATCTGCCTTATAGCAGCAGACCTCTGTAGAAGTATAGCTGCTGCTTTTGTTGTTTTGCAAACCAGGTTTTGCTTTTTTCCCCCCTTTTAACAGAAATCTGATTGCCAGCTTCGTAACTGTTACAATTAAGGGAGGTTTTTCCTCTCTGCTGCCTTATCTGCAACATTTTCTGATTTTCTAGCCTCATTAACAAAAGGCTTATTCTCTTGTCTTGTGCCCTATGCATAAGGGCAAGCTACTCCTTGCCATTATAGGGTAGAATCCACCAGTTCTGCTATTATCAGGGTCTGGGTTTACAGCAAACTGGCAAGAGTTAATCTTTATTAAGCAAAAGCATACAGGACCCGCACAGGCTCTATAGTTGCACTGTATTCTCATGCTTACCATTTCCTTTATTGATTTGCCTGTCTAAATGAGTACTTCTAAACTCTGTGGGTGTTTTCCAATTAGATAAAAGGCAATTCATGTCACCCTGCTGCAGCTCTGAGAGCCATAACCGAGAGCATGCACAGAGGACTCGTGAGCAGAGCAGCCCGGTTTAATCAGGGCGGCCCCCTTGAGCGCTGCCTCGTCTGCAGGACATCACTCTGTGCACACAATGCTTCCCCTGGCAGAGCTTTGGGGAAAATGGGCCACAGCCACGCTCCCTGCTGAGGCTGCCCTGTGTGGGACAGCTCTATGGGTGATGGAGAAAGGTGCACGAGCTTCCCTCTCTCAGGAGGCAAAGGGAGAGGGCTCAGGACATGGCCTGCTCCAAATGGGAGGAAAAACAGCTCAGGGGATTGTGACTGCTGCTTATGTGAATGGTGCTGTTCCTGTGAGAGGCGAATCTGATAAACCTCCTAACAGTCAGAACTGAGATGTTTGCTGCAGAATCACAGCCTCTGTCTTTTGTGGGATAATCATGTTTTGTTGCATGTCCAGAGAGGTCTCACTTTCCCTTTCCTGACACAGTCCATAGCTGATGGACAGTTTCTGAGCATGGCTGAGGAAACCACAAAGGGAAGTGAGGGTTTCACTCTGAAATGCTGTTTGGTTTAACACTGCTTCCTATCCTGGTTTTGACTGTTTGCGTTTCTCTTTGCTGCTTCTCTTCACACTCTGCCTTACACTCTCTCAGCAAACTACCCAGCTGAAAGAATTTGGGCAGATGCTTCCCTTCACACATTGAACAGGGTTCCTGTGCTTCTTGCTTTGCTATCAAGCACCATGTCCCCACACACTGATTTCTCTAGTGACACATCCCATGGGACCTCCATGGAAACCTTACAGCTCTGAGCCTGTTTTCCACCTTTACGTAGAACCACTGAAGTCAATCTCTAATGCTTGAAGTGAGCAAACAGCTGCTCCTTATGCACCAGCTAGAGTTCTGTGAGGGATGGGGAAGGCATTCCTGGCCTCATGTAGTTGTTAGCAAGAGAGAGAAAGAAATGTGGCTGAGTACACAGAATTTACTGTGTAATGCTTTCTACTGGTAGATCTCTTAGAAGATAGCATGGCTACATACAAACTCAAAATCACTAAATGGCTCTGAGGTAAGGGAAATGGGTTTCTGTTTGTGTACTCCATGGTCTCATTCACTGTCTTATCTATAAGGTTTATTCTAATCTGGGTTTATTATTATAATGTCCTGCAGCACCAACAGAACTTTCAGCTTGAACTGTAGAGTGCAGGAGTGGCAGAATATAAACTTGGGTGAGATCTGTCTGTACACTGTGAAGAACTGAAATTTCTTTACTTGCATAAGATCTCATCCAGAAACATTTCAGTATCAGATATTTTTGTCTGAAGGAAACAGTCCATCTAAGTGCTCCTTGAGCAGTAATGCTGCTATAGACCCCAAATTGGGATTGAGTCTTGTGGAGCATCAGGTAGCCAAGGAATCCTATTCAGTCGCAATTCCTGGATTGTAGCCAAAGTTGTGATGAGTAGTATTTTATTTACCATCAGTATATTTTACTGTTGCCAAAGTTAATAGTGTATTATTTTACATTTTAGTAAGAGGAGAGAAAAAGCATCCTGTTAACTTCTGATACAAAGGATAAGATAGTGCTCTTTGTTGTTGTTTTTGTGGAGGTGTTTTTGTTTGCTTTTGAGAAAGCAAAGAGAATGAATGGCACTTGATTATCACTTTAGGTAAGGATCTTGTATTAATGCTTGTGTGTTGCCTGTGCAGAGCAGCCAGAGGAAATATGCTGTGATTCTAGAAATTCTGGAGGTGATTTTGAACAGGACCTTTTAATTTTTTTTCCCATGGGCTTGAAGCAAAATAGATGGTTCTTCTTGATTCAGAAACTACTAGGTTTTTTGCTGTTACAACATCAAGTGTTAAGGGATGATCTGAAGGGTGCTGGAACTAGGCTGCCTGTAGGAGATGACTGGGACTCTGAGGTTTGGAGCTCTGGTACCTTCTGGCCTGGGGAAACGTGCACAGACCCAAGAGACTTGCCAGTGTGCTATGTGGCTCACCAGAACCCATTGTGGACTCCACTTTATTAATGAGAGGCAGCTGCATCACCTCCACAATGCAGAGAAATGAGTCTCTGCTAAAGATAATACGTTTGTTCAGTGTGTGCAGAAAGTGCTCTCAGCAGTCGTTCTCCTCCCACTGACACCAGTGTCAGCCAGGCTGAACGCTGCATCAGCTCCTCCACCTGGCCCCCTGCAGCCCCTTTTCAAAGTTCATTAACTGGCTACTTTTAAAAGTCTAATTACTTCTCCCCTTAATTGCAAGACTACTTGAATCCTTCCAGCCTGTACAACACCCTTTAGGTGGGAAATTTGCAGGCCACAGCATTAATTTCTCAGAAGCAGTGCATTTTTCGGAGAAAATGATGTTGAGATCTGGCTGGTAAACCTTGTCAGGAGCATTGAAGTACAATCCCATTGAGAAAATAGACAATGATTTGTAATTCCTTTCCCCAGTGCTGCAGTAGCCCCCTGGCTAACCTGCAGCTTTGCATATCCAGCGTGCTAATGCCACCTGCTTGCTGTGACAGAATGGGAGATGGCTCAGCTCCACTTGCCCCCCTTCTGGGGTGTCACTGGCCACATTAATTCATGTCTGTCTTCTTCTAGCCTGCTCATTTTTCCATTAAATTTGTAGGAACTAAATTATATTGGAGGCTTATGTCCTTGTCTTTTAAATTTGGATGAAATTAGACATTAAGCTCTGAAGATGAGGGAGGACCTGCTAATTTACACATTTACTGGACAGACAGTGTGAGTCTATGAGGATCCTATTATTAGAGTGTTATGCTAAAAACACATGCTAAACTGCCTGGAAATTTTACAGGATGACTCTAGTTATCTTAAACATCGTCATACAATAGTACACTTGTCTATAAAAACAATTATAGAAACATTCCAGTGAGGAAAAATGAGGAAAGCTCTCCCAAACAATCATGGTAAATGTAATTTTTCATCTCTCATTGGACCATAAGCAAAGAAGCAGAGACTAAACACTAAAAGGTAAAATGAGTATTGTGTTACCTATTTCTTGTACTGAAAAGCTGAGAAAAATGTGAAAAAAGATATACTAAAAGTATAAGAGATGAGTTGAAAATACTTTGATAGCAGTTTGCATTTATTTCCTTTCAAAAATTAATGCATTTTTTTTCTTCAAAATGTGCATTTAAATGCCTCCAGCACACTTACAGCTATTCTGAAGGACTTTATTAGTTTTTAGAATTCTTTAACTTTGCTTTACATCATCTGAGAGATGTAGGTTTACTCAGGAATGTGAAATCACTGAACAAGAGCTGCATCACAGTGCAAGATGAATAAAATTAAGGTTGCCATGGGTACTTATCTTTTGAAATTTTTTTCACTTAGAGTTTAAAGTCCAAACATAAAAATCCCAGTAATTTTTGGCTTTTGTAGTTTAGCAATGAATATACACATAAATTAACAATTTACTTGTGGCTGCAAGTGGAGCTATTACTGTCTAATGTATAATTCCCTGTACACCGACAAGCTTTGTTTTTTCCCTGGTTCTGTAAGTTTTTAATTGCCTAGTGTTTTGCAGTATGACATAAAAAGCAGGTGTTCAGAAATCACGAGAAATTAAAAAAAAGGCAAGAAACAGGTTATTTTTTTGACTGAGAAATTTCCTCTGGCATTTGGAAGAATGCAAGGAAGATAAATGAAGGCCAGGAGTTTTATTGGTACTAGTGTAGGCCATAAAAAAAAAAAAATGAGAAGAAGAAGTAGACTGTGAATAAAGACATGTAAATGACATGGATTTAGGGAATATCAAATTGCAGAGCATTTCCTCACCTTTATGCAAACTCATGAATACAATCTGTTGCTATGAGATGAAGTGATTCTAGACTAAAAGTTTCATAAAAAGTTTTTTGGTGTTCCCACAGTACCTGTAGAGGTGTGCAGGTGATGATGTAGTTGCTGCACATTCTGAAATTCAGAAAGCTGAAATCATCCCACGAGGCCTGAACTTGCCTCCTGTATTGCTTGCTGCAGGGATGACAGGCTTGAAGGCTGGAGCTTTGAAGTCTGCTTTTTTGTACCCCTTCAGGCTTAAAATATTGGGCTGATGATCTCATCTCCTGTTGGATAGGCACGAGGGGAGACCCAGCACGTGCTGAGCCTCTGGCTGCAAAGCTCTTCACCAAACAGTTCCTCTACAGACAGAACCAGGCAATTGCTGAAGCAGCTGCTTTGGTACTGAGGAACAGAGAGTTGTTGGAGGAGTCTTTGCCGGTTTTGGGGAGAGTTTTGCAGCCTGGTTTGGGTTATGCCTTGCAAGACTTTGCTAGCCAGTCCCAAGCATGCAAGGTGGTTCAGAAGTACTCAGGACATCTGCGGGAGCCGCAGTCACTGCTGCACAGGCACAGTCCTGCTACTGCTCAAGATTCCTCTTCAGGTTAACTCCAGGGAGTTCTGGACGGCAGGGTGTGCCCATTGGCATCCCTGCTCCCCATGGCAGCGCTGGTTTGATCCCCAGATTTGGAGATTTAAAGAATCTAAGAGATCATCTTGTCCATCTGCTTGGCTGGCAGGGGACTGTTCCCCACAGTGTATTTTCAAGTGTTTTGTCTCACTTAATTGATCCAAGTGGTGGGGCTTTTGTTACTTGTCTGGGGGGGCATGTTTCAAGATATAATAGACTTGCTTGTTGAAAAATATTTCCTGATATGCAGCCTACTCTTTTGGTAGTTTAATTACTACTGCCACTTTGCAATTACCAGTGCTAATTACTGTTGCCATGTTAATTTTTGAAACAATGCAGTGAACGCTGAGGTAAGCTGGCATTTTAGGCTTCTGACAAATTTAACTGGATGAATACTCATCTGGTGGGAAGTCCTCCAATAAAATGTAGCATTCCATTATAAATCAAAGTAAACCACTGAGATGTAAAATGAGACCTTCTGGGGGAAAAAACCCTAAACACTTCAAAATGAAATGTTTGGAGTTTGACATTATTTTGAAGAATTGAATCTAACTGTGAAAAACATTTTGCATCTTAGTTACCTATCTTTCTGTGCTAACCATTTTTCTTTTTCCCAATGAATGATATTTTGGAGTAACTGAAAAATCTTTCCTGGCTGACATGTCCGTTGATTCAGATGTGTGATGATGATGATCCTTTGGAACATGGAATTGTTTTCTCACTATCTCTGGGGCCCCTGGGGAACTGGAATCCCAGGACTGCCTCTGAGACAGTCCCCTGACAGAATATATTTTCATACAAGCCTACAGATCTGACTCTGACTTTTGAGCAACCCTTCTGCTGTTCAGCCAAAAAATCCAGGGAACCTAAGTAACCCTCACTGCTGTTGTGCTGGAGGTCAAGAAGAAATTTGCCTGGAATTATCTGCAAGTGTCACAGTTCCATGAACAGCTCACTGTTTTAAAGCCAGTAACTTCCCAAGGAAAACTATTTTGTTGGAAAAAAATTCTGAGCAGATGTTGCAAGAGTTTCTGTGCAAGCGAGCAGAGAAATGATGGTTATGTTGGAGCACTGCTGGCAGGACTAAATACCTTCTGGTTACTGGAGATACATTGATATGCTATTCTGCCTCCTCTCATCTTGTGAGATGTTCTGGGGGATATCTTTTTAATGGTAATGGCCACACGTTATACCATGTGCCTTGAAATGAAATGGATTTTATAAACTCTTTACCTGCATTATAAATGCAGCACTTGTGATATGGGTTGATGAGAATTATTCTTGAAAGAGTTTAGCTGTTATTTCAGCTTCAGTGCATTTTAATCATGCTTCCTCTGTCCAACAGCAGATATTTCCATTCTTCACTCAGGTAGCTTTTTCTTAGTGGCTCTGGGAAACAAAACAGAGCAATAGAATTATTTCCATTTGTCAGTATGTTTTTGTGTTTCTGCTCCTCACCAAAAACACGACATTTAAAAATCCATGTTGTTTCAGGGAAATATTACTATTATCCCAGCTGGCTGATATCCTGCAATGCCTGTAAAACTGAAGTCCACAGGAGTGTTTAAGGCTGGAAGAACATTTAATAGTGGGAAGAGAATCTGATTGTATAGGATTGTAGATTTTAAGTCCAGTTGCAGAAAGGGTTTGCAGTTTATAGACAAATCAAAATAATATTGGGTATTTTAAGCAGAGGAGCCAGAAATCTCAGTAGAATCAGCAATGCTCGGGCTGGGGTCTGCAGGCAGTAACTACATTTCCCGTCCTGATTATCTCCCTGATGTATGTTTTAGTCTGGGGCAAGTTTTCACTGTCTCCAGCTTTTTTCTCTCTTCTTTCTCTCTCTTTTTTCCTACTATAAACTGTTACATAATTCAGTTTTCAGAAAACAATCAATTAGATAAACCTGCTTTATATTAATTCTAAATCTGGGAGAAACATAAAACCAAACTCTCTTCCCCACAAAACCAAACCAAAATAAACCACCAAAATAAACCCTTGAACAACTCCCCACCAATTTGCATTACCATAAACATCCTCTTAGTCTTTGCAAACATTCTCACTCTCAGGAAAAGAGAATAAAAGAGAGGGAAAACAGGTTGAGCGCTCATGGGTAAGAATCAGAGGGAAGGCTGCAGGATATCCTGGTGAGAGGCTGTTACAGACAGCCCACCCAGGATGGAGAGGCAGAGGAAATATTCTAAAAGCAGCTGGGACAAATCTCACAGTCATTGTCCCTTGTTCTTATGGGGTACTTCAACTTTCCACGTGTCTGCTGGAAGTGTAACACAACAGAGAGGAAACAGTCTGGTAGGTTCCTGGCACAGCTGATGATGGAGCAGCTAGGGAAGGTGCTCCACCGGACCTGTGTGTGAGCAGAGAAGGACTTGTGGGATATGTGATGGTAGTAGAAGGTCTAATTGGGCACAGTGGTCATGAAATGACAGAATTTTTAATTCTTGGAGAAGTAAGGAGAGGGATAAGCAGAACTGCAACCTTTGACTTCCAGAGAGCAGACTTCAGCCTGCTTAGAAAACTGGTTGACAAAGTCCCTTGGGACTGAGGGGCAAAGGAGTCCAGGCAGGACATTTCAAAGTGCCAGGAGCAGGAGCCCCTGTGCCAAAAGACAAGCCAGTGGGGAGCAAGAGCATCCTGGTTGAACAGAGAACTTTGTCTGAAACTTGGGGAAAAAGAATAGAAGAGAGTTTATGACCTCTGGAAGAAGGGGCAGGCCACTCAGGAAAACTATGAGGATATTGTGAAATTTTACAGGGAGAAAATCAGAGGAACCAAAGCCAAACTAGAGCTTAATCTGGCTGCTGATGTAGAAGAGAATAAGAATGTTTCTATAATTAGATTAGCAACAAAAGAAGGCCTAGGGAGAATCATCATCCTTTATGTAAGGATGTAAGGGACACGTACTGGGAAAGGCTTAGGAAAAGGCTGAGGTATTTAATGCCTTCTTTGCCACAGTCTTTAATATCCAGATCAATGGTTTTCTGGGCATCCAGTCCCCCAGAGTTAGCAGACAGGGAGAGGGAACACAATGAAGTCCCCATAATACAAAGAGAAATGGTCAGTAACCTGCTACAGGCCCCAGACACACACGGATCTGTGGGGCAGGATGGAATCCAGTGACAGGCACTGAGGGAATTGTCAGAAGTGCTTACTGGGACACTTTCCTTTATTTATCAGCAGTCCTGGCTAACCAGGGAGGTCACAATGGAAGTTAGCAAATGTGATGCCTACCTACAAGAAGGGCTGGGAGGAGAACTCAGGGATCTACAGACTTGACAGCCCAGTCTTGGTTCTGGGGAAGGTTATGGAGCAGGTCATCTTGAGAGGCATCACAAGGCATGTGCTGGGGGCTCAGGGCCAGGGGCTCAGAGCTAGGCAGAAAATGGGTTTATAAAAGCTAAGTCCTGCTTGACCAAAAAATTCAGCTGACAGTCTATGACAAGAGATATTTACTAGTGCTCATTTTGGGGCCAGCTGTGTTTAATATCCTTATCCATGATCTGGACAAGGGGATCAGCTGTACCCTCAGCAAGTTTACAGGCAAGAACAAATGGGGAAGGAGTGCTGATCTGCTGGAGGGCAGGAAGGCTCTCTGGAGGAATCTGGACAGGCTGGATCAATGGCCTGTTATTGAGGATCAGCATGGCCAAGTGCCAGTTCTGCACAGGGATAACAACAATCCAGTGTCGTGCTACAGGCTTAGGGAAGAGTGGCTGGAAAGCTGTTGTGTGGAAAAGAACCTGGTGGTGCTGGTTGACAGCAGTCTGAACATGAGCCAGTGAGTGCCCAAGGGGCCAAAAAGGCCAATGGCATCCTGGCCTGTGTGAGCAATAGTGTGGCCAGCAGGAGCAGGGCAGTGATGGGCCCCTGTAATCAGCACTGGTGAGGGCACACCTCAAACCCTGTGCTCAGTTTTGGGCCTCTCCCTACAAGAGAGACATTGAGGGTTTGGAGAATGTCCAGAGAAGGGTGACAGAGCTGGGGAAGGGTCTGGAGCACAAGGCTGATGATGAGAGGCTGGGTCTCACCCTGGAGAAAAGGGGCCTCAGGGGAGATCCCATTGAGCTGTACAATTCCCTGTTGCCAGGTGGGAGGTGATCCATCTTCCCATGTAACAAGCAGCAGGACAGAAGGAAGTGGCCTCATGTTGCACCAGGGGAAGTTTAGATTGGATATGAGGAAAAATGCCTTCATGGAAAGGGTTCCCAAGTATTGGAACAGGCTGCCTAGGGAAGTGGTTGAGTCGTGATCCCTGGAGGTATTTAAAAGACATGTGGATGTGGCACTGTGGGACATGGTTTAGTGGCAGCCTCAATGTGTGATTTATGGTTTGACTTGATGATCTAAAATGTCTTCTCCCACCTAAAGTATTCCATGATCTTACTGTAATTATATATATACTCTTTCCTTTGGCTGTCTCTTGTCTTTTATGAATAACTAATCATGGACTATCTTGAACTCTCTGGAATTTTAGGCAAAATTATATTATTTCTGATAGCAAATGAAGATTGTTTCCATTGAAGAGGCTTTGTATTTGTTGGCATATGTACGCTAAACAAATCCAAACAGGCCTTGCTGTGTAAAAAGTCTTTGGAGGATTATTCCATATAGTTGAAATTTACAAATCCCTAATAATGATAGGCTTGGAACATCAATTTGAAGAAATTTCTTCATGCAGTTTTACTATTAGTCTTGAAGATACTTTATGTATATATTCTTTGGTGCATGGGCTCCCTCTGGAGCTTTATCTTATTAAAAAACCCCAAACCTTAAAGCACTTTTAAAGGTTTTAATCAAAACCATCAAGCAAACAAAAAACATAACGGCATTTTTTCTGTTGCTGCCGCATTGAGTATGAATCTTTTCTTCATGTATGTTTGATGTGCCTGGAGTTTCACCATATTATGCCAGCTTGGGAAAGCAGCCATTAGAATTAATGTCTAGCTGGACATTAAAAGAGCCTTGTATGAAAACTGTGCCACACATCACACAAATAATTAATTACAGGGTTCTGAAGATGCAAAGTGCCATATCAATCCCAAACATTCATCACAGCATTGAGAGTCTGATAGCTAATAACAGATTTGATTTTGCTTGCAATGGTTCATCAACAAAAGAAAATTTCTTCCTCTGAATATTTTCACTATTTTCCACATGTGTTTTAATAAAATGCGAGCACACACAGAGGGGAAACAATTTATTAAAATCTGACACTGGAAGTATTGGTGCAGATACTTTCCATGTTTTTCTCTGAGAAATTTAAGGTAAACTTGGACAGAATTGCACATCCCTAATGTATTTAATGATTCTGATATGTTTACCAGCTTTGCTTTATTAAGAACAAAGTAAGCAATAAGATCTCTATTGGTTTTATGAGAGGGGAAGGCAGTAAAAGTCGTATTTCCTTGAAATGTGTTATTGCTATTTGAAGGGCTTACAAATAATGCTATTCTATAGTGTTATAGGAACAGTTTTTCTTCTCTTTATTTTCATAAAAGGGGAAGTTAATGTATTTACCCAAGTGCATTTCCTTTTTGGATTCTGATTGATATCAGTAGACAAATATAGATTTCGTACTTGAATTTTTATCTCTGTTCTGGATAGTGTGCTGTCTTGATATGAGCCAAGCTGTTGTTTTGTCCTTCTCTCAATGCACTCTGTGGGAAAGGCAATTCAGAGATTTTGTCACACTTCTGACCACAACTGTTTCAATTAAAGAGACTTTTAATGTCTTATTGGACCTGGAGGGATTTCTATTTCATAGAGACCTGACTGGATTTTGGTTCTTTTTTCTTTTTTTGAAGGTATTTCAGTGTTTTCTTGGTTTGACTTTATTTTTTTTTTCTCCTCATAACATGAGTAGCACCTTGTACCATTAGTTTACAGAGAATGATGTGATGGAGGTATTTCTTCCTGTAATGAGTTTGTGACTCTCCCTGTAAAGACATTCTGTAATAAATGATTCTTTTTCTGTGGAGCTCAGGAAAGTCAAGATGTTCAGCTCTGAAAAGAAAGACTACCCAGTCATTTTTCCTGACGAAAACCCAAGAAAACCCTAAACCAGACAAAATTCTTTTTCAGAACCAGAAGATCTTTTGTCCTATGTGAGTGGCCCACAGAGTCCCCTCTGCTCTGTCCATGAGGATCTCTCATCCTGGTATGCTGTTCAGTCCCCTTCACATCTTATTATATGGTCTGTTTTTCTCTTGAAGCCTGGCTGACTTTTTGAGGCTGGAATGTCATGGATGCTTGTACAGATCAGTTTCTTTGTAGCAGTAGCTGTCTGCTCCAAGTGTGCACTCTGTTACACTAATGTTCATCTTCCTTGTTTGTGCATTTTATTTTTGCAGATACTCTTTCCTTGTTAGGAAAATCCAATAATGGTTATGATAATCTTGCTGTTTATTTTAATTTATTAGCTGATGCAAGGCTAACAACATATGAATTAAAAAAATAATAGGGCCATTATCCTTGAGACTATTATAGGGTGCATGATTTCTCCAGTTAATAACTCACATTTTTTAAATTCAATTTGCCAGTTAACATACCATTTTAATTTTTAAGATATAGTGCTTTTTTGAAAATTTTAATTTCTCGGCACTGCCTCATAATTAAGCTCACTGTGCACGCTATGTGACTTAAAGAACACTAATGAGCAGGACATCACACAAGTTGTTTCAAATCACTGCTCTTTAAAGGAGACATATTGAACTTACTGTGGTTAAAAATTACCAAACCAGAACATGTTGGGAAAGGAGCAAGGCCCAATGAGGAAAATTGCTGTGATGAGTGTTGTGGCTATGGTCCTACCTCATGCACCCCTTGAGGCACGGTGCACACAAATTTCAGCATCAAGTTTCTTTTTTTAGGTGATGTTACTCGTCTCACTTGTTGGCAAATGGTGAAAGAAGCTTCAGCCTGGCAGCTGCCATGTGGCCAAGGTACCACAAGCCTTTCCCAGGCAAACAGAGATGCAGCAGAAGTTGGACTGGAGTAGAGGTGCAAGGGTGAAAGGGGCAGGTAGAAGATCAGCAATACTGGTAAATGAAACTTGTGGACATCTAGCCAGTTTCCATAAGTTGGAAATGGTCTCATTTTACCTTGATGACAGATCCAGCATTTTGCTGCTGCACATCCTGAGATTTTCCCATCTTTGCTTTGCAGAGTGAATCTTGGGTATGTTCTGACCAGGTCCATGAGGCTCACTGTGATGCTGCTCTGTTAATGGGGACTCTTCTCCTTCATCAGCTGGATCTGTGGCTGATGCTGTTCAAAGCTGGCAGCAGAGGTCAGCTGGTCATGCAGGAATGGGAAATATTCCATTATTGATCTGAAAGGCAAGGGAGGAGTAAATGTAATTGTGTGGGCTCAGCTGTTTACTATTTGCAGTGTGAGACGGCAATCAGGAGATTTTTTCAAACACAGGTTTCTTAAGCAAACCTGGTGAATTGAGCGTACGATGTCAGCTGAGGCTGTAATCCCTCATATTTTTTGTGTTTTGGTTAAATACAGTGCTTTCATTCGGTTCCCTAACCACTCCCCCCTAAAGACTAACTGAAAGTTGTTCAGTCATGCTGCATCTGCTACTGTGCCTTTTTCACTCTCTCTCAATTAAATTGTGACTTGATTGATTTCATGATTATTGGATGAAGAGATCAAAGTTTCAAAAATAATGAATTCCCATTAGTTTCATGAGGCTAGGTGACTGGTCAGAGTAGATGAGGGCCCCTTGCATGCCCCATGATGGGAAAAGTTTTGTAGAATCTATGGAGAGTATAGAAATGAGGAAAGCATTGGGTCAAAACTTCCATGAAACAAGGCTTCCTAGATTTGCCTGCCAATGGTGATGTTTGCTTTTCATTTTAAATGCACCAAGTTTGTGATGGCAGAATGGGGCTTATTCTGATCACTTGTTTTATGTGAGGAAATTTTCCATACAAATGATGCATGAACAGATTTACAGTCCCATTTGAGGTAAGTCTGAGGCTCTTGAAAGCTCTTTTCAGCCAGAAAGCTTGGTGATTCATAGTAGTTTGACAGCACACCAAACTTTCTGATTTATGAGAACATAAAATGTTAAAACATTCCTGTTCTTGTTATAATTGGCCAACCTGGTCTCCTGTGAGGAAGGTCTACTGCACATTGTAATAAAATAAAATTTCAAAGTTATTTGAGGATGGAGAAGATTTTTTTCTTTTTAATTAACCGTAACATTGTTTTTACACTTAAAGATTACTCATTTCCTTTTTTGCCTTCTACAGTTAATGTTCAGAGGAGGTCTTATGAACCTGCAGTTTTTATTCCTGAGTTTATATTCCAGAGAGATGCACCTCACAGAAACTCTTTAAGAAAACACCAGAGAAATCAGACTTTTTGGAGGTCTTATAGTCACTTCACTGAAGTATGTTTAATCTCTTCATTGCTGCATGGATGCAAGCCTGCAAAAATTCCCACAGGCCCAAGTTTGTTCTGTGTAATATAAATGGCTGCTTTTGATAGATGGGACCTGTGTTTGCAGAGAGCAAAAGGCCAAGTGTTTTAGATCTCAGAGTGATTATGGTTCTGTCTTTTATTCCTATGTATTTAAGTCTAGTCCAAAGTCCAGTGAACGAGATAAGTCTTCCTTCATGCAGCACAGGAAGGAACTTATAGATAGAACTACCTGAAAGATTTTGGTACTTTGCTTTTGTCAAAACTGAAACAGCTTTGTGGTTTCTTTGAGGAGCAGGGAGAGGCTCTGTTCCCTCTGGCTGTGAGGAATAAGCCTAGGGAGAGGGTAAGCAACCTGCCCCATCTCCTGACTATGCAGAACAGCCCTGAATCTCTTGCCACAAGAGACAAAAGTATACAGGGTCCCTTCTGCATTCTTTTCATTAATGTACAGAGAGATATTAAATTAAGTCACTGTTTTCCAAGCAGTCCTACTGGTGTATGTGGGATGCCTAGTCTGGCTGTTCTCCTTTGGACTTCTCCTACAGCATCATGTGACTCTGTGATTTATGGTGGTCATCCAGAAATGTAGCTGTGAAATCGCCCCCTGTGCAGGGGAGTCAGGTCCAAACCCAGAGGAAAAAAGTTTTTGCAGAAATCCTGGTCTAGTAGTGAAAAAGAAACTTAATTGGCATAAGTGGTCATTTGTATTACAAAACAGCCTTTGTACTTTTCCCTTTTCTGGTGTTATGCATATATTATCTTTGGTAAAAATCTCTGCTTGATTATTTTCAGGGCTGCATACCTGGGTTGTTTTCTTGTGTGTCTTTGAACCTACTCCTTTCCTCCTTCTATACTCCAAATAATAATTTCTTGACTAATTTTCTTGTGAGTGACTATTCAGAAAATATTCTGTTTAAGCTGTCAGGTACCAATACAGAATTTGTATTGTGAACAAACACCTAGCTTTGTAGGTAAAATATGAAGTATGTATGCATGTGCAATGTGTAAATATGTGTGCCTGTGTACAGGTACATAATTTGTGTGTAAAAAAAGTCATATATTAATATGTGTATGTGTACATGTGCACACATAAATATGTGTGTATGGATGAGTAGGGAGGGTTTTCTGCTGCAAGCATGATATGTCTGCTGCAATCCCTGTATCAGTCTGAAATGATCCATTTATTGTGTGTTGGGAACAGGAGAGTTGTGAAACAGTGAATGTGTATAATGAGAATACACAGAATGACTTGAAAGATGAGGTAGTTTTAGAGTCAACTGTCTCAAAGTTTTAAGAGAATGTAGGAAAAGTCCTCATTACAGCTGCCTGCTTTTGCAGTTGCTGCCCTGTGCAAACAGACTGCAGAGCATTTTGGAAAAGAGGCATCAGTAGCAATGGCATGTTTTCAAGAAACTGCTTTAAAGCCAAAATGCATTAAAATGTAATACCATGCATTGGAATGTAGCATAATGCTGTTCTAACTGTAATAAAAAAGGGCACACTTCAGTTGGGCTCACACTGAACCAAACACTGTTTGCCAAGGCACAGAAACAGCAACATAAACCAGCAGCAGGATGGCTAAGGCAAGAGTTGGTCATCTGTCCTGAGAATAGGACATCTGAGCAAGTGATGATGTTGAGAAATAACTGCTATTCCATCAGCCTTCAGTGAATTTGCGTCAGACACTCAGCAAATGGGACACAGTGTAGGATCTCTGCCTTTAACAGGCAAGAACTGAATGCAGATTTCTTGACTAATCTGATATTTTTTAAATCAAGCTGGCTTGAGTAGCATCATCCAAGGCTAAAGCACTGCTGAAAGGTCACAGTGAGTTACCCACAGTCAAAACGCTGAGGCTGTCTCAGACCCAGTCACCAAGAAGACAGGGTAGAGAGCATGCTTGTTAAATACACAGATGACAGTAATCCACAAGGGAACTCCAGAGTATTTTAAGGCAAGATGTGAATTTTAAGTGACAGATTGCTGTCTGAAAAAAAAGAGGCAATGCAACAGCAACGAGGAAAGATAATACAGGTACATAGGAGAAACAGTCTTGCAAATGCAGAATGGTGAAGTTCTGTGGAAAAAGGGGTGAAATGGAACATGATATAGCCACAAAAACAAAAGAAAAAGTTCATACTGGGATGCACAGACATGAAATAATTTGCTGCTCAGATAATGCTAAACTGCTTGCCCAGTTTGGGTGTCACAGTTCAAGGAAGATTTGAACAAACTGTCAGGAATTCATGGAAGAGCAAACAGAAAGATCAGATTTTCAAAGACATAAATGTATGAACAGACAGCTTCTTAGCCCAGAGAAAAGGTGACAAGATCTGTTAAAAGTTTTCAAATATTCAACATAATACATAGAATGTTGTGGAAAAGGTTCAGAAAAAGAGTAGGAAGGAACTTGTCAAGTAATCAAGGACTTGTCAAGTAATCATGCAATGCATTTTTGTAGCCAGTATGTGAGCAGTTGAGGCATGTACATTTAAAGTCACAAGTGTGAATGTAGAGCAGTCAGTTTCAGGTTTTAAAATTATTTCTTTAATTTTGGCTCACTTAAAGCTAGGAAATTGACTTGGCTTTATGGGTAAACTTCAGTCATCCTGATGAACATGTGCAATGATTTTAGATAACAAAAGAGAGAGCATTACCACAGTGATGCTTAATTGAGCTAAATCCACATATAATCATTCCTATTATAGTGAAGTACTGTAGCATTTAGATGAAGTAAACCTCTAACAAGATCCTGCAAATGTTTCATTGTGTGGCTGTTTCTTCTCTAGCTTGCACTGATGGGGATGAGGAAATGCTCTATTGAAATCCATGGTGCTAGGCAACTGTTAAACATACTTTGGCATACCAATATTAAGGCAGACTAATGTCTTATATTATTTGCTTTTCAGCAAATTGTTCATTGCTGCTAAAAGAGAATAGGCAGAACTCAAAGAAACGCCTCCCAAAATAGCTAAGAAGATCTGGACCTAATGCCAAACCACTGATGATCACAGGGCAGAATTTTCTTATACATATCAGGAAAAGACAAATATGTGTAGCTTTTGTCTTCAATAATTTTCTGCTACTCAAGTTTCTTATCAAAGGAGTCTTACACAGATTCTGGCTACATTTAATGTGCATTTTATACAGCCTAATTCATCTGTATCTTTAGGAAAAGCTGTTGCCACTCATGTACCAATCTGCCTAACCCAGGTAAGCTTATGGCAATATCCTACACTGGTAGCAGTTAATTTATCTGGGGAGAGAGGGCATGCTCATCCACTCTGGCCTCTTTTCCTTTTTTCTTTCTTTTTTTTTAATCTGTTTTTCTTATAGGAATTTGGTAAACACTTAAAGGAGGAGAACAAACAATAAAGTCTGTGGTTATTTCACATTTGTAGTTAGAAGTTCTTTTCTAGAAATGACCTGAATTCTTTGGTTTTATCTAACCCTGTCTGTGGTGGATGGAGATGAAGGGCATAACCCTAATTTAAAACCACTATCCATAATTTAATTTTATTTATATTATTTTATTCTTTGTGGGCTTCTCAGCGGAAGTTAAATGCTCTGGAATTTACTTTAATAGTTCATGATTCTTTTCCACAGGAGAAAGTGAAATATTCCTTATCTTCCTGAGCAATAGTTTTCTTGAAACATTTTCTGTATGCTTTCTGTGCACTTGCATTAAACTTTCCCTCTATCCTTTAAAAAAATATGCAATCTCATCCAAGTGTGAATTCAAAAAAGCAGAGAACCATGTTTGGCTCTTTTCCTGAAAAGGGCAGATGGGGTTCTTGGCATCAGTTCATTCTTTATTTCTGAGTATTGGGTTGGGCACAGTTTTAAACAGTCTTTGCCTGTTGGTTTTTTTTTTTCCTCCAAGATTTGGTCAGCCTGAATTCTAGAACAGCTGGATCTTTTGTGAAAAATAAATGTCAAAAAATCCCTTGGGTCCTAGATCAGCAACTTTCTTTGAGTCTTTCATGTTTCAGAGTGACTGATTGTGCCTGACAGTGCTGTGCTTCATAAACCTTTCTTTCCAGTTGTTTCTGACAAATGTAAGGAAATAGACTAACAACCTGTCCTTGGTTTCCTTGCTGAAAGCTCACTAAGATCTTATTATTCAGAACTCAGCAATTCCGGAGAGGAATAACTTCTTTAAGCTGGACTGGAATTTTAGATAATATAGCAATGTTTTCTTGAACCCATTATTTACAATGAAAAAAAGAGGAAAAATGTGGATGAAAAAATGAAAATTATGTTAGGTATTAGTTAATGAGAATGAAGCATTCTGTAAGTTTGCGCATATTTTCTATTAAAACAGAACAGGAGATCTGATTAGTCCATTAGAGTAGTGCTAAGAGTTACCTAAGATAGATCCCACTTTGTACTTGAAGAATAAGAAGAAATGAGTTTTCAAAATATGAAATAATATTGGGATTTCTTTTTTTGGGATATGAATACCTTCAGCTTTCCAAAGGACTTTGTGCATCACCTGTAGATGTTAAAGATGGAAAAGCCTTATTCAGTAGTGAACAAAGCTGTTACAGGTTTTTATTCTCTGAAGCAGAGTTTCTAGCATTGTGCCCTCCTAGTTTTGTATTCTCTCAACAATAAGGCTTCCTTATCTCTTTCTCAGGAGACCACTCCACTGCCTGATAGGGATCACTGTCAGGAAAGATGTATGTGTATCAGCAGCAGCAGGTGACACAGCAGCTAAGACACTATAAGCCTAAATGAGGTTTTGGCCACAAAAGAGAATAAGGCTTTACCCAAATCTCAGCAGTGATGAGAAATTGGAACAGAGTTTGTTGACCAGAGAACCTGTGGATGGTCTATCCCTGGCATTGCTCAAGGCTGGGTTAGGCAGGGTTTTGCTGCTCTAGTGGAAGATGTCCCCACCCCATGTCAGGGAGGTTGGAAGTGGATGATCTTTAGTGATTCCTCACAAACCAAACCATTCAGTGTGTCTATGAAATACGTGAGACAGTAAACACACTGACTCCAAGAGCTCTGGTGCAGCAGTGTATGGGCAGTCATTCTGTAGTGAGCTGGTGCTGACCCTTTAACACAGAGAAACTCAGTCTGGGCTTTGGACTGCTTGAGTTCACAGCAAGGTTCTTGTCAGAGGATAAAACTTTACGACATCACTGCTGGATTTATGTCACCTAAAATTAATTCTGCACAACACTTCTGAAAATTCATCATTACTTGTGAAATATTCTAATTAACCAGGGGACAGTGACTGATAGCTAATCAATGCTGGTGAAACTGGGCTTCTAAAACTTGTCACAGAAGTTACAGTTTCACACTGTGCATTCCAGTCATTCCCCTGGAGCACATTAAATATATCCTCCCTCTGTTTTTTATTGCCATATTTTGGGCATTTCCAGGCAATCAATATCTGCCTTTTTACATGGCTTGAATACATCATGGACACTTGGCCCTTTTAATTCTTCTTTATAGCTTCATCCAATTTGTTTTGCTTGCTTTTGTACTCTGACTGTGTTACTGACAAACTGAAAATGGTGCCATCTACTAGCCAGGACTGAAGGCAGTTCAGCACATGGAGTCACTCTGGAGCTGCAGAAGCAGGAATTTTCCTGATTGCTAAGCAGCAGCCGTAATAAGGCTGAGATGTGTGTATTAATTTTTCTCTAAGAGTGCTCAGTTATGTGAATCTTTCAGCTCATCAATAAAGTCAGTTAGCTCAGTGCTTGCAAAATACCAAGGAAGCAGGTTATGTTGTTAGGGATGTTTTAATACTTCTTCAACCCAATCACTAAACTAGTAATGAAGTTTCTCCTCTGTAGTACATTCCCAGTATATTTTTGATATGCTTGTAATCTTTGTAGATGTCTTCAGAATTCTTAAAATCCCTGGTGACTGAGCATTGCTGAGGCACTCTATTACAGACTTAATGAGGAAAGCAGCCAAGAGAAGGAACTTTGTGACAGGCAAAACTAATCAACCAATAAAGCCCATTTAGAAATCTCCTGCAGCATTTCTTGGCCTAGGGTGCCCCAGTTCTGGGAAGGAACACTGGAAATAATTCTGTCTGTCTGCTGGATATATGGATGTGTTGTGGCTTATCTTTGCAGCCAAGCCCAGAGTAAAGCATTACCAGTATCCAGTTGTTACTGCATCAACTCCTTCAGAGTATGCAAAGTGTGACAGGGAAAGCAGGGGGGCATGTTGTGTATTAGTGTGAGGGGAGTATTAACTGAAGGAATCTCCATTTTGCTTTGGTGGGAAGCTGACAATGTGGTCTTTTGACCTGAGAACCAGATAAATAACTGGATCAAGTTTTTTTCCAGTTTTCCTCAACATGAGCCTGAATTCAGGGCACCAAATCCAACAGAGGTTCTGTGAATTTATAGTGGTAAACCTCTGCCTGCACCACCTTTCCCATGGTACTGACTTGTATTTTTTCTTTGTTCCAAACTCTTTTCTTAGCCCATATTGCCTTACCTATTGAGTCTTTTGGGTCATGTTTGATAGAGGAGATCCATGGTGAGGAGAGGTATCAATGAGTCTGGCAATGTGTCAGATGTACTTTGTCATCTACTAACCGAAAAGAGTGTGTTAAACTAATAGGTAGCTCTGATCACAGTGTCTGGTTAACTTTTGAGCTCCTGTGACCTCCTCTACCAACAGCATTTGCTTGGTAAGGGAACAAGAAACCCTTCTGTTGTCCATGTGCCTCATTCACAGTCTTAGCCTGGTGCAGTTGTGTTATCTCAAGTCCTTTCAAGAAAGAGGGCAGCCTCCTGCCCTATCTTTCATCTTCCTGTGTGTTTTTGTGAATCTGTGTCCTGTTCCTCCATGAAATACTTCTATCCGCAATTGCAGTTTCATAGAATTGAGGGTAACCTCTTGGGACAGTGCTGCTGTGCACAGCCCACCTCCCTTCATCAAGGTGCACAGCGCTATTTTTAGGAAGTAGGGCAGTTGTCAGGGCTTTGAATTGTGTTGTTTTATTTTTGTTTTTCTTCATTGATTGCTTTATTCATACACAAATATGTAATGTGTTTGGTATCAGGTTTTAATTATGCAAGTAAGTATTTCGGATTTCAGTCCTCTGTTAAACAGAAAACTGTGTTGGTCAGAGAGTGAAACTTCATATTTCAACTCAAATAGTTCAAAATATTGGTAGGAATATGATTCCAGGGTCTTTCAAAAAAGCAATTTTTCTATAATATATAATTTTTCAGCATCTTTTTGAGTTAAGGATAATTGAGATTATGGTCTGCTTTTCACCAGTCTTTAAATTTATGTCCATTAAATTCTAGACAGTGTCAAACAAATCTCTGTCCAGTTGAAATACACAGAAAGAAAAATGGCTTTGATAAAAGCAATTGGTAATTTGGTTGTACTTTGTGCTAGGGAGATGTTGTCAATGCAGTGCAAGTAGCAGTCTAAAGGAAGTTTATTTTTCAGTGTGGGATGAACAAGGGTTGAAAATGTGCTTTCCTATCCATGTTCTACTTTGTACATTACTTTCTGTGTGAGCTAAACTTTTTCAATGGTTATGAAAATGGACGTCCTTGTGTCGTCAGAGACCTTTTTTTTGTACATGCAGGCTGATGCATATGAAATCCAAGTTCTCTCACTGCAGGCAAAGGCTGTTGAATATACATTTGCAGTCACTAACACTCTTTACTCTTTTTGTTTCTCATGTATATTTTCACCATGGCATAATTTTTTTTGTCATTTGGATACCTGGTTTGGGCACATGACATTCCCCAGCTTTATATCCTTGAGGAATCTCCATCTGCCTTCTGCTGTATGTAAAGGTGATGACTCCAGCAGTGCTGTGCCTCCCAGCACCAGGGAATATCTCAGGGATCCCATGGCACTTTTCTTTGCCTCTAAAGGGACACAACTAGACAGCCCTCAAAAGAAAGTAATATGATCAACTTGGTGCTGTATTGACACCTTTGTTGGTGTCTGTCACAGAAAATATGACTCACAAGGTCCGCCAAGGTGTGGGAGATGAAGAGATCAGTCCCACTGTCCGAATTATGTGCTCTGCATGGTATCAAGTCTCTCTGGTAATTAATCTTTAGATTACAGTCTCTGTCCTGGATTTTAACATTCTCTGCCTAACAAAGTGGGAAAAGTGCTAATGCTCTAAACTAGCTGATACAGTGAAGCATTGACATGTTTTGGTAGCATAAAGAAGTGCCAAGGTTTATTGTAGTGAAACAGAGGTTGTATTTGCATTTGATTCTGCAAATCTAATCTCATCAAAGTTAAGACAGCCAAGATAAACCTCAGGCAACTCCATACATAACATCTTTATGCAGTCATACTTAGCAGAGCTGCTCTATATTCCCAAGACAACTACGGCCTGTTTTTTAGTGTGTATTGGAGTGTTTCTGTTCTTAATATACAGGTCTGACTTTGAGGAGGAGAAAAACATGCCTTTTGTAAGTTTTTCATGCTGAGAAGCACAATTAAAAGTAATTGCTTCTGCTTCCAAAGTAAAACATGCCTTTTAAAAAGTATAAAATTCACCAGCACCCAGGGAGATGCTTCTGCCATGTAGAGACAGTTTCCGTATTTCACTTCGTAGGTGCTCCCATCTGCCCCTCTTAAAGCAGTTCTTCCTGAGAAATGAAAGAAGCAGTTTCCTGAAACAAAGCCAGTATAAAAGGAAACTCAACACACCAGAAGTAGAAAACTGAAATAAAAGTGATCATTACATCAGTTTAAAGGCACTCGTGCAAATTGCCTTGTAAATATAAACAGCGTAGACTGCTGTGATAAGCAGGGACATTTTAGGGTTGAGATGTTTCATATACATATATTCATATACAACTCCAGTGCTAATTGTAAATGAAAAAGATTATATTGATAAATTAATTTTGTCTTACTTCTTTTGTTTATAAGTTGTTTTACCTGTAAACAGTTGCAAATAGAGGAAAAGAAAGTGCTACTTGAACCTTGAGACAAGACAGAACAGTGTCTGGATGGATTCAGAAATGAATCCTGACCTAATGACTAATTTTTATGAAACAGTCTAAGACGGAGTTCCAGAACAGAATATTCCACATTTGGGACTTGTGTTTTATGCCCAGAAGTAAAGATATGCATAACACACATAAAAGCCCAGGTGTGGGGCACCCTTTTGCTCTTTCCAGGTTATGGATTTTATTTTTTTATGTAACTATTTCACAGGGAAGAACAACTGGACATGTTTTAGTTTTGCCAACTACCTAAAGCTTGTGTTCCATAGAGTACAGGGCAGAAGTTGGATTCTTGCCAAATACTATGGGGAAAAAAACACAGAACTGGTTCCCTTAGCAGCCTTTCTAATATTTGCAAACTCATGAGATTCACACAGTGTCATCAGTGTTTTCTGACCTATTAAATTGGTGAAATCAAATTTTTTTTCCCAATTCCCTTTGGACTTCCTCTGTAGTTCAACTTCCTGGGTAGAAAATTGTCTAATAAAGAAATAAATAAATCTGAACCATCTCAATCTGTGAAGTGGTAGTAGACTTAATGGAGGCCTGAGCCTCTCTGTGAAAAAGCTTGGTTTTCAGAGTCTCTGTTGATGTAGCCATAGGCATAGAAGCTACTTTTAGAGGAAAGGTTGGAGTAGGAGATTGGAGCACTGGTAGGATGCTTGGGAGACCTGGTGCCCTGACATCTTGCACTCCCTAGACTTCTTGCAGGGTTTGGGGCCAATCAGTTTGCCTCTCTGCATCACAGTTACTCAGTTGTAAAATGGGGACAGCTGTCCTCCTCTATTTCTCAGAGGACTTGTGAAAATAAAGGCATTAAAGAGTGTGTAGCCATCTGTTGCTATGGTGATGAGGCTTATATAGGCACTGAAGAACCAGGATTAGAAACTAATACGTCTCCTTGTACAACTTATTTGGGATATGGATGGGTGGCACTGACGTAGAAGGTCTGGTTCTGCCTCCAGTAACGTGGCTGCTGATTCTCACTGGGGACAGCAGCAGTCCTCAGCAGGTTACAACAGACTCGTTCTGTTAAACTCTATTATTCAAAATGCTTCAAATTGGGTCAGTTGCATAATATCTTGTGATAGCCTGTTGTACCAGGTAAAAATGATGTGCAGGATTTTAAACCCTGCTGTAATTGATAGATGCTTCTACATTTTTTTGTCAGGTGTTTGCAGCTAAAGTGAATGGAGTGAAAAGATGGGAATTTGGCACCAGGAGAGATGTGTAAAATTCCTGTAGGTATTGTGGGATAGAGTGGGGAAACTTTAAAGGGTAATGGACTTCTATGTTTCAGATATGTGGGAGTGATGTGACAGGGAGCAAGCTTGGAATGAGTCAGAGGACATGGAGCAAAGGGCTCGGGAAAAATGGGGTCAGTGGGATACCTGTGGTACTGCCATTGTTAGAGAACAAGAAACAGCTTCTGTGAAGTGGTTTGGCCTGTAGAAATTTTGATATCCAGAGACAGATTTTGCAATTCCCATTTTTTCCCCTATCTTCTCCCAGTACCATGATAATACCATCAGTACATCAACACCATTTAATATTGTTGAATAACTTAGGTTGGAAGGTACCTCTGGGTCCTCTGCTCTAACACCTCCCCACTCCTGCCTGGGCTGGTGCACAAGCCTTGCTGCTGGCTGGACCCAAGCTGCAGCTCTGGGACTGCCCTGTAGCCCTGCCCAGTGCCCTCAGCCTTGGTCTGCCTGGCTATCTCTTGCACTGCACTGCTTTCCACCATCTCTGTGTCCACAAAAACATATTCACAACGGGGAACTTTAATAACCACTTGGTTCTAATAGATGAAACGTTTTGTGTCATCTCTAAGAGATTTGTTTTTAAACAGCCTATCAATATATGAAATACATCCTCTTAATCTCATATTGAGAGAAGTTCCAGAGATCTATGTCTCATTTCCAGATGGAAGATGGACTTAATGTCTTAATGTATCTGTGAATTATTTGGAACATTTTAAATATATTCCTACTTCCCCTGCATCTGAGAGGTAAATATCATAATACTATGTCAGGATAGTGAATTGTTCTCATTCTTATACTAGGCAAGCAGTTATTATTTTCCAGGCTTTTTGGTCCATCTTAAATATTCTGGTTTTTTGTTTCTCTATAAACTTCACATGACTTTTTTTTTCTTTCCCCTGTGTATTTTTGTCTCTGAGTTATTCTAACATCCAGTTCTCACCAGCTGCTTTTGTCCAGTTTTGCTCCTTTTTCATCTGATGTATCTGATACAGCTGGAACATAGGAGCTGGTAAAAGAAACAGAGCGGCTAAATGATTGCATGCTCCTGCTTGACCACTGTGAGTTGTTTCTGGTATTAAACCAAAGCAAAAATGACCACTATATGGAAAATTCTCTGAAGAAAAAGAAACATAAGAAGCCTTCCTTATTTTTTTGTGTTTTGCCAAGGCATTTTAGTTAGAAGCAATAGGAAAACACACATTATTTCTCACATATAGGAGAGACATTGATTTTAATGCTGAGACCAATTTATTTTGGTTGTTATCTGTGCATCACAGGTAATTTTGCAAGTAACTTTCTTTAAAAGTAATAAAAGTGTGTAAAGTTTTATTTGCTTACTGCCCAAGTAAGTATTTTTCTTTACAGTTGTCTAGTGTTTAGTAAATAATTTTGGGAGGAAGGGTTCTTGTTTCCTGGAGTTTATAATTAGTTTCTTTAGTCATTCTTTGCTCTCTCAGGTGATTAAGCTAAGGCTCAAATTTTACTTCCCTGTGCCTTTGAATCATTGCACTTTCATTTGCTTCTCTTGCCTGAAGTAAAAGCCAATAATCCTCTGTGAATGCACCTCAGAAATTCCACAGGTGCTACACAGAAAACCAACTTATAAATTCAATTAAGACAGAGTTGGATGCTGCTGAAACATAAAAGCAAAGCCTACATAACTGTGCTGCTGCTGAGACTATGACTTGGGAGACATTTACCTATTCAGATATCTCCTGAGTGGGGCATGGAAACCCAAGGGAATTTCTGGCAGGGTTCAGGGTGACCTTGTACTGGCCCTAGGGAAACAGGAGTGAATGCTCTCATGGCTAATGGCTGGGATACAAATATGAACCTCTTCCTCCTTGCCAGTGTTGGAGGGAGCAGAGTTCCTGGCTTTCTCCTAGCAGTCTGTTGGCCTGAGACTTTGGTTCACCAGGGGTATTTTCACAGAGGGATTGCAAAGCTCTCCTCAGCCTGTCTGTAATTAGCAGGCTGTGACACAGGGCTGCTGAGACATGGCATGTGGCCTTGCAAAGGCAGTTTCTTTGCCACACTCTCTCTTGGAGGATGATTGAGTTCTCTGTTGTCATTTGAGGCAGGGAGGCGATGTGCAGATGGAATGCTGCCACCAAATGGGAGCAGTGCATCATTCCTGGGGAGCCCTGTTTGCTCCCAGCACCTGGGTGAACCCACAGGGAGCAAAGCATGCATGCGAATGGCCCAGACTGTCTTTAAAATTGTCCTGTTTCACTATTCTTCGAACAGCTCACAGCTTATTGAAGGGTCAGTGTTAGGTCCACAAGGTGGGTTTCCATTGCTGTGCCCAACATTCAGTGAAAGGATGTCCATGCCAGGAGCCTTTGGACTTCACTGCATTTCCACACTGGAAATCAATGTGAACACAGCATCTCTGCTGCAAACTTAGGCTCTGCTTTACCCACTGGACCAGTGTGGTTCAAAGGCCAGTGAATTACACCTGAAAGAATGAAGAATGAGGAATTTCTCCCACAAAGAGTGACACTTCAAAGTTAACTTTGTAGCTGACATAGCTGTATCCCCGGCTGTAGCAGTCGTCCCATTTCAACCCTCAATAACTCAGTGGCTCTGATTATGATCTCACTCAGATATGCTGATGACTAGAAGGCTTCTATGAGGGTGTTGTTTATTTTTAACTGTGTAAAGAACAGGAACTGAGCTTTTGGGGGAAAATCTCGATATTTAGTATCATTCTCTGATCTCACTTATCCTGCCTTTTAGGTTACCCCTGTATGTGCCATGGGGCATTAGAGAGGCCTGTCACTAGGAGTGGGTTCTCTAAAAATGAACAATGCAAATTGCTAGCTGCAGTTCTGTGTGTGTTGTCATCTTCTTTGCCCAAGGAGAAAAATGATTTAAATTGTATTTATATTTTCTTTAATAGCTGGGATTTTCTTACTGTCTGAATTAAGAAGAACATTTGGTTTGGCAAAATAAGTAAAAAAAGATAAAGATGTTTTGTCCCTCAATGCATATTCAAGAAGATTTCAAGGATGTGGTGATGTTCAGAAATTGATGAAAACTAGATGAGATTTAAATATTAAGAGGCAGGAATCTTCCTTCAGGTGAAGGATGACATTTGCATAGAAACAAGAATGACTCATATGTTGTTAGGTGAATGTCTAACTAGAATCTAAAATTCCTGTGCATCAGTCACCTTTTACCTTAGATGGCAATTGGAAATATGCTAAGCAGGGTCGCCAATTTTTCATCATGTCCCAACACAGGAACTGACTGGAGAGAATTCATAAATAAATCGCAGCAAAATGAGATGCTGAACCAAATTTTATCACTGCACAGGCAAAAGTTGCATTGCTTTTAATAGAAAGACTGAACTTTTCTTTCCTTCTCTTTTTACCATGAAAACCATGCAAGAAGAGGGGACCCCATCTTGTAGCAACTACTTTAGAAGCCATTAATTTCACTGCAATTTCACTTTTGGAGTTAAAATTATATGAAAAAAGTACTGATTTATTTTCTGAACCACATCTCTTCTTTACCTAGAATTATAGTTTTTCAAAACAGAACATCTGAAGGTAAAAAGACTGTGAACTACTAAGTTCTGTTGATCTGTGGTACCAAAATGGAAGTGATTGTTTTGGACATAATGTTCTTGCTGGAAAGTTTTGAACCAGCTTTCCTGCAGAGAATTTTTTGAAGTTCAATTCCTCATCTCAACTTTTTTTATGACTTAACAGTTCAGACAGGTTAACATCAACTGATTTTACTAATTGTTTTTTCCACTAGGAGGGCAACTCAGCCAGAATAGGAACCTGGTCTTCTCACTACTAATCCCGTTGCTACAACCACTAGGTAAGGTCATCTTTTCTGTAACTTACATTTCAGAACTCTTAGATTTCTGTCACTTGTGAGAATATGTATTCAAGGGCAGCTCAGCTCTTTAATGCTTCCCCATATTTTTTTATTTTCCATATTTACCTTGTGTCTATGAATTACCTGCTTATTGGACTTTGAAAATATTCCATACATATACTGAACCTACCCTGAAAATAAAAGTATTTCTTTCATAATGAATGCAAGGTAAAATAGATGAACACTTTAACTTCTGTTTGCTTCTTCATGCAAAACATCCAAGTGATTGTAGCACCTTTGCCACAGAGATTCAGTAATTATGGAGTCACACAGAGCGAAAACATGTCACACAGAAACTTCCCCAGTTTGTATTGACACTGCTCATCTGCAGTAATTCTCATTAGTTCTGGATGAATTTGAAGAGATACGTGTGTAAGCCCACAAACACTCTTTACATGATACTTAAATATAGTCTGATAATGAGTACACTTTTGGAAACCTGTGCAACAACAAAATCACCCACTGGCCAGCAAGGATGAATTTTTGGTACTTCCCTGAAGGGCAGCACTCTGCAGTTTCTGATCATGCAGTTTCCCACTATGACTGGGAATACTGGAGTTTTGATTTTTTATTTAAAAATGGGATATTTTCCCTTCATTTCTATCAGAGTGAATAAGAAATGGCTTCACATCTTACTGGAAAGCAAAGGAGTTGAAAAAGTGTCTTAATCATTGTCTATGGGGAAATCTTTAAGAACTAGCTGCTGGACTGGTGCAGCAATACTTTTCTGTGTCTTTTCATGGGCCATGGGATTATTTCTGTATAAGGAAATACGTGATTGAAAAGTGTAACTGTTTGTTACTTGTAGTGTTTTTGACCTTATATTATAATAGTTTTCTGGGAAATTCACTGAATTACATGTCTATCTGAAAGTTTTATGTCTATATAGAAACTTGCAGTGTTTCTTTTTTTCTCCCAAGATCTTCTAAATTAGCTAAAGCCAACTTACCTTGTCTCTGTCTCATAAAGAAGTAGGATTGTCCATGGATGTCCTAAATCATGTTTTCAAAAATGGTGGAATGCATCAAAACCCTGACCATCTTACACAAGGGCATTAAGCGTTGATACTGTCCTAACACTGCTGCTCAACAGACAGGAGTTAGAGAATATTCATAGATGGAAGGCAACCAAGCATCATCAAGTCCAACTCTTAAATAAATGGCCCATATGGGGATCAAACCCACAACCCTGGTGTTATTAGCACCATGCTCCAATCAACTGAGGAAATCTCAGGGAGAGATTTTCAGTAGTTCTTGCTTGTCATTCAAAGAGGGTTTCTGCCTACATTATTTAAGGCAAATTCAGCGTGACCTTTTCCACTGCTGCATATTACGTTTGAAAATATCTTTGTGTTATTCCTTCCTCCCACGTAGAAGTTTAGCTCCCTCCCCAAAAAAAGAACCTATACCTCATTTTTTGGTATACCTAAATCTTTTAATAATCAGCATTTAATTTGAGTTTAATTTAGACTCATTGATTTCCTCTTCTGTAATATCATAGGCAAGGTCCTTAACCTATGCCTGTCTTCTGTTATTCACTTTAAAATGTTTGTCTAAATAGCAGCCTACTTATATTGTTAAGGATCAATTTATTTATTAACTAATTAACTTAAAGCACTCTAAAAATATAATGTTCTACAGATGTAATTTTTGTCATTAACAATGCTTCAACACTGCTAATGCAAAAACATTAATTGGCAATGTCTAGTGGGTACTGAAAGAAGATTACATCAATTAAAAATGGGAAGGTGTGTTATCTGGGTACATGTGAAGACCATTACAACATTGAGAATGGCAATGTCCTGATCCTGGGCTTCCCCCATTGCAGCTCCAGCAAGGCAAAATATCTTCTGTTAATGATGTGGTTAACTGATGCACTCTAATGTAACTCTGGTGAGAAGTAAATGAAAGCTGGGGCTGATTTTCAGCAGATATAGATCTATATTATGTAAAAATATAAATGTTTATTCCTACCTTATGGTCTCTTTGTAATCCTTCCCTGTGACCTTTTAGAGTATTTTCCCCGATCCTATTTTGGGCTGCCTATTCGACAACATGAAAGGATTAGCAGGAAATAGAATTTGTTTCTGGGTATTAATTGCTCCAATACATGGTGCTTCTTTGCATGTCTGCCTTCTTCAAAGTTTGCTCCTGCTCAAAGAGTGTGCTTCCTGCTATGCTGTGTTAAAGGGCTTTTAGCAAAGGAGCGGGGTGCTCGGTGATGGCGAGGATGTCACTCTTTGATCAGCAGCTTTTGTGCCTACTGAACACCCTTGCTCTGATCTGAGTGCTGTCTGCAGCCCTCTGGATTCTTGATCTGTGTGGTTTGTTTGCTGTAGTTCCTGTCACAGAATTATGCAAAGCCTGTTAAAATGCTGACGCTTCCCTCCGCCCCCATATTATTTTCCCTGTGTTATTTTTGTGACCTCTGGCTGAGGCATGACCCCTGTATACCTCATCTACTAATTTGTTGCTGTTTATATCAGAAATAGGATGCTCTAACTTGTTAACTACAGCTATCTAGGTTATGAAAATATATATTCAGCAATATGTACATTCTCTTAGTTTTGTTACTTTTCTGCCTTCTCTTCAGTGCCTAAGTATATCTCAGACTGACCAAATCTAGCAATAGCTCCCTACTCCTGGCAGATTTTAACCCTTGCAACAAAGCACCAGAGTTCTCAGTTTTGATGTCTCTGCAGCCTGTAACACTCACTACAAAGCACAATTTCACTTCATTCCATCAAAACCAAGAGATGATGCCTAGATAGCCAAGGGGTGTCACTGGGAAAGTGGGAAAAACTGGCATTTTTTTCTTACCCCATTGGAGGGGAATCTGCAGGACAGAAGTGCTTGCCCTGTGAGTAATTTTATGCTCTTTGAGGGAAGGCCTCGGGTGTCTTTTCCAAGGTGCAGAATATTGCTAGCATTAATTTTTTTAACCCCACAGTATGTTTCACACTTTGATGATCATGAAGAAAACATAAGATACCTTAGTTTTACCCTAAGATAAATTTAATGAGATAAGGGACAGCATGGACCTCATGTAATTTATCTGCAATAAAATGTAAGTGGGAATCACCTTGAGATCTAGGCCATAGGAAAGCAGGTGTTTATTACCTTGGATATATATTTGTAACAAAAGATCCATTTGCACGTAAAATGTATTGCAAAGACTGATCAAAATACAGTATTGGCAGCAGTGATAAGGCTCATGTGGTGTGGTTTGCCAATCAAAGAATTTGCTGCTCTATTCACCTCTTAACCTTTGCAGACACAAGATCGAGGTAGTGAATTACACAAGCGTAGATTTGACTCTTTTGCAGCATCACAAGCTCCATGTTTGCTCTTATTTGCCAAATGCACAAGAAGTAAATTTAAGATTTTCTGAGCACATCAGTTGAAGAATAAAATGGGAACTTTAGTCTACCTTTTATATGCCATGTACTGCATTTGTTGTCTTTTGCTGCTGCTGAGCCACCCTGTGTTACAAAGAATAGATGTTCTGCTATTACCCTTAAATCCCCTTGGTAGAAATACTGACCCTGATTCTACTCTCACACCAGCATTATGCTGAGAGCAGGCCATGGAAAAACACTTTGTTTAGAAAGTCTTATCTACTTTATTAATCTTCAACTTGCTTTTATGCATTGTGTCACTAAAATCCCTCTTTCTGTGAGTTGAAATAAATCCTAACAGTGTAGAAGCATAAACAGCTAGGAAACAGTAAGAATTGTTTTACCTCTGCAGTATGAACTCCACCCATTTCCTTGAGTTATGCAAGCAGTTTTGGGTGCAATAACATGGATTAAAGTGATTTCAGAAAGGAAAATTCATTGTTCTTAGCGAAAGCTGCCCTAATCACTTCATCCTTACATACAGTACTCGGACTTGGCTATGGAAATACTGCAAAGTGGTCATTGCTGTGGTCTAAATCACAGTGTGGTAGCTGGCTGCTCTGCAACGGCAGCTCGAGAGCCAATGTTTGCTTTTCCAGCACTGGAGCTATGTAGAGAGGGACTCCAGAACTGTAAAATCACATCTCACATAGCAAACTAAATTAAAAACCACCAACCACCAGCATAAATGCCATTTCTTTTAAAATGGAAGGAAGAAAACATAAGTAACCCTCTTCTGTCTGGTTCTGTTGCTGTGGTAGGACTCTGGTATTAGTGAAACTAATAAGGCTGTTCAGACATATAAATACTCTTTCCTTTGCAATCTCTCAAATTATTCCACAGTTCCACTGGAAGAGATTTCTTGTGCAAATCCCCTAGTCAAGGAGCCAGGTGGATTAAAAAAAAAGGAATAGAGATAACCCTTCTGCCTTAAGGCAGCTGGATATTTAGCCTATTACGTCCTTTTTTTTTTTTTTTTTAAAACCTTATCTTCCCAAAACTCTCCTTTCCCCCTCCCTTTCCTTCCTTTTGTCATATTAAAAGCTCAGTAAGACTCAGGCAGCTGGCAACCTCCAGGTCACTTGGATGCCACTGCTGTCTCAAAATTATCTCCTTGATATGAGCAAGATTATTTTTTTATCCCTTGGAACAGAATCTGGTCCTTTTCAATTTCATCTCTTAATGCAGACTCTTCCTTCTATTTTGGAGTCTGTAATAACATTAATTGGGGCCAAGCACATGCAGGTGGGTTGGGCACAGCATAGGTGACACTGTGGGTGCAGAGAGATGTGGAAGACTGGTGGAGATGTAATGTGCTTGTTATTTAAAGCTCACTAATAATCACAGTAGTTATTTCTTGGTTGCCAGTTTTTAGATTTGTGTGTTGAAACATCTTGAACAAAATGTTAGTGAGAGCAATTCTGCAGCATCCTGCTGACTGAATTCAAGGTGCAGCCTCGTTTGCCATCTGCCTGCAAGCTCACAGTAGTAATTATAGCGAGTCTCGCAAGTGCTGGAACAAGAGGTATGTCAAATGCATTTTCCTGCCATTTGAAGGTAATTTTCATTTTCTCAACTCGTTTGAAACTACATACGATTATGAGCTGCAGGTGTGAGAGCCACACAGAGGCAGACAGACGTGTGTACACACCCACAAAGCAAGATATCAACTCCTAGAGTGTCCAGAGGAGTTTATGTACTTGGCACTTTTAAATTAAATGCAGTGCTGGAGAAATTTCCCTTCTTATTACTACTCCTGTCCTTGTGCATAGAATCTTAACATCCCTTATTAGTGTGACAGTATAAAAAACAGGAAAAGCATGCTTGATTTTGCTGAGCATTGCTGAAATAACATGCACTGAAATAACAACACACAAAAAACCTACTGAAAGTGAAAGTTACTTGCAGTTTGTTGAAACTTCCATGGGTAGTGGTTTATGGACACAGCCACAGTGAGGATTAGCCGGGTAAAAATGTAAAATTGGGACTTTGTGCCAAATTCATTTGGTGCTTGAATTCTGCTGAGAGTTGGGGTCCTGGAAGTGACTCTTCTTTGGAAAGTGATTAAAGACTCAGTACATTTGAGCATTAGTCACATAGGAGGAGGAGATGTGCAACTGGTATGGACATGGGAACAAGGTAGAACCAATGACCTGATCCAGCTCTTCAGGCATCTGCATCTTCATGTCAGGGTATACAGGCAACCATCTTTCAGAGCTGTGCCTGAAATTCACTTTGTAGCAGTGGAAGAGTAAGCAGGCAGAAGGAACACTTGTTGTTACATACCTTCTACACTGATCCACCAAGAAAACTGGGGTAGGAAAGAAGAATGAGTAGAAGTTAGCGTTTCCTGGATTTCCCTGCGGGACCTGCTTGGTGTCACCCACTGGAGGAAACAGCATTCATAATCCAAATGCACATTCTCCTAAAGGTGGCTGTTGTGATTTTCTGAACTGTTTCCCGCTCTGCTTATGAGATTGGAAAGATAAAAGCTGTGTAGGGAAAGAGCAACTGAAGCTGGTGGGCTCAGTGAGGAAAATTACACAACATACAGGCCATGAATAGATTTAAAGGAATATTAAGAAAGGTTCTTTAGGAGATTATAAGCACCAGGTCTCTCTCAACCTACTTAAACACGACATTCATGCATGCCTTGAAGTAATGCCTCTACATTTGTTCTTGCAGGTTCAAGAGTCAGGCATTCTCAGCAGCTTTGTGTCTGGGGTTGATATTTTTAGAATCACAGAATGACCTGAGTTTGATGTCAAAGGCAATAACAGATTTAAGCTTTCCTCATTATATGCTTTAACTGAAAGCACCACTTTATGGTCATCTTTCTTGTTCAAGATTTAAACTAATTCTGGGCCAGTGGAATATCCTGTAGTTTTCAGACAAGAATTTCTATAAGCATCTGGACCGATGTTTCCTATGGATTTGTGTTTCATGGTATCTCATGAGCTCTGAATAACAACACCTCCATGACTAGGATATGTACCCTCTTCTTTCCTTACCTTATCCTGTAGCCTCAGTCAGTAGACTCTCAGGTGGCTAATGCAGGCTGAGCTGATTCAGTTCCCCAAACTGAAGGAGTCCATCATTCTGTCAGAGGTAGCTGAAATTATCTGATAGGGTCAGAAGTTATTGAGGAACATATATAAAGTGTGAGCACATAAGTCACGTTTCCATAGGAACCAGCTAAAAATACATCTGTATGAACACTCAGCGTCTATTGTGATGAACTATTATGTAAGTAGGATTTTTTTCCTCAGCAGGAACATTGCAGATGCTTGTTAATAATTTGTGGTAGAATTTACAGACAAGTTTACAAGTCTTCATGTGTGCAATCGTCTGTGTGTTTATTACGTTGTCTGCCTTCACTCCTGCTGACTAAAATGGGAAATTACCAGAGCATCCTTTCTCAAGGCTTAAAAACATCCAGAAGATTAAAAATAGCCTGAGGCTTAAAAACTTCCTCACCTGGTAAGACAAACAGAGTTCTGTACTAACAGTCATCTAAATGTGAGTGTTGTAACTCTAAGTGCTGTGTGTGAAAGGTGGAGAGGAAAGCTTGGAGGCCTGTACCTCATGGAAAATGTGCCATATTGCACCATGGCAATGTGTGAATATTTGCTATTTGCAAGTAAGGAATCTCTGCAGAGCAGGAAATTGTCACCAAATAACTCATTCACATTATAAATACATTTGTACCTGGGGATAAATGTTGTTAGGATCCAGATTTTTGTGGTGTGGTGATTTGGGTTGGATGAGATGAGACAGAGGAGGTATTTTTACCATAAGGTGATGTATGTTGTAACATCATATGTCCTCCATGACCAAGTTGAATTTCTGTGTTTGTAACTGCTTTTGTCATTGATTTTAGAAGCCACTTAGAAATTTCCTATTTTGCCAGCAAAAAGATGGGACTAGATGGTTAGGAAAAAAACCACCAAAAATATCTGGCTTGAAAAATTGCATAGAAGTGTCCACCTCTGAACTTTTCAAAATCATTCTGTAGCCTGTTATAATAATTTTTCTCAAGTTCCAGAATTTATTTTCTAAATATCTGGAAGAAATTTTCATCCTGTTCTCATTTTCTATTGAATTTTCCTTCAGAATCACATTAGGGTTAAACAATAAAGCTTAGCATCAGAAGCTCATTTTGCTTTTTTTTTTTTAAGTTCAATTTTTTACAATAAGAAAAGCTAAGACTGTATATGTAATAATAAAACTTAAGAAGTGTACATAATGTTTTGCCATGCATATTGCTCCAAAGACGGAGGAGGAAAAAGTCCATCTGTCCTTTGAACCTCAGAAAATAGCATGCCACTGGACAAATTCTGAATTTTGATTATTAGCAAATGATGAATAACTTGCTGACCTGGAGTTAATAATCAAATATATTATTTAAACTAAAAATGAATTGAAGAATTCAACATTCTGTCTGTGGACAATTCACTGATAGAAAAGAAAAAAAGGAAGAAATTAATCAAATAAATAATTC
This sequence comes from Zonotrichia albicollis, assembly GCF_047830755.1. Lineage (NCBI taxonomy): Eukaryota > Metazoa > Chordata > Aves > Passeriformes > Passerellidae > Zonotrichia > Zonotrichia albicollis. The sequence continues at coordinate 49,489,091 of NC_133819.1, read as the reverse complement.
ATTGTAAATCATTTGGTTCTAATTATAACAAGATGCTAAAAAATAGATCAGCCTCTCAAAGCATGGCAGAGTTCTGCTGTGCATACATATCACCACAAATGCAGCTGTCAAAGTATAATCCCTGTTTTAATTGCATTTGGTTCAGGACAATAGTCAGGTACAGGAGTGGTAACAAAAGCATTGACCTACCCCATTTATTAAAAGCTGTAAATTAAAAGCTATTTTGTTTGCTTGCTTGCATGGCAGAGCATCCTGAGCTAGTGCTTCTGCAACTGAGAAAGACCAGCCTGGCCTTCCCAAATCCTCAAAGCAAAAGCCTGCATAAAATTGAGGTTTGATGACCTTCTCTCTCACTGACTGCCAGCTCAGAGGTCTGTACCTCTCTTTTATGAAGGGCTAGCTAATAAAATGGTGAAGGGCAGGCTTTTCCTGGCCCTCTTTTTGTCCCTCCTGAGGAAGCCATTGTTGATGCTCCTGCAGGATAGTGGCTGGCTCTGGGTGTGGCAGCCTGCAGAGAGGATCCCTTCTCTGGCTGATTCAGGAATCTTGCCAGAAACATTGCTCAGCAACCCAGGTGCTGCTGAATTTTAGATGGAAGATGAGGGAGAGGCAGCACAGAAACAAATGAGACCTGTATGAACATGTTTGTTCTGAGGCCTCCAGAATTGTCTATCACCAGGCACTTCAGCTTCTGAAGTCTTTGACAGCTGCTGGGTTTAGCAGGCCATAATTGTTCCACTGTGCTTCTTCCAGTGGGTTGGATCAGATGGTCGTTGAGGTACTTTCCAACGTGATATTCCATTCTGTGATTCCCTCCCCCATCCAACCAGCAGCATTAAAAAACCTGTACCAGTGAATAGGCAGTAGCCAGCATTTATCACTGTTTTTTTTTAAGCTTCCACTTATCTTCCTCCCTATCAGCAGAACGAGGAAGTCTTCTTCCTTGAGGTTTTTGCTGTGTTTTCAAGGCAAGTCAGGGCTGGATGGGTTCATTTGCAAGAGCTCTGTTACCCAGCCAAGGACAAATCCAGTGCTATGCCCTGCACTCACAGAAGTCCTAGCTCAGCTGCCAGTGAAAGCAGGGCAAGCAGTTGGGGTGTGAAGATGAGAGCATTTTTCATGAGATATCTGTAGAGATTTTGAACAAAACAGCTTTTATTGCTGTAACAACTTTTAGGGCAGCCTTGGAACAAAGGCAGGAGAGAAATCCTGAGTGTGAAAATAGCTGACATGAACTGGAGCATCCACTTAACTACAAATGGTGCTTTTTCTAGAAAGCCAAAACTCCCTATCCTGTCAAAACTGGAGTGATGGTTGGAAATCTGACATGCTTCAGGGTTCAGTGTTTTTTGAATATTTGTGCAGCTTCTTGGATTTGTTACATCATAATTTCAGGCAGCAGCTGGACGTCTGACCCTGTGACCATGCTGCAAAAGTGCCCAGTCCTTTAGCCAAGAGAAATTGCTGAAGATGCTAGTTTTCTCTGCTGCCAAATTTAAAGCAGACTGCACCTTTTGTACAGTACCTGTAAGATTATTGATAAGTAAGGTGTAACAGAAAATCTTTAGTATAATACAATCTCACAAATGTTTTTGCATCAGCATTTTGTCCTCTGAAAAATATATTAGAAACAGCTTTTGCACTGTCTTTGTAAAATTTGCAGGGGTAGAAAATTCCTTACCATTAATATAAAATAATTCTTTCTTTTTTTCCCCTTCAATTTCAGATCCCTGAATATTACACAATAAACTCCAATATGCTGGTGATACTGGGATTTTTCTAATGTTAGCAATTTTGAATGTACTCACAATGTTTTTGCCTTAGTGGTATGAAAGCAATCAGCACTGCAGAACAGGAAGAAAAGAGACCAGTACCATGTATTAGTCAGACTCAAAACATGACAAAATTGAGATTACCCCATGCTGAATACAAATGGGGTAGAAATGTTCAGAAACTGCAATCAAATAGCTTTGAATGTCAAACGAAATTACTTTGGGAGTCTTCTAAGCCCTCTTCTTACAGCACACTGGAACATAAATCCCCTACTTTCATTTGATTAGTCCAAAAGGCTATAGGATGTGTTATTAAATCTAGAAAACATGACCAGAGTCTTAGTCATTAGTGTCACTGAACACACAAATTCCTTTAGGTCTTTATTTTTTCTCGCTCTGTATGTTTTGAATGGAGCATGAGCAGTGAACTTTTAAAATCAAAGTATACCTGAAACTCACTGGCAGCTATAAATAATTAATGTTTTAAAGAAAATGCTTTGGGAGTTTTTCATCTGCTCAATTTGAGCGTCATAGCAAAATAAATACATGTTTTAATATTAGTGAATATTAGAAACTGTGGATAAAAATATTTTGTTCTTTGCAGATGATAAGAATCTTTGGTTGACAAACTTCCCTGCAGTACAGGGGAGCTATAATAAGCTTTGACAACAAAGCTTTGATGTAATTAAGTCACGAAAGTCTGCACTTAATGAATATTTGCAACACTCTGCACATTTTGCTTTTTTTTTATATCTGGGAAAACAGTAACAGAGAGTGAAGACAACTGTGCAAAAACATTGATATAAACAGTAATAACAAGACCTCCAATCCCAGAAAACACCTCAGTTTCAGAAAGGATTTATGCTTGAGCCTTAGTTGTACTAAATTTAAGAATGAACTCAGAACTAGGCATGCAGTTAAATGCCCTCCTTGCAGACCCTTGAGTCTGCAAGAAATCTTTGCTTTCCTCTCATGGCTTCTTTTTGAAAGAGGTTTAACTGATCATTATCATGACTGCATTGGGCCATGTGGCACAGTATCTTGCACTGGGCAGACATACAGGATATGCCAACCACAGAAGTACAGGGCAAGGATTTAGTCCTCCTTGCTGGTAAACTCTTCCTCATCTGAGTTTGAGGTCCTCAGGTTGGCATGATGTCTTGATGTTTAAGGGCCTTTGATGGATGAATTAACTAATTTTTCTCTCCACCATCTTTTTTTCTGAGCATTTTTTTTACAGATGTGCATTTTTAGTATTCCACAGGTTTGTTAACAAATTCTGCAGCTGAACTATGTGTTCTTTGTATTGAAAGTGCATTCGGAAAGCTTTGTTTGATACCTACTAGTTCTTGTACCAGGAAAAAAAAAAATAAAAAAGAGTAATTGTTTCCTATTCTATTTATGCCTTCTGCAAGTTTTCCAATGCCTCTTGATCTCCATCTTCATGATCTGTTTTTTCAAATTGAGGAATCACAAGGTGTTAGTTGTTCCTTGTTTGGAAGCTGTGCCAAAATTTGCACCTTTATTATGTTTCTTTGCGCCTCTTCTAGCTCAACTGATGTTTTTTCTGAGATGATTGGCACTTAAATGAACACAGAAATTAAGATGTGGGCATAATGGTCTATTTCTTGGAGTCCCTTTAAATTCTTGGCTAAACCAATAGTTTGAATGACATGTGGCATAACAGACAATTTATTATAAAATGGAAAAACTGGTCTGTGTGATGGGAAAGAGGGGAAGATGTCCTGTTAGATCACATATTGCCTCATGAGTCTCACCAGGGAAGATGTGATGCCCCTTTTGGTTGCAAAGTCCATGGCGTATTGTCGCTGACTGCTAATTTTGCACCTGTGTGGGATGCAGGTTTGTATCAGCTGATGCTGTGGAAGCAAGTGGCTTGAACCTTAGCTTCAGGGTCAAACTCTGCAGTTGCTGGTCACCTAAGCATAAAAGAATGCCTCTTCTTGAACGAGCCTTCAGGACGTGTGTTTTCTTGACATGCATTCTTAAAGGTCCCTCTTAAAGATCTACCTCTCAAAGATTTGTGTGGATATCTTACAGAAGTCTGATATTGTTATAGTAAAAGTATAATTTCTGTACTGTTTTGCACCTAGATTCTTTATTGAGGAAGCTTGTTTTTGGTTTAAAATACTCCATTTACATCTGCATCTTTGTTGAGGCTGTGACTATAACAACAATAATAAGTCATTGATTCTATGGAGTAGTTAAATAAATGTCAGTGATGACATTTCCACAAATACTTTTTTTGGTGGAAAACCAGTCCATATTTCCAGGAATGAGAAATTATCTAGTCTCAGAAAAGGACACTATTATTATTTCTAGCTGCAATACAAACACAATATTTTATTCAACACTCTTTTTATGTTTGCAAATAAGTGTTAGGGTGAAAAGGAAAAATAATAGCACCTAGACACAGGCCTGGTTCTGTCTAAAGATGCTACTGTTTCTTTTATTTCAGTTCATTTGTACTCAGAACACAGGTTCTGTTTGTGGAAAAAAAAATCAGCACTTTTCCCTCCAACCAAGATTTTTGTGTATGTTGCAATTAGGGCAACAGATTGTCTTCAATTAAAAAAAAAAATCCATTTAAAGTTGCAAGTGTGTGTACACCTCTACAATGTCTGACATCTGCTTGATATACAGATATAGGTATTTGTTTCGACACTGTGACAGCAGCAGAATTTTTTATTTTTTAAAACACATCAGTGCAATAAGATGACCTTAATTCTGATTTGCCAGTTACAGAGATTTTGAAATCAAGGGCTTTGATTTGTTTCTGATTTGTTTCCAGGCCATTTTCTCTAGTCCATACCAGTTTCTTCTGAAACTGGTTGTATTTCTGTAAGGTGAAAATTTTATTCTAACCTGCTAAGCCCCTTTTTCCCTTACTTCCTCCTCTTCAGGCCTTTCAAAGTTAGGACTTCATTGTTCTCTGCTATTTATTTACTGATTAGTGAAGGATATTTGGTCTCAAGAGGTCATACACTCTAAAATACAGGATGATCTTTGTCTTAGTGTCTGAGCCTGTATAAACATGCTGTAAAGCCCTCAAGTGCCTACTCCTTTCCAAGCTTGCAAGATGTGCTTCCACATGATACAGCTTTGAGCCCATTAAGTCCATCCAGAACCCAAATGATTTTTCATTCCTTACATCAGTTTTTGAAGGGCATTCACAATGCCATGCAAAGCCACAAAATAGAGGATTTTCCACAGTTAACTATGTTATGATGATAAGATGCAGCCTTTCATACATGCTTTCTATATAAACTTGTCTGGTTTACGTAATGCTTCCTGTGCTTTTAGTGAGTTGTAACCTGGTGGTGTTCTCTGTAAATTACTATGAATAATTTCATTTTTTTTACTTTGTCTCCAAGTTCCTGGCATTGTTTATTTCTCCTGATTTCATGAATTCCATCCAAAATGTGCCAGTTCCGCATAGTTGTGACAAAATTATTATTTATTGCTCTTTGTAACCTTTAGGGTTTTGCACTGCTCCTCTTGTCATGAACGCCTCATGCGTAAGTACCCCTGCTTGCAGATCTTTTTTATTTTTCAAAAAATATTCTCTCTCTTACTAGAATCTGTTTTGAACAGCAAGGAAGACCTGAATAACATCATGTCAAAAGACAAAGGCAAGCAGAGAAATGCCAGAGATAAGTGCAGTTCTGGAAAAGTTCTAGAAGCAAAGTTCGGAGTCAAGGTAATTTGTGATATCAAGGGAAAAAAAATAAATTTTCTTACACATGAATTCGGCATTATATGATTATTAGAGGATAATTCTGCTGAGGACTTGATTCTTGGATACATTTTCATTTGTCTTGCAGTATTCTGCAGCATCTTGGTGCTCCACAGCTCTGGCCAAGTCTTGAAGAGAGTCTCACGAGGTACAGATTTTTTGGGTCTGGACGCAGAGATAGTTCAGACACTCTGGAAAATTTGAGTCTTTGTTGAACTGTTTTGATGGAAACAGTTAATCTTTCCAAACTGTGTAATGCTCTTTCCCTTTGCTTTGTTTAGTTTGCAAGTTCTTTGAGGCTGGCCTACATGTGTTTGTGTAGCAAGTGGTACAGAGGGCTGTAGTGTCACTTGGGTTCCTACTTCAGCAATTCATGATTAATCTCACTATTTCTTCAGAACAATGATGAACAGTCAGTCCCCTGAAAATGCACTATCAAAGTGGTGCCCTATAACAGACACGTGAATCTCTTTACTAAATTCTTCCAGCTGTGTATTGTGGTTATAAGGAAAAGAGGGCTTCTAGTTTACATTATTTTGTGACAGACCTGACAAAATTGCCTGCTTCTGGGGATTTTTTCAAACCATTCTGTTTGCTGACTCCTAAAAAGGAAAGCAGGAGAGGTGTGTTTAAGAAGCTATTTTATGTGTGGCTGCGGTTTGGTGCCTCTGTTCTTCCTCCTTTTTCAGCCTCCACTCCTGCTGGGCCATTCCTTCCAATGCTCTGCTGGTGCAGAATTTTCTTGGGACTTTTGTGGATGTCGCAATTCAGGTGCATGGTCACGGTAGTTCTGTGTGCCCAGGTGCCACCATCTCACGGTGTAGAGAATATGGAAGGATTATGTGCTTGCTTAAATATACTACTGAGGATTCGATTAATGTGAACTTTTCTGTCTCTGTTCAGCACCGGTGAGCCCACACATGGAGAAGGGTTCACTCCTGGGCTCCCTGGTGCAAAACAGGCATGGTGTGAAAAAGGTCAGTTAATGACCACAGAGATGATTAAGGAGTTGGGGCATCCCTCTCGCATGAAGAAACTAGGGTGGCTGGGGTTGTTCTTGGAAGATAAGATTTAGGGGGATCTCTTCAGTGTGTGTATTAATACCTGAGGGGGTAATAAGGGAGAGCCAGACTGCCTCAATAGTACCTTATGACAGGACAAGAGATAATGGGAACAGGTTTAGTTACAAGAGATTTCATCTAAGCATAATTTTTTCTCTGTGGACACTGGCACAAGTTGCTCAGAGAGGTTGTGCAATCTCCACACCTGGAAGTATTCAAAACTAGACTAGACATGGTCCTGGGCATCCTGCTGTAGCTGACCTTGATTGAATAAAAGGATTGGACTAGATAATCTTCAGAGGTTCCTTCACCCTTCCACCATGATGAGATTCTGGTCTTCATACTCACTTTAAGTTATGATAGAATCAAATAATATTTTAAGTTGGAAGGAGCCCTCAAGGGTCATTGAGTATAACTCCTGCTCCTGCCCATGAGTGACACCATGTGCCTGAGAGCATTGTCCAAATGCTTCTTGAACTCTGTCAAGCTTGGCGCTGTGACCACTTCACTGGAGAGCCTTTTCCAGTGCCCAACTACTCCCTGGGGGAAGAACCTTTTCCTGATGTACAACCTAAATCTCCCTTGACTCAGCTTTGTTCCATTCCCTCATGTCCTGTCACTGGTTGTGAGAGTGAGGAGATTGGTACCTGCCCCTTCGCTTCCCCTCACAAGGAAACTGGAGTCTGCTACAACGTCTCCCCTCAGTCTCCTCTTCTCCAGGCTGAACAGACAGCCTGCTGGACCTCATACAGCTTCCTTCCCCTCAAGGCCCTTCACCATCCTCATGGCCCTCCTCTGGGCGCCCTCTCATAGCTCAGTGTCTATTTTTTATAATGTGGTCCCCAAAACTGCACACAGTTGTCCTTAAATGGCTCATTAAATGGAACTTGGCTTTTATAAAAGGAAAATAGAAGTCTGTGTTGTTTCCAATGGTTATAATGTGTTACCAAGTGAAAGGTTTAGTTATAGTGAGTGTGATTTTTTTTGCTGCTGTAACTTTCATCTTTTTCTGAGGACTTTCTTTTTCTTCTTTAATTCTTTTGACAAATTAAGGAAGGCTTTCAGTAGAAGATGAAAATTCTTTTCTCTGCTGTAGGAAAAGAATCCTGGGCCCAAGTGCTCAAAAGTTTTGTTGCCAGATAAGTTTTTGTTTGTTACCAGATTAGCTCATAAGTTTTGATACCCAGATATATGTTTAAGGCTACAAAAAAGAATCATTCAAATAACAGAATTGCTCAGAAACAGACTAATGGAGTAAAAACAGACTAAAGAGTAAAAAGTGCATTTTACTCTTGTTCTCCGAGTAAATTTCTCCCAGCTATGGAGAGAGGAAAGTGTTAAAGTTCCGCCACAGGTTCATTTTATTCTTTTGGCTCAAAATTTACCTGCCCTATTTCAGTTATATCAGTATTTACTAAAATGGTCACCTTCATAAAGCCAAGTATTCGGCTTTTCAACATTTTATAGTGCTTCAGGTATATTCACTGATTAAGTCTCTCAACATCCCTGTGATGGAGATGAGTTGGTATATATTGCAAATTAATAGCTAAGGAAGTTAATAACTCAGTCACACAGCTTTTTTATTTAAGCTTTAGTCCTTTGACTTCTAATTACATGCTGTAGCAACCCTACTATGCTTCCCTGTTAGAGAAAGTTTTTTAATGAAGAGCTTTATTCCAGGAAATGTCTTGTTCCCCTCCTGCTGATCAAGAGAACTCTGCTGGATGGATTTTTGTATCAGTGTGGTAAAAATGATGGATTTTACTCTGAGACAAACTTTGGAAGGCACACTTGAAGTCTGATTGGCAGAAGGAAAGGATTTGGGTACATGTGGCATTAAATGAGGGCAGCAGTTGGTTAAATTGTATGAAGCACTGTCAGTCATTTACTAAAGACTTACAATGAAATAAGAAAATATGCTGGTAGCAGCACCTGGATAATCTTTACTCTTGCTCCCCCTCAAATCCAGGACTCGACATATTCAGCAGCCTTTTAGCTCTGTCTTCTGGAGAAGATAATCTGCATCCATGGCTTTCTTTCTATGTGAGGAAGGATTTGAGTTGTGGAAAAGGAAATCCTGACAGTAGGTCTGAGAGGGGCAAGTGTGCAATATTAAGCCAGCTGGTTTAGCTCTTGGAATGATTCAAAGAAGCCTTAAGATTATTCTAATATTTTCCAGGTCAGCTCTGGCTCCAACAGCTGCTCCAGCAGCTGGAGGTCTGTGGTTGTGGGCTGCTGCTGACATTTGCCTACATCACCTCCACAGGGAGGGAGAACAATACGAGCTGGTGTTTCTGACTTTGCAGCGCATGAATTTGCTGTGCAAGGAGAGTCTCCAGCTTCTCAGCCAGTGTGGCTTTATGGCCCCTTTGGGCTGCTGCAGAGGTGTACATTAGAGCCCAGATCTGTGCTGAAATAAAGAAGGAGATGGCTGCTACTACTTGTAAGGGCACAGCTAATTCTTTTTACTCATTTCCATCTTTGCTTGAACTCAAGGATTTTACCAAGGTCAGTTCCACATTTTGCACCCTCTATAAAGATATGTGGCTGAGAAACATTTCCAGGTTTTCTTCCAAGAAGCTTGCAGCCTCTGTGAAATTGTGTATGACTGCTCAGATATTATTTTCATCACAGTTCCTTGTAAAAGGTGGTCAGATGTGAGACCTATGTTGATACAGATGTTTTTACTGGGTAGTGATGGTGGAGCAGGGCCTGGGTCAGAAAGGCAAAGACCTGTACAGTTTCCTTGATGCCGAGACCCAAAGGTTTTCTCTAGGGCCAGATACATCAGACACTAAATCAAAAAATTGAGTACTTCTGTGCGTGCTTTTCTCTCAGAATGCTGACAAGCCACTTTCTGATCTCAGTGTCATTGCTGCTTATGTGACGCAAATTCTCACTCTCTGCTACCAGGCAATGTCTCTCAGGGGACCCATTTCATATTAAAAGATCGGCCTCTGCTCTCAGTAACCTCAGCATAAATCTGGAATAAATTTTATATTGTCAGCAACAATTATACATGTCATTCAGGGCACAAGTTATGGATACAGGTCCTGCCTGATAGTTGATTTAAAACTGTGATGATTAGAATTTTCCTCTCACTGCCTAGTACAGGTATTTCCCATCTGCTTAATTTTTGGCATGGGCTCATTCTTTCCTTTGGATCTTTTCATTCTGTGGTGCAAAACCAAACTTGTTTACAAGTGCTGAGTATGACCTGGCCGTGCTCATTTCCATCCATTGTCTTGTATCTGAGCAGACTGTCCATCAATAACTGTGACCTTCAGCAATTTATTTCTTCACCTGGCTATATTCATTCGTTGATGGCATATGTTGAGCACATGAATACTATTTTGGATGGCTCTTATTTTACACATAGATCAGGAATAAAGTTGTCTAGACTCTCTTTCAAACTCTACTTTTTGTCCAATTAATTTGAAAATGAACAGTTCTTTCTTAAAGGAAGTATTAGCACCAAAAATGAACAACAAAAAACTTAGAACAAAACAAGACTGCAAAATAAGGTTCATGAAAAATGTATTAAGTACAAACTAATCTGAAAGTCTGTTTCAGATTTGCAGATTCTGTGATAACCCTCCTAGTTTTTATGTTTGCCAAGGTTACTACCAAGCTGTAGGAGCTCACTGAATAAACCACTGTCAACACCGTGAATTCTCCCACTATATCAGAATTACAGAAGTAGAGGCACTAGGTAAGTTTATGCCAGTCCTCTGGGAACATTTAAAAAAAGTTAAATAGCCCTTAAAATTTCTCATTTCTAACCTGTCATAGGTTTACCTCATGACTGCTCATTTTGCTGTGTTATAAAAGCAGATAGAAAATTAGATTTCTGGCTCAAGATCCCACTAAAACCATCATTCCTGTTTAAGTCAGCAATAGCCACATAACATTTAAGCCTGGATACTAATTTCTTTCTACATCTACTCCAGCAACAGAGCAACACATTGCATGGCTTGAAGTGCTTCTGGTCTAATTAGAAGAGCTTACGAATTCCGTAAAAAGATTATCTGAAAAGATCTCTGGAAACAATAAATAAGAGGAGTCCAATTTCCCATTCTGGATATCTCAGAAATCAGAAAGGAATCTTTAAAACATGGATTCTGTTGATAAGATCATTAAATAGCTGCAATGATTTTACAGGCTTTGAACACCAATGAGGAACTTCTGCTGTGATTCACAGGAAATGGGGGTTTTTAACTGTCTGATACACTTCCAGTCTGGTAGCTCCAAGTATCTGGATCCTGTCCAAATGCACCTGAGCACAGCACCTGTTGTGGGAAAGAGCTTAACAATGCACATAACTTTAGGTACATTAATTATCCCCCCTTTTTAGAGAGCATTACTGAATTGAGGGAAGTGTCCTTGAAATGAAGGACATTCATCTAAGCCTCGTTGGATCAGAAGAGAAGTACACAATATATTACGGGATTGCATTTGTGAAATAAGGACTCATTTATAGTTTCTTTACATACACGACTGAAAACACAAACTCTTGTTAGTTGATTCAGTAGTCAGTGGAGAAATTTGGAAGCTAGCCTATAAAATCACTCCTGTTGGGACGTTAAACAGCTATTAAAAATTGAATTGATTATGGGTTCAGTATAGTTCCAGAGAAAGGTGGTTAATGATTTTAATATCTGCCTTCTCAATAGGTTGACAAATCAAAAGAAAAGCCAGCTGCTGGGAAGCTGCAGTCAGAGAGTGCATTTTTACTTTTAAAAATTGAGTGCATTGTCAAATATATCAGCAAATTAGCTGAAAAATGGGGTTTATTTTTCTGTAATTATTTTCCCTGCTTTGTTCTGTACCTCATGGGTGGCTCCTGTCCAACTGAAGCAAAATGCATGAGCAGAAGAACAGGGAGGCTGGGAAAAGGCAGAGATCATTTTAGGATGAGCAGAGAACTACTCCATATGAGCCCAAATTTGGGGCATAAACTAAATGTACTGTAATGGAAGGGTTGGTTTTGGTTTCTTATTTTTGGTAGGGTAGAAGAAGAGTTTCAGGTCAATTGTCTCTCAGCAAAGCCTCTGTCACTAGTCCAGGAATCCAGCAGTAGGCAGCCTTTATTCTTTTTCAAAACACCAACAAGGCTTTCCACTGTTCCTACTACAGTGGACGATCCACCCTTTAAACCATGTCAGAAGCTGAGTCCCCATGACGGTAACTGTGATTGATGGCATGGTCGTCTGATCAGCAGGTCTAGGTTAAAAAACAGGTCATTAAATCTTACATCTACAGGGAGACATGATCTAATACAAATCTCTGCTTACCTGGGATGCCAGGGCCTACCTGGAGTTCTGGATGTACTCAGGAATCTGCCCTTCTGCGTTTAAGTGGGAGATTCAATCTGATGAAAACAAAAAGCTAACACACAGTTTGCATTGCTGGCTGAGTGTTTTACACCTGCAGAGGACAAAAACTGATGGAAAATTTTCATGAGGTCCCTTAAATACCATCCTCTCACATAATTTCATAAATTCTTACTACGCTTCTCTGAGAGTGTAAGTTAAAGACATATCTTTGGCCTTATATCCTGTTTCTAATGATGTTCTGGTTGACTAGGTAACCTATAAAAGTCCTTCCAACCAAAACTATTCTATGATATTCTGGAGTGACTTCGGCATAGAAAATAGCCTTTAACCTAAATTGAACAGAATCATAATTAACCAAAGGTTAAAATTCAGCCACATTTAGACCAAAGAGGAATCAAAATTGGACAAGATGGAGGAGGTAGTGCTGAAGAGACATTAGAGTTCTTTGAACATGTTTTATGGCTATTTAAAGTCCTCACTTTTCTTTTCCAGGGTGGGCTCTGGGAAGTCTGGAGTGATCTTGTTGAGGTACAGGTTGTACACTGTGGGAGGGGACAGTTTTGGATGGGAAGCTCCCTCCACTCAAATTCTGTGCTGGTGTGTCTCTGCCTGCTTTAGCATGGTTTCTTCTGATGAAAAATCTCTACCTTGTCTCACATTTTCCCTTCCTCTGCCATCTTTTGAAATCTGAGATCTGTGTGTTTTAACGTTTTGCTTTATCTGTGTTTTTTTTCTGTTCTGTTAATTATTGTACCCAAAATACAGCCAGCAAAGTGGAATGCTTTTCACTTAGATATATTTCATTACTCATCTAAGAATGAGGAGATTCATGGCCAATGCAAGTGTCCTGCTTGAGAAAAAAGGTCTAAGTATTGTCCAGTGCTGATGCTAAGTGTCCATCCAGGGTATAACCAACTCTCACTGCCACTTCTGTAAGTAAGAGTATTCTTGATGCCAAAAAAAATGAGAAATTATTTCTTGCTGCTGAAATGTAAAAGAAAGTGAAAGCAGTTTACTCCCAGGGTGGTCCATAACACCAAAGGCCTTTCTGGCTGTAAGTCAGACTGAAAAAGAAGCCTATTGCAGTAGTATTGTGTAAAGGATGCTACAGGATCATTGCAAGCAATCGTAATATAAGACTGACCCCCCCCCCCTTCATTGAAAGGTTTTAAAAAATGTCAAACTCTTCTCACAACATCTTCCAAGCTACTCATAATCAGCTTCTCAGCCATTATCTGCTTAAATTAATACTCATACATTAGATGATTCAGTACATGTAACATCACAGAAGATTATGTAAGATAAATCTTTCTAGAATTGCTATAATCAGATGGTATATTGACTATCACACATTGAATAATTTGTAACAAGTTTTTTTTTGTCTGTATGTTTGTTTGTCTCTTTATTTTTTAGAGCCAAAGTACATCTCTTCCTGCTATGGTGCTTTATTTTCTGGTAACAGGCATATTTTTTAGCAGGATTAAAGTCTCAATCTCACCCATTTGATTTATACCACGACTTTATCAGGATACTTCAGGTACTCATAGCAGTATTGAAAATTCAGCTGGTTCAGAAAGAAGGGCTGAAAAAGCTGAGTAAAAAGGAAAAGAATATCCTTTTAGAACTCCTAAACATACACAGATTTCAAAACACCAGCTAAGTCCAACTACTGATAATTGAGTTAGGAATGCCAAAGGGGGAATGGGAGGGAAATATTATGTTTTTAAGAGCAATGCATCGAGGTATGGAACTGGAAGGGTCCACTTGGGCTGAGGCAAATCTGTTTAGCATGTGCTCAGGTCATGTAACCATGCCAGGAAGAGGTTCATGTTGCACCCTAAAACTAGAAGGAGTTTTTGTTCCTTTTTGAGTTTGTTTTACTACTTATCTTTTCTTCTGACCTCTGTCTTAATCTGTGATCATGACAGATTGATGATTTTCAGTGCAGGTATTGTCCTTTAGATCTTCACCTTTCCTAGAAGATTTTTATTCTCTGTTATGCTTGTGGACAGCATTCATAGCTCCTGAAGCTTTTGTTTTACTTCTGTTCCCATCCTTTTGGAAGATGAAGCTGTTTGTTTCCTTAATTATCCTGATTACCTGCTTGTGATTCAATGTTTTTTCTGTTTAAATAAGACTGCCTGGAAGTGTACTGCAGTTGGTACCTCTGTGACACCTATGAGCTCTATAATGGCACTAATACTTTCCCGTTTCTACCAGAAACATTTTTCACCTGCTAACAACAAGGACTGTATTTACACTTTCCATCATGGCTCAGTCATCCTGTCTTCCATGAATAACCCTCAGGCCTTTTTCCCTGTCTGTCATCACTGACTAATGAGTTCTCAGCTCAGAGAAAAGCTTCTTGTTTCTAGTCTGTAAGTGCAAGCTGATGCCACTTTTGTACTAGGCAATTTGATTCCATTTCCACTACTCCTGTTCTTGAATGTCTCAGGTACTTCCCACGCAATATGCTAATGCTCATCTTTACCAATGACATCCCTGAGCAAATGTTGTAGCTCAGTCCCATTTTTAACTGAGGTTTTTATATGAAGATATGAGCTGTGAATGGTTCAAGCTGATTTTTCAGCTACAGCCATGGTCAGCTCCATTTTGCCCAAGAACTTCCATTTAAAATGCATATCACTGTATTTCTTCCACTAATCTCTGTCTTTTCTTGCTTAATAAATATTTTCCCACATGACATTTCATCAAATGCTTATCTCAAGCCAAGTTTGATGAAGGCCCTGGATTTATTTCACCTGTAAAGTCACCTATAAAAGAAAACTGGTAATTTTATTTTGTGTTGCCATCCTAACCATGCCCCTGATCCTTAACTCTTTCATGGGCTCCTTTTCCTTTGTCTGCTGCTGCTACTGGTAATATAGATAGACCTAAATGTCTCCTGGCAATACAACTCATCCTCTCATTTAAAAAATCCCTTGCTAATTTTTAAAACACAGTGATGCCTTTTTATCCCTTTAAAAACCTGATTTCTTTCTTTTTATAATCTGATGAAGGTTTGCCATCAAATCCAGGTTGCAGGAAGGCTAGAAATCATGATCTTTTACAACAGAAATATGTGTTAGGAAACAAAAGCCAAGTTCTCTCATTTTTCAAAGTTTAAGGTTTATTTAGGCTGCCACATGAAGTATTTATTGTTTTCTACCATTGCCACTTTCCTACACCAGTGCCTCAAACTGCTAGAAGGACATTAGCTAATTATTTAGCTAAAAGACACCCAGTTGCGAAATAGATGATCTTTTTCTTTGTTTTTGTTTTGTCTTCTGATATGTTTTAAATGAAACATGGAGGCAGAAGACTAAGTTTGAAATAGCATCTGCCCAGGCTGTGCTTGGTTTTTATCTAGGGCTCTACACACCAGCCCTCCTGAGCTCCTAAATTCATTCTTTATTGTGAAAGAATGAATGTTAACACTACCTTTCATTTCAGTCTTGACATTTCAGCAAATTTACCTCTCTGAATCACTAACTGAACTCAACAAAAGGTTTTTATCTGCTGATAACTTTCCATCTGAGAGATTTAAAGTTCCAGATGACATTAGCTCTAGCTCAATGATGTTATTAAATTCTGACCTTAAATCTCGCATACAGAAAGCTCTTGTCAGGTCACATGAATGAGATGATTGCATTAGTCATACTACAAGAGTGATACTCATTCCACTAAGTTCACTGTATTCAGTCTGAAGTTTGATCTATGAGAGGACACTTCATATGTAACATTATATGATTTTCTTTATATCATGGTGTTTTCACTAGTTATGTACTTGTCAATGCAATTTATACCCTCTTTGCTCTGTGGTATGCAATCCTCAGTATCCTTGCTGCTTTTGTTAAGATGTGATCTGCTACAGTAAAAAGAAAGACCCCATGATTAGTTTATTCGAGACATTTATTCTGTTCATAGTTCAGCTTGAAACTAACTCTACACTTTTGAAGTACAGTGTCCCTGAACTGGCCTCTGAATTGCAAAAACTAAATTAGCATGAATGACATTTTGCATGTGGGAATTTATGCAAGGTTCTACTTGTGAAAAGTTTAAACACACCAGCTGAAACATTGATGAATTATGAATGATTATAATTAAATGGTTTTATTTCTCCATTGTTTTTATTTCTTTTCCTATTTTTTCTGGCTCCTCTTAACCCAGTAATATCCAGATGGTTTGGAATAGCAAGATTTCTCTGAGTGTACATTGTTCTTGAAGCAAACCGGTGCCATTGACTAGATTTGGGGATTAAAATGAATTTATCTATGGATTAAGAACTCCATATGCCAGTTTTAGTGGGTGTTATGAAATAGGAATCAGCTAGCTACAGAATTCCTGATATACTTATGTGCTTTTATAGCCTAAATCATCTTAGTATCAGAGCTCTTCAGCAACTTGAATGCACCTACAACACCCATGTGAGTTAAAAGGGTTATCTCCTGATTCTCCTAACAGGATAACTGAAAGTGCAGGAAGATTAAACAGCTAAGTCAAAGCCAGTAAGAAATCTGCAGCAGTCTTAAAGCTAAAAGACAGTTCTCTGGGTTCCAGGTCATTGCCTTGAGCAGAAAGTTGTTTCTCTCTCCTTGCATAACAACCTGACTGAAAGCAGCAGTGCACCTCCCCAAGCGTTCTGTGCAGGAGAGCGCCTTAGGCAGGGCAGAGCAGGGAGGCAGTTGCCTCTTCTCCCTCTTTTTACCTGTAAATCTGTTGATAGCTTCCTTTGTGAAAAATCACAAGATGCTTTGCAGACCTGGATTGTGCCTTCCAGCCTTTCTGGTAATTACAGGAGGTTTGTAAGTACCAGTGTTTTATAACTAGTGAAAAGGGAAGATGTTGTGCTTGGTGATTTTATCACCATAAAATGAAGTGGCGTATGAGCCAGGCATAGACTTTAGCCTTCCATGAGATTGTCCCATGTCTCATCTGTCAGATGAGGAAGTGCTGAGTGAGCTGGGGTTGTTTAGCCTGGAGAAAAGGAGACTCAGAGGCGCCCTTATCATTCTCTACAACTCCCTGAAGCGTAGTTGTAGTCAGGTGGGAGTTGTTCTCCTTCTCCAGGCAGCAACTGGCAGAACGAGAGGACACAGGCTCAAGCTGTGTCAAGGGAAATAGAGGTTAGATATTAGGAAGAAGTTTTTCACAGAAAGAGTGATAAAGTACTGGAGTGGTCTGCCCAGGGAGGTGATGGAGTCACCATCCCTAGATATGTTTAAAAACACATGAGCACCACACTGGATGTGGCACTCAGTGCCATGGTTTAGTTGAGGTGTCAGGGAACAGGTTGGACTCGATGATCTTGAAAGTCTCTTCCAACCTTGTGATTCTGTGATCTCTGGAGGAGACCCCACCTCACTGTGGGGTCAGGCCAAGGAAACAGCAGCAAGGCTCAGCAGTGCAGCAGGAATCATTCAGTTAATTAAGATTTGCAGATGGTTTAAGGGTAGTTTCTTAAGTAACATTGGGGTATTTGTGTTGCATATAAGTCTCATAAAATAGCGATGACATTGCTTTATCAGAGTTCCTAAACAGCTACCCCAGACTCCTGTTAGCATGTGGGCCACACCAACTTGTAATACAACCCTTTTTCCATAACTCAGAAGCATGAAAACTGTTTACCTACATATACCTGTGTCACATTTCTGAAGTGAAAATATAGTTGGAATTCTGTGCTGAACAAAAGCAGATATGTTCAATTTGGTGTCTTTTTTTTAAATGTTACATGTTCCAAACAAAAACCACAAGGAAATTTCTGGGAGTCCTAGGCCACCACCAGATGTGCCTTTCTGGTGCTGGGGCTAAGTGCCTGTTTCAGCAAGGAGTATTTTGTATTCAGCCTTTCTTATCATCTTACCTTTCTTCTTGCTGTTTAAATATTTTTCCTTTGCTCTTCCATATTCCTATTTCTTTCCAAGATGTTATAATAATAATAATATAAAACAACTTTGATGCGCACTACTGGCTAATTCAGTATATTTCCCATGAGCCCTGGGACTGTTTGACCCGAGTTTCAATCTTCAGCTGGAGTACTTCTCCATGTCCCACAAGTCTGGGTTTCACTCTCTCCTGTGAATATACCAAACACAGTGCAAGCTGTATTTTCTGATATAATCTGCTGCAGGATAGAGCAGTGAAAGACATAATTTTTGGTACAATTTTCCATAAGGGTTACCACAAAAAGTGGGAATTAGCCTGTCTTTTCTTGGTTTCTTTCCAGTTGTGGCTGAAAGTCCCAATTTTTTTCTATGGTTCCATGTTGCTGATAAGGATCTTCCCTTTCTTGTGGTGCAGTGTGGAGGTCAAGGGGTGATTGGGACCATACTATGGCTGGTTCCTGCAATACCCTCCACATTCCATGACCCCAGGACAATGCCTTTGCACTGTACTCCAGCAAGAGCAGCCAGTGCTGAGTGCTCCAAAATACCCTGTGCAAGCAGGGTTAAATGGCTGCTGCTGCCTTCAGAGCAATAGTGCAGCAGTGCCTGGCCCCACAGGATGCAATTTCTCCTTCAGCCTACATTGGCTATGTGGACTGTGACCCAAATGGAGGAGATTTAACCTTATCCTTGGGATGAGCAACCTTATCCTTGGGATAGACCCAAACCTCTGCCCTGTAGTGCTGTGTGAAGTGACATAGGCAATGGTGTGATGTGCCACCAGTCTCCTGCGTGTAAACTTTGCGCTTTCAGGCTTTTTGGCCTTCCTGGTTGCTCTCTAAATCTTTTTCAGCTGAATGTATTGGTATTTATTTACAGCTCTGCCTTGACCGAGTTTTATATTATTCCTTCACAGGAAAACACATTGTTCACAAAAGCGAGGGACTAATAGCAGACTGAAGCTAAACCTAGTAAAAGCAGGTGTTATGCAATTTGTCACCACATGACTCTGCTAATGCATCTTTAGTCCAGGACTGCAGTACCCCTGCCATGTTTTAAAGTGCAGAAAGATAAGCGTACGCTGTACCCTGGAGTGCCTTAGTCTATAAATGTAATTCAGAAATATGAGAAACAGTGCTCTGAATCTGATGGCCTTTTTCAACACAATTACAGGAGCAGCGTGAGGTGTTGAACATTTGCAGCAAGGGTGCACACAGCAAACGGGTAGTTGGATGTGCAGGCTGTTAATTCAAGCCTAGATAAGCTTCTGACTAAGAGAGTTTTAATTTGTTTTTTACCCTGATATGATGCTTGTACTGTAGCAGTGTTACTGAAAAGAACCTATTACAACCTATGCTCATCTGTAGAGCCACATTTAATGAGGAGGATACCTCACAGCTTTTAATGGGTCTCTACAGACTTCAAGGATATGAATCTAAAAAAGCCTTGAATATCAAAATGATTTTATTTGGCCGCAGATGAAGACACTTTAATGTGGAAAAAGTTGTGTACTCTTTGAAATGAAATGAAAAGGGCAACACATGAAAAAGAGTATTTTCTCTCAAAATAGAGAGAGACAGAGGCAGACAAGGCATTTGATCCCTTAGTGCCTCGTTTGTGTCTGTCTTTGTGCTTTCAGGATCACTTTCACAGAATGCACCAGGAATATCACTCCAATGCTCAGTGTCCTCAAACTCCTGCTGAATGAATGGAGATGGAGGACTTTCAGTACTATAGAAGAGAAGCTTAATTCCAGGAGTCACAGGAAAGCAAATGCCTCGGCTACAGTCTGCAGATGCACACCCTCAGTCTTAAATCACGTTGGCAAAACAAGCCAGGGGAGGTTGTGCTGACCACTAACAATATTTCAAATGACTGAACGGTGACAAATCATTCCTCTAGTTACCCACTAAGACCTCAATGAATAATCAGAGCCTTTAATAAAGCCTGGAAATCAATAATTCCTGGCTCATGAATAGTTAAGGACTAGACAGAGGATGGGCAAAGCAAGCATCAGCAGATGCACCCTTACTGGGAAAGCACAGTCTCCATTATTTCATAAGTATAGAATCAGAGGAAGATTTTTTTCTGATATCACCCAGCAACAGGTGTTTAGCTGGTGCATGTGACAAGTGGAGCTTACTGGTGTATTTGGCTCTCTGTTTCTTAAGGGTATAGAAGCAGATTGTGTGAACAGATAGATGGAGAAATCTGTTTTTCATACATGGTTCCCTTTGATCTTACCTGTTGGAAGTATATGATGACTAAGCAATTTTCCTGGCAATGACCATCTAAGTAGAGGGTTTTGGGGTAGGCTAGAGTCCTTTGATCTATATGTGTGTGCAAATGAATGCTCATACAGCTGGATGGCAGCTCTTTAAAGTAGTACCATCAGAGAAACACAGTGCTCATACTCATTGTATATATGAATGATTATCTTAGTATTATTACTTCGAGAATTTTTTTGCTCCCCTCCCATTTTGTATTCAGCCGGGAGTGTGAGAAAGAAGATATTTTATTTGCATTCTGATGGGGAAAAATTCTCAGGACTGGTTATCTTTCAGGTGATAATCAGTAGCAGATACTGGACCTGATGTTATTTGGCTTTGCTGGCTTTTTTCTGATTCTACAGGTTGTGTATCTCCCAGCACAGAGTATGCTTGATGAGGCACTTTTTTCTACAAAGAGCAGAGATTGCGTACCCTGGGGCAAATCTCATCATCAGCCCCAAGGACTGTAATTTTCTCAGCTGTGAGGAATGTGGCCCATCCAGGCGCTGCTACCAAGCATGGCAGGCTGTCTCCCTTTTCCTCTCATGCACTTGTGTTGCTAAGTCTGCATCAGGAAAACTTATTCCTGCAGTCTTGTGCACAAAGTGGTAACAGAAATGCACTGAGGCAAGCAGAAACACCACGTCGTCCTCAGTATGACCAAGTCCAAGGTCTAGCTCCTCTTCAGAAGAACTGAACTCAGATGGGCTGTGTCTATCTGCAATTTTGGTAATATTTTGGCCCAGATTTGGATGATGTTTTAAATGTATTTTATTCAGCAAGAGAAGCTGAACCTGCCAACTTTTGCCCTTCCTCAGCCTTGTGGGGCATTCTTCAAGGCCCTGCAGACACAGGGGTTCACACAGTTAACTGTCCTGGTTATGGCTCATTCTACACAGCATAAGGCTTGAGCCTGTGCTGGTGATACAGGTGAAAAGGAGAAAGGACATGCCTGGTGCTGGATAAGGGAGCTCCTGCCTCTGAGGATATCCTCTGTACATTTCTGCTTCAATCAATCCTTCAGATATTGCCCTAAAGATTACTTGTCTTCTTTTGCTATGCCAGGTAATCCCAGTGTTTAACAATGAAGGATGCTCTTCCTGGCTGTTACTAATTAATATATTTTAACCTGTCAATAATTAATGTAGAAATTGGGAAGAAAATGCCGTGGAGGCTGCAGCCTGAGATCTGCTGCCTGGCAACTGTGGATGTGCATATCCGTTATATCAGGAAATTAGAAACTGGAGCAAGAACTGATCTGTCTGACATTTTGTAAGATGATATAAATGGGCCCACTCGACAAACACTAGATTTATGTGAGGGTATGAGTGATCTGTGTCTGGGGAAAAGATATTATCTCTCTTATGAAGGTGCAGTTAATACCAGGCATCAATTAAATATAGTTCATTAAAGCCTCTGGGTAATCTTATTTTTGGATGAGATCAGAGGAGCAACTTACAAGGACTGACAGAGGGGTTATCTTGGTAATAATCTCGACTTTTGCATCTAGCATCTCTCATAGGATGAGCTAAGTGAAGTAACATCTAGACTGTAACAACAATAACCTTTTCAGATGGAGACTGTGCAGTGAAATGCAATAGTGGCTTACTGTGTTTGAAGTAGTTGCATTAGATAGGTTTATTGAGATATGCCAGTAGTGCTGATATGAAAATGGTTGGTTTATGCACTCCCTGTTCTCAGAGGGGTAGATTTGCCTCTGCCATGTTCATGGGGTGTGGCTTTGTCTAAAACATTTCATGTTGTATAGATGTAGTAGGTGGAAGCAGAAAAAAAAAATGGTACTGTTAAGAGGGTGATGTTTCATTGCTTCTTGCAATCCTGGCTAAAATATTCCTTTATATATTGAGTGTTTTAATGGAATCAGTCTGAGTGTTGTTTTCTTCAATTGGACCTTTTGTCTCCACATTTTGAATTCCAAGTGTAATGCACTGGTTGCAGGAAATAAAGAAAGTGTTCAAAAAGTGAGGTGCCAATGGCAATTGAGATATCATATCTTATTTCCTGTTAGGGATGCAGCTGTCAGGCAAAGAGACAGAAGAAACAAATTTCTTCAACACACCTGGAAGAAACAGGGTAAAGCTTGGCATGGAGCCTAAATGTGCAGGGTAATTTCTGAGAATGTCTGACTTTCCTAGGTTCTGCTGCCAAAACAGGCTCCACACTTCATTTTGACATTAAAACTAACCACTTCTGGATTCCTCCTTTCTGTTTTTTGGTCTTTCTTGTGAAATCTTCTGTGGCTCCTTGTTTAATTTGTGTCACAGCTGCTCCTGTGGAATGAAGCATGCAGGCTGGCTGCAGCACAGGCTTGGGGCTGAAGGAGGCAGGGGAGAGACTGAGCATCACCACAGGCACAAGGAAACAAAAGCCCCCAGAGTCTGCTGGAGGGCGTCAGGAGGGAGAGAGAAATGAGGATGGGCTGCATGTTTGGGGCAGAGCTGGCCTTGCTGGGATCGTCCTTTCACTAGGGAGAGACAGCTAAAAAGGGGAGAATAGAGAAACACTGCTCAGGAGACAGATGTGATTTTAAGACTCTAGATGGTAAGACAAACATTCTGCTGCCTTTCAGAAAGTAGCTTGCTGAAACTGCAGCTCTTTAAGTGGGATGACTTTTCCATGCCACTTTTTACATCTTTATTTGAGAAAAACAAAGATGGTGGTTTCACCAGCGCTTAGCATTACCAGCACTGGCACTTCAACTTGCAGATGCAGGGGAGAAAAACCATCTTCATGCTCCTCAGGTCCACCACCCCCTCGAGGTGAGAGGTCATTGGAGGGATTCCTGCCAAAAGCTGCCATCCGTGAAGTCCACAGGGTCCTGCAGAGGGCCAGGCACTTCTTGTGAAATGCTGTGGCATTGCCATCCACCTCTTCCCCACCTCCTTCCTTTTCCCTTCTTCCTGCAGCATGGAGCTTCAGCCTTGCTTGCTCTGGGTATAGTACATCTACAGCTCTCTCAGCTCAGCACAACCTAAAGTAGGCTAGGTTTATGGCAGTGCATTTCAGTTAATCCTTGTTCATATCTGGGGTTTTCTGTTTCAGAGACAAGTCATGTCAAATACTGTATAATGAGAGAAAACTGGAAATGCTGACTTACTGAAAAGATTATTTGCCATGGGCTGTTCGTACCAGCATGCATGGTGTTGGAGTTTTCTGCTTCCCACAACTCTCCCCAAAGCTTTTGGGATCCTCAGAAATCTTTTTCTAGTTACTATTCTGCTTTGTGGCTTTGGGTCTTTTCCACTACCTGTGTTAATTGGACAAACAATCATACACCAGATCCAGAGGAAAGAGATAGTCCATGGAATTTCTTAGACTTCAGTGGGATATTCAGAATAGCATGAAAGCAAATCTGATGATGCAACATGAGGCAAAGCAGAGTCCTTTCTCAGAAAACCCAGCTTGAAACATCCCTATTAACAAAAGTTTCTGCGCTCTACTTAAAGAGCTGGCAGTAACATAGCTTGCTTCAGAAGCACTCAATTTTACTGTATGACCTGCCTTGCTGCACTATAACCAGCACAGTTCTTTCTTGGGCCATGCTGGGCTTCAGTCCATAGCGCCTGGCATCTCCTAAGAAAGAGAAGATAAGAATGAAACATGTTTCACGATGCCAGACTCTGGCCAATGCCCAGTTTGCTCTCATTTTCAGTGCAGCCCTTGTGCAGATTTTTCCTGTGGGGCTTTGAAGCAGCAGTGCTGGAAAAAAAAGTGTCTGTGAGACTGCTTCACCCTTTCAGAGCACAAGGATATGGGCAGCTTCCTGATATGGAAGGATTTTAATTAATTAATCTTTCCCCCCTAACTCAACACTCCCCCTCCCTGCTTCCCACCTGGCAGCTTTTCTGCTGTGCTCCTACCTGATGTTGTTTTTCAGGTTTATTTGCTCCTGTCTATGTATGAGAAGCTGATGTTTTCCTTGCCAAGGTGCTGTCCCTCACAGTAGAGCAGACTAAGCAGCTTTGCTGAACTGGGTGAAGCAGGAGTCTGTATCTCATCCTCATACCTCCGCTCTAAGCTTATCCTTGGCTGCTGCTGCTGCTTGGCACCACCTGAGGTCCCACTGAAACCTGAGTTCTTCTTCCCTGCAATGTACAATTAAATAAAGGCAGCTTTATTCCTCAGAGCATGCATGGTGCAGCAGGAAGAAAGACAGGAGGTGCAGAAGACAGGAAAAGGGTAGATGGTGAGCTAGATATCTTTTCGATTTATGCTCTTAATGAGATGAATTAAGAAAGGCACATTTAATAGCAAATCTCACTACAGCTTTCTGAAACATCTTTGCTGTGAGAGACTTCTAAGGTTGATGTTCTTATTAGACAGTGTGCTACTGAAGGGTAGCTAATTAGCAAAGCCACAGTATTATGGCTGTTATGGTAGGTTCAATCACATATTGCAAAAATATGGGAGATATGAGCGTCTCCCAGTCTGTTTTCAAAATGCTTCCTTTTCTTCAGGCTGGCTAAATGCATAATTTCAGGGTTTATTCCAGTCCACATAAATATCCCGAATTCTCACAAAATATTTGTAACAGTAATAATTTGCTGTTCCAGCACAATTTCTGTAAACATTTAATCTCCCATGGTTTTTGTGTATGTGTTGCCTTTCCCCCCACTGTTTGCATTCACTGGACATCTATTAATGCTCTGTAACCAAAGGAAAGAAATAATCTTTTGAAGTCTTGGCACTGGAGGCAGAAGCTTAGAATGACAAAAAATTATTGAGGTGATTTGTTTAAATGATTAAAATTTTTCCAGATTAGTTTTTCAGCTTATGTGTTTGAACCAATTATAAAAACCAAACAACAACAACAAATGAACCAACCAAACACACCAAATAAACAACCCCCCTCGAGCCCCCTGCATCTGAACTCCCATAAAATAAATGAGTATGAAGATATGATACATTCATTAGAAGCCCCACAGACCTTTATACAGCCATCAAAATTTTGTGTTATGTTGGGCATGGTGAGTTCATCTCCTTACACTTCTTTTTCAGATTTATTCTTAATATATAATATTTTTTTCAACAGCAATTCACCAAGATTGTCTCCTCTGTAATGTCAGAATCCAGATGATAACTGTCCAGCACATGGTCTGTAAAACTCTATATGGTTTTCTTATATTTTTCATCTAGTCCCATTGCATGTCTTAGGGGTCTCAACAAGCCTGGGAATAAAACGTGGGAGCATATGACAGCAAAACAAACCAGCAAAAACCATTGCTATGGAAGGCATAAACCAGAAAAGACTTCACAAGAAGTATCTGCATCATTTTTACTGAGTGGGTCATTGAGACACAGCAAAATGCTTCAACCTTGATCACCCAGAAGGCAAATAGCAGAGCCAGGATGAAGACCCGTGTATTCTGAGCTCTGATTTTACCTACATCCCACTGTACAACCCTGCCTTAGAATCTGGTTGGTTTTTCTCTTAGTAAGCAGCAGAGCCCACAGAGATCTGGGAGAGCAATCCTACTGAAGGCAGTGAGTATGACTGAGGTCTTCTTTTCTTCCTCTGGTGGTAAAGACAGAAAAGAACATGAATCCCCCATTCAAAATAGAGTTAATAGATGGAAATATAAAAAGATACTATCTTATGCAAAGAATGAAAGATGCACAGGCTGAGCAGGGACAATGAATTACATGTTGGTGCTAAGTATCCTGCTTGTAGCAGTATAATTTTGAGGACCAAGAAATTCCTGTCCTGGATATGTATGCTGATCCACTGAGAAAATGTGCAGTGTTAAATTACTGTGTCATACTTCTTACCCACACTGGGGTTAGACCAGAGGTTACAAACTGGGTTGTCAAAACAGCACACATGGGATTTCACCACTGTGAAATCTGCCTCTTTTAAACACCCATTCAAAATCTATCTTCACTTAAATAAGCTGGAAGGTGGGAAGGTGTGCCAGGGGAAGGATCACCCTGCTGCTTGTGTGTTTTACAGCTCTATTTCCCCCATCATCTTCTTCTGGCAGCCATCTGAAAGCAGGCTACGGATGAGGTGAATCTCTGGAGTGAACCTGGGGAGCCATCCATATATTTTATGTGATGTTTCAAGAACCCAAAGAAATAAGCAGTGCATCCACAGCACTAGAGGTTGTAAAAGCAACACTGTTGTGTTTAACGTTCCCTCTGCAGAGTCCTTCAGCATTACTGTAAAAGTAATAGTGGATTATGCCCACAATGTGCAGTAGACAATTTCCTTTGATATCTTTTTAGATAGAGTGAAGGAGAGGGATTTTCAATACTATCATAACCCACACGTCTCTCGTGATTCTCAGTGTGATTTTGTTCTCAAGGGGAGATAGTATGATTGAAGAAAATTACACTGTTGTGATGTCTTCAACTTTTTTCCTTTTTTTTTTAAGACTGCTTGGTATCAAAATGTAAATGAAAACTATTAGCAGAGCATAGAGTTAGGAACTTGCATGATGATTTGCTGAACTTGGACCTCGGATTTCAGTAGCTTTTTTGCTTTTTGATTTTTTGTCCTCAGAAACATTACAACATTACTGTGAATTAGGTCACACATACACTTTAGGTATTTAGATGCAATTTTTCCTGAGGGCCAACCTATATATAGTGCGAAATGATTGAAGGCTACTTACTTATTTTGGAAGAACTGGGTTAAGTACAACTGGTCTGCTACAAGGCATTTGCCTTCTGACATACTGATTAGAATATTGACAACCTAAGCAGAAATAGCTGTTTAAAAAGCACTGAAGGGTTTATCAGTAATCTCACTGAATTTCTAAAAATCTTAATTTTCCCAAAGTCATTGAGAAGGATGCCTCCACTCTTCTGTCTTACTGTCAATGTGAGCAAAATTTTAAGGGTTTGATAAGCACCAAGATTGTCCTCTTTCAAGTCAAGACTGGAGCATATTACTGAAATGATGAGATATGGTTTGCAATATCCTCTCTGCTCAGGCTTGGTTTGGCAGCTTGCAGTGCTGCTGGGTGGCTGGAGTATATCACATAAAAGATACTGCATTTGACATTTCTGTGACCTCTTGTTGTCTCTTTTGTAAGGACTTCATTGTAATTTTGTTGTTGGTCTTGTAGACTGAAATAGTAGTTGTTTAGGTATTTTTTAAAAAAAACCTATATTCCAATTTATACTTCAGGTCTTGTTCCTCATTGCAGGCAAATGCATATTAATAGCAGGAATATTATATGTTTGGGAAATTATATCACAGATGACATTTTCACACGCAGTACAAAACAACTATTTGTGCTGAGATGGATGGATGATTATTACCTCTTTGTTTTCTTTTTCATTATCCTTTTGAATTAAAATCTCCTTGTAAAACCATTATCCTTGCTTTAACAGCTCTCTATATTGAATATTCCTCTGCCTCTTCAACTCTTTTTTTTTCTTTGCTTATGTTGAGTTTTAATTTTCTGTGATTTCTGAGCTGTAATTTCCTTGTTGTTTCATATTTTTACAATGTCCTGTTCAAAAATTCAGTATGCCCATACTCAATTTTGTTTCTCAAATGCATGTAGGCCAAAAAGTAGCAGGAACCTTCTCTAAAAACTATATTTACAGCTCTAGTGGCAAGCACTCTCCTCCTACACTGGAAAGCTGTGAAAAACTGTCAAGATGTGAGTGTGCATTACAATGCTCCTGACGACTGGGGCTGGTTTATTTTTTAACCATGGCTTCATTTTGTCATTTACACCAAATAGAACAGGAAAGAAGCTCTTCCAATAAAATCCAGCAAAACAGACCACACAACTACTCAGAATTACAGCATCTCAAACTACTCCACCCTCTTCTGTAGTGCTGCATAGACTGCACACAGGTACAACCACACATAGAAGGACCAGTTATGACTAGGTCTAATTCACTTGTCCAGTTCCAAAATAATCAGAATGCCTCCCTGAGTGTGATAGTACTTGGTGACTTCCAGAATTTTTCCTACTACCCACAAGACTCACTTGAGGACAAGAGTAGAACACCTCAAAATTGACACCTGCCACAGGAGGGAAAGAAGAGTGACTGTGGTTGTCATTGGTGTCATAGCTCCCTGAAATGACATTAGGTGCACTCCTTAAAAGAGGACAGTGTCTCACAATACAGAGGAAAGGAAACACCTTCTTGACCCCCTGTTGGTCTCTTTCCAATGTGAACAGGAAAGGAATATCCCTTCCTGTCCTTAATTTAATGGCTGCTTTCACCCTAATCATCTGATGCATAGGTTTCATCCTGTACATCCGCCAGGCACCTTTCACAATGTGAGGATAGAAAAGGGGCTAACCTCCCATAACTCCCTCATTATGAGCTGAATTCTGACACTCCTCATGCTGGACACTGTTTTAGCAAGGGCTGATCTGAAATGTGAAGTCAATGCAACCCTTGGCTGCAATACAGTGTATTTGGAGTCAGCTTTAATTGAATAGTCCAGTTAGAGTCAATAGGAGTTCTTGTGAAATGGTGTCATTAATTGGAGTAAAAATGTTTCAATGTGGCTTTGTGTCAACTGGATGAATAACAAAATTATTTAAATTCTGTATATGTAAGATTTACCTGCAATGTAGCATTTTCTTTTTCTGCAATGTTTTCTGTACTCAGGGTACATAAAATCATGTCCATGTTCTAAAGGAAAATACCAAGATACAAAAAATGACTGTTTTTTTCCCTTAGTTTGTATAAGAACTTTAACTGACTATCCAATGCAAATTTAAAAAAATCTAATAGTAGAGAGAAAAAAACCATAAAGCCTTTGGCTATAGCACTGGTTCATTTTCTCCATTTCATGGTCCTAAACTACTGGTGGTATTAAGGCTGAATCCTCTAAAAACCCATCTGCTCTCAACAGTAGCTAGTATGAAATGGAGATAGGAGTAGTCTAATACTGAACTTCAGTCAAAAAGATGCAGGTGTGATGTCTACTTCCTGCAGATGTCTGTGACAACTATTACTCCCCTGTGACATGTTCTCTCCTAGACAGCTTTCATGTAGATGATTTTTTTTTTTTTTTTAATCCATGAGACTTCAGGTTTATGGAGGTTTGGGGAGGTTTTAATGGCTGATTTGATTTTGCAAAGTGCCCCTGTCTAAACCAAAGCTTCTTGCACTTATTAGATGAGATACCTTTCCATGGCTAAATGAGCTGCCAGGCTGGTTACCTGCTTGGTCCTACTGGGAAGAAAATGCCTGACTTTTCAGCTGTGGTTTACCACTCTGAAGCCTTTGTGAAATATCTCCATCATTGGTCTTTCGGTGACTGATTTCTTAGGTGCTTTCTGTGTGCATTGAAGACAGGCCTGCACTCAGCCTCTTCTCATTGTTCTTGGGTTTCTCCTACTCTGGCACAGAAAACAAAGTGGGTGTGCAGCATAGGAACGGGGAGAAAGGAAAAAATGTGAAAAATCTCCAACAAGGAAACACAGCATCAAAAAGTGGTAGCTACTACTTCCTTTGCTAGGCAGATGATGGATGGGAAAGAAGGCTCATGAAAGGGTGAAGAAGTGTTAAATTCAGCTGTTTGGAAATTTGGGAGATGGAAAATAATGTCTGAGCAGTTGGGTGGGCAGCAGTCAGAGGTAGGGTAAGAAAGAGCAAGACCAGTGAGGGCTGAAAGAGATGAAGGGACATCAAGGGGGAAGGGACAGAAATTTAAAGTGAATAACAGACATAAGCAAAAGCGATGGAGATTATTCAGAGGCATATTTTCACTTTTTCTTATGCAGTGTAAGCGAGTACTGGCTCTGAGGAAGCTCCTGCTGGAGAAAGGATCAGAAAAGGGAGTGGAAGTAGGAGGACGGAACAGGTTTTCCTGTTCTATCAGCTTCTGCAGACCTGACAAATAAAACACCTTTTGCTTATCTGAAGAGGACATACAATTTCTATAGACAAGTGTAATTTTTTATTTTCAGCAGATAAATAAGTTTGCTGTGGTAGGTGGGCATAGCTGCTTCAACGTGGTTATGGGGACATACTCAACATCCCTTACCACCCCTGTCCTTCATCTTGTGAGTGGGTTACATCTTCAGCAGGGGCATCTTGTTTTTCCAGACCTTAATGAAAAACTGAGCAGAGCATTTTAGAACTGACTTAGGAACTCCAAATGACTGTCACACCAGACTGGCATTTTTGAGTGTCAGCACAGCTCTCCAAGCACTTCTGCGTGGTCTCTTGTAGGATTTGTTGTTATGAGAAAAGAGTCAGCTGTCAGAAAAAGAATGCAAGGCACAGACAGCTAGGTACTGACCCATCAGATCAATGGTTTGGCAAGAAAGCACACAAAGATGCTTCTGGAATTTTCAGGCTATGGTCTCACTGAATCACTCTGAATAAAGAAAATAATTTATCAGTAACTTACATTTGCTATAGTAAGACTACAATATCCTCTCAGGGTGCACAGAGGAAGATGCCCATGTGAAAGGTGCAAGAAATATTTTCACAGTCAATTAAGAATGAGATTCTCAGTAGAAATTTTCTTCTAAATTTCAGCAGCAGCTAGTTCATGTCCTGGGGCATGATCTCTTTGTGTAAACATTGCTTTGCTTACATAACGTAATAAGAGATTAATATCTTGGTATCCTTTAACTTGAAATAGTCTGGACAAAGTTGCTTATTTCCTCCTATTTCTGGTCATTACTCTTTTATAAGTGTGACAGCCAGTCTTGCTTTGTACACAGCAGTCAGCAGTGTATGGCCCTGTTATTCACGTTCTGCTAGTCCACAAGTCCATTAATGGAGAATAGCACTGAAAGTGGGATGCCTGTGTGATCAACAAATTGCTCTGGCTAATCCTCCGTGCCCTCCTTTGTAACAACAAATATCAGTCAGTCAAGAAATGAGCAAGACAGCCACAGGAATTCTCTTTTCCCCCCTCATTTTACGGATTTTTAGGAAGTGGTGGTTTTTTTTGTTCTTTATGCATACAAACTTCATTTTGCTGCACAGCTTGAAATGCTGAGGTTTCAATATGGATAATACTGACTCTTAAGCCAAATATAGAATTTTCTGAAACTTGTTTTGGGGCTTGGACATGGCATCATCCATCAGGGAAATCAAGCTTAACTCAGTCCTCAAATCTGTCTTAGCTCTAAAATGAGAAAGATCAGTGGACCTAAGCAGACATTTATTTGGCTTATTGAATGGCTGAGCGGTTGATAGACCTGAGAAATTGGTATGCTACAGGGAGGAAAGGACCAATACAATTTCTGGTAGGAAGTTTTGTTGTAAGTATGGGCAGGTTTTATAAAATCTCATCCTTTTTAGGATAATATACACCCCTTACAGCAGTGGTTTAATGAATGAAGGATGGTAATAATAATAATAATAATAATAATAATCCTAAAGCCTTTCTATCTTGTTAGCAGAAATCAGTTAGCAGAATCTAGAGACTGAAAGGACTTACTGGAGGGTCCTCTCTCTTTTATACCCCAACATCTACAGTTACTCTAACTTCAGTGTTATTTTCCAAATTGTTAGCTAAGTGCCCTATCTTCAACATGGAAAGTTTATACTAATTGTGTCTGAAACTCATCTTACATAACAACTGTGTCACAACATTGATACACAATGAATTGACATGATATTCATTGATTTTTCAGCTCATTGCCTCTTGGTTATCAGCAGAAAGAGATAATTGTAAAGTGCTATGCTAAGCATTTGAGACTCTACTGTTTAATAGTAGATGAACTGGCTTGTTGCTTGCTGATCTTGTGTGTGAAAATAAAAATGTCTGGTGACGTCCTGCTAAGTAGAAGGGATCTTTTCCTGCTAGACAATGACCTAATCCCTCCTGCTTCTGCCAAGTCTGACTGATTATTTTCTTCAGTGCTGGAAGGAATATTCCCCAAATTTGCCTATGAGACCCTGGCGGTCTCTCTGTGTTTTCCAATTTACTTAAAAAAAAACCAAACAAAACAACAGGAGGGCAATGTTTCCAACCAGCTGGGAATTTGGTTTTAAGGGAAGGGAGGTGCTCAAACAGAGCTGCACAGTGCTGATGTAATGCAAAAAGGAGAGATAACCAAACCAACCTTGAAGTATAGTTTTGAAAAATCCTTTTAGGATATATATATTTATATTTATATCTCTATATATATAGATATATAATTTTATATATATATATATATATATATATATATATATATATATGCTCTAGAAGAGCTATGTTCCTGCCCCCTGACTTCCATAAGTACAAGACCACCAGGAGCTGCGTGTTCCCAGACCATGCAATTCAAGATCACAGAGACCTCACTTTGTAAAGCCTCTCTTTGCCAGTCATTGCTGTGCAGTGTAGAGCTACATAAGCACATTTGTTTGCTATCCTCAACATTTCACACTTGCCTGTTTAGTTTCTGATGGATTGCTAGCAGAACACTTCACATCTGGGAAGTCACACCCAGTCACAAAAGAGTTGTGGTCTCTGCAGTACTTCTCAAAAAAACTTTGGAATGTGTTTCTCACATGAAGATCGTGGATGGGTTTGGTTTCTGAGATGGCAATAATAATCTCCTCTTTGGTCTGTCTTCAAGACATATCATGTAGTAAAGAGCTGAGCTAATGTTCTCCCCCCAACTCCCTTTCTGAGTGCTTCACTCTACTGGTGTTTCTACTGTTTTTCAGTTCCTAATGTGCCAAAGAGAACAGCTCGCTTTCGACAGTGAAATCACATTTGCAGGAATCGACAAAAGAAAACATTTGTCCTTATCTTGTTCCTGAAGACACCAACTGCTCCAAAATATGCCATCCTCTATATTAATTTTCTCAGTTGTCCTGTCTCATGTTGTGGATGGATTCTCTCTACACCCCCACACCCCTTTCCTCCTGTCCCTGGCATGGGACAGGGAGGAGCAGTTCAGAAAGATATACCATTTGCACTGTTTATTTATAGCTAAGGGGGAAACAAATGGAGAACTAAGCAAATCATGGAAGATTTTCGGCCACACACAAATCAGATTGGAACTGTGACACAGCCAACATGCTTAAATCCAAAAGACATAGCATTTCTGTGAAGGAGTGGGATCAGATTAGGGAAGAAAAACATTCAGGTCTAAAGCTTAGCAAAAATTTCTGGTAGAAACAGGAGCTGACAAGGGTTCCTCCTCTGCAGAGAGCTGCACCAGAAAAGAGTATGCAGAGTGTGGTGTGAGCAAATGATTCAGGTGTCAGAGAGGGCACTGCTTCTTCTCCTGCACTAAAATGCAGCACTAGTGCTGCCTTGGTGGGACAGACACCATGAGGGGGTATTTAGACCTGGAAGTGAAACATAATCTCTACTTGGAGATGGAGATATTTATGCAGACTGGCCAAAACAGTGTTAAGATGGAACGGGAGCTAAGTTATTTTCTCAAATACTGCCTTCAGCTGTCTCAAAATTCTCAAGGCAGTGATAGAGATGGGCAAATTATTTTGCCCTCCTTCAAATAAAATCTTGCTTTGCATTTTGGAAATGATAAGGAAAAAGGAGCATAGGTGTAGGATGACACCTATGAATGCAGGAAAAGCAGCTGTGTAAAACTGCAGCACATACTGGAGAGCATAAATGACAGGTAAACAGACTAGAAAGACAGTGTAGCACAAAGGAGATACCACAGACATGCTATATATAAAAAGTTAAACCAGATTAGAAAGTACATTTTAAAACCAAACAGAAACAATTGGCATTGCCTGAGTTCTTATCTCCACACTCTGTTTGGCTTGTGATTGTAATTTAAGTAACAAATTTGTATGTTGGGCAGGTAGCTACACACATAAACCCTAGTTTCTAAATATTTTTGGGACTTGTGATTATTAATATTGTTTCTTTTAGTCTTTCTTTTGTTCCCTCCTCCAAGATCCTTCTTTCCTTCCTTGCTTGAAAGAACCTTTCTGCATTATCTACTTTCTGAGCAGTGTCAGTGAGAAAAACATTGTTTATCTATCATGAAGAATTAGCAGAACAGCCAAGTACTGTTACAAGATCCCGTAACTTTACATGTGGGTACATGTGTGCACAATCTGTGTGCAGATTCCCAGTGCCTGGAGAAGGAATGCACAAACCATTGGTCCACACTGCTCCTAGAACTGTCACTGAAAGGAACTCTTTCTTGTAAAAATTTATTATATTTAAAGTAGAATAGAGTGAAATTTCATCCAGTTCTCCTGAAAATAAATTCTCCTAGCAAAATGAGAGGTATTTAAATGTGGATTTCTCTTAAGCAAACAAGTATTTGCAAACTTACAGCTGGATTCTTCATAGGGGAACAGTCCAGCATTTAGTCCCCCTGGGCAGCTAAGCTTCCACCCTCTGAAAAATATGAATAAATCAATATCATTTCACAATCTTACGGGTGGCTAAGCTGAAGCAAAGCCTTCACTCCTTGGACAGCACACATGTAGTCAGTGCAGTAGATATGCAGTCTTTGATCATGATAAAACACCTTTTCAATCCTGAGGAAGGCTGGAGCATTTGTGGTGTAAATGCAGAAGAGCAATGCAAGAAAGCATGGACAGAGTGGTTCATCTTAGAGCTAATTAAAATTTAGACAAAGAATTTACTTTTTGGAGCATGAGTCATTTTGATTAAACATTAAACTGTAAAATCAATCTTCTGATTGTTTAGTCATTATTCCAGAGGAATGGAGATTTATTTGCAGTCTCTTTCATTAAGTGCCTTTACTGGCCTTTCCACAAGTTACAGCATTTTTCAGAAGGTTACAATAACTTCATGCATGAACCAATATTTCTTCCCAGACACATATAAAATATATTTACTTACATGATCTATGAATTGGACCATGAGACTGTGAATCAGAAGGTCCCATTTCTTATTCCTGATGTTGTCTTAGGCTATAGAGTCTTGTGCAAGTCATGTTAAAGACTGTTGTATCTCTGGCTATTGTGAGAAGATAGATCTGTGGAAGGGGCAGGCTTTTGTTAAAGAAGGGTAGAAAAAAATAAACTGGGCTTTTATTGGTGTAAGTGCTCATTATGCTGGTGAAGGGCTTGATATTTGATCCTAATAGCATGAACTTCAGGATTGTTGTAGAGATTCCTTAATCATTATGTGGCTGCAATAATTGTGATACCTGTGACATTTTCTTTTTCTGAAAGTTTTAAAGGAAGTAATGTTTCAGGAAAGATTGTTGTTAAGCTGTGAAAAAGAGCACTGTACTCTCTATCCATAATCAGACTGTATAAAGCTTGTTGCTGGGGTCCAAAATATTCTGTCAGGGTTTTTATCTCAGGTTCAACATGCAGTGAAAATCTAGACTGGGATATGTGCATCATGTTTAGTGAGCCGATCAAAATGGAGTTCTTTCTTCTGCCAAACTGGAGACCTTTGCTTCTGCAGCTTTTGTGAGAGAAACATGCATCAGCCCCAACAGGCACATTCATTGTCTGCTGGTTTGTGCATGTGCAACTGATGGCAAAACTGAGACGTCAGTCCCAGAAACAGAACACGTTTTTTATGGATAAGGTGGGAGACTGGGTGTTGACTGCCCACTCTGTCGATTGTACATATGCAAATCTGAGTTGGAGAATAATGTTGGGTCTGGGGAATTTTGCTTGAATTTAACACCCAAATATGGCATCAGGGAAGCATACTGAGAGGAAATTTTTTATTAGACATATGTTCTGCGTGTGTGCTTGTGCATATGCATTCTGTGGTGGTGTTATATATGATTTTATAGATTAGCTAGATGTGGATGAAAAGAATGCTTTCTTAAAGGTTTAATTTCTGGGGTGTTGAGAGAGAAAGAATGGGTCAATTTACAGAAAGAACATACAGTAACAGCAAATCAAACTGACAGTTAAAAACCCTATAAAATTTCTAGCACATTAGGAAAGCATTATGTATCTCATTACATTCAGGCTATAGGAACAGAGCAAAGAAAAGATGGCTAATTACACATGCTCAAAGAGAGCACTTTGTGCAGACTGGATAGGATCATGAAATTAATCAAGTATACATGTTGAATTAGCCTTCAAAGGTCAGAGAAAAATAAGCAGGACATGTGTGAAACTGATCTTCCCCCAAAAGCAAGTACACTCTACAAATTAATGTCTGCATCAAGACACTTTGTCAGCAGTTGACAAGACTTTCACACATGCTCCTGTCTCCCTAGGTGTATTAAATCTTCCTTTTTCAGAAAGAACTTATGAAGTAGGGAAAGAAGCATGTGATCTCTTACAAAGGACGTTTGGAAGTCAACCAAAGAGACCTTGTTATGAGTCTTTTTGATAAAATGTTCAATCTTCTCCCCCATGCCCTGCCTATTAAGAAAACGACATGATAGGAAACTTGGCAGAATACTGAATCTGAACGTGTGTGAGACTTTAACACCCCCAACAGCTAAACTACCTCTGCTGCTGAGAAGCCAGAAAAAGTCTCTCCTCCATTTGTATCTATGGGGAGCTTAAAAAAGTTTTTAGACTTAACGTGCTTTATTGCTTTTGTCACTGACTCAGAAAGTGTTTGCTGCCTTAATTTGATTACAAAGACAAAGCGAAGATTTTTTTTAACTTCTCAAATTATATATCTTGCACATATAATTTTACATCTTTTGAGAAAAGATCCACTGCTAATGCAAAAGACCTCTATTTTGTCACAAAGTGAGCTTTGCAAAAGTCAAGTTACTATAACAACCAAGTACACCTTTTCAATCAGAAACCATGCTCTAATGCTGGTGCTCTTCTTTCTTTTAGAATCGTAGAATCATTTAGGTTGGAAAGGACTTTTAAGGCCATTGAGTCAAATCATTATCCTAACATTGCAAAGTCCACTGTGTTTGTAAAAATGCTACATCTACATGTCATTGAAATACATCCACTCCACCATTTCCCTGGGCAGCCTGTTCCAAAAGGCTGGATAACATAGAGAGATACCCTCACAGATGAACACCAGGTTACATAGACTTAAAAAGTTTCACAGTTTGTACATGTATTGGAGAGACATGCAACATTATGCAGGCATATTCCTTTCCTCATCTCTACAACTAATCTGGACATGAAGGCAAGAATCGAAGAAGAAATTTTCTTTAATTGTTTCTGTACCAAAATGCCTATATTCTTTTTAGTATGACCCTTCTGAAAAGCCCGTGGAGAGTACTAAGTAGGCTCATCATTGGATGAACTGTATTATTTACCTTTGTGGCTGGGATCCCACTGTACCTCTCCTTTCCCTTTCTGTGCTGTGGCTTCTCAAAGCTGCTGGCAGCTGATGGAAGAAGAGCAATCTTCAGACAACTTTATATATATAACTGAAAACAATTTTCAAAACAGAGGCATGGGCAAAATTGTGTAAATTATCTTTTCCCCACTTTCCTCACAAATTGCTCTCTAAAGTCCTTAAAAGTACTAAGAATTGGACCCTCTAACAGAAATGAGGAGACACAGTGTAGTACAATTTAGTTTATGACCTATCTGTTTGCTAAGCACAGTTACCTTTTTAACTTTATAATTCGCTGTCTGAAAAAATACCAATAGTCTTAGAATTACATTGTCAAAAATGGAAAAGTAGCGCAGATGAATGCACACAAAAAGCCACAGCATGCAACTCAGCCTTGACCCTCTTCAATTCCATCTGTTCTCTCCAAGTAAATTATTACAGTGTGGGCTCTCTACTTAAAGTGCTGCTGCTTGTGAAAGAAAACAAGCTGGGGTAAGCTATTAAGAAAATAGTGCTATTTTCGCTTTTAGGATTAAGCAGGGAAAAAATAACTTCATTTAAGCTACTCAGAGATTTTTAAACCTGGAATTGGTCTTCCCTGGTGTCTATTAAATGAATAAGCCCCCAACCTTTCTCCAGAATTCTGTCAGAACTTCAGAAGAAAAGGTTTTGATGTATGCCATAATGGTTGGTTTGGAAGTGGTTGAAGGCAGCAGGAGTGAAAATACTGGGGAAAAAGTCTGTCCTCCAGAGCTGGAGTGTGCTGGAGAGAACCTGCTGCAAACAACCATTGTGGTACAGGAACTTTTCCGTGTCTCCTAAAGTGCAGATTGAGACCTGAAAAGCAAAAGTGCCTTTATATGTGCATCACAACATTTTGGATGAGTTATTCCGTGTTGCTGTGTGTACCTTTGTCAAGCTGGACCTTCCTTTATAGATGTGAGCAAGGGATTTGGAGGACAAGATGACAGGTGAGAGAATGAAAAGTTGGAAAAGGATGGCTAAGATGTGATAGAGGTCTGAAAGAGAAGCCTGCTGCCAGTGGTTGGTCAAGTGAGAGCACATGAGTGTGCTCTGCAAAACAGAAACAGAACATCTGGCAGCATTTAGGATTTTAGGTCTGTGAAGACATTGCATTTTTCTGATTACTGCACAGAAAAGAAAGAAGGACAAGACCTCATACTGAGTGGACAAAGGAGGTGGGATTAAAAAGGGAGGAAATCAGAAGTACTTTTTTCATGTTTACTGAAGGTAAAATATGGAAATCCAGTTGAGATTCTTGCCTGTAATAATGCAGAAAGAGAGAAAGAGAAGAGCTAATAGAACATATTCATTCAAGATTACTAGTACCAACAAGACTGTAATAAGCTTCGTAATGAAAATGAAGAAGTAGTAGAAGTCCTTGATAATGTGCAGGATCCACATATGATGCTCCCTACAGAATGGCAGTCAGACACCAAGGATGCTACTTTGAGAAAGGCATTGTGATTCGGTTTTGTTGGGGGATACAGAAGGGAAAGGGCTTGCTTCTCTGCAATGGATGTGGAAGTCTGTGCTCTTCAGATCACCCATACTCCACAAAGATAACTCAAATTGGAAAAGATAGGAAGGAAGGTTACTAGAGTAACTAAGAAAATGGAGATCCTTATCTTACAAACAGAGATTAATGGGATATGCTTTCTTTAGATTAGCAGTATTAGGATAAGCAGGGATGGGTGCCATCCACACACGCATGTTAAGAGAGTAAACACTACGGAAGGATAAAAAACACATTAAGACAAAGAATGATGATGAAAAAATGAACAAAAGATTTATGCTATCTGTTAATGAGAAAAATTTGAAAATTAGAATAAAAGTTTTCAACTGTCAGGGCAATGTGGAAAACCCCTTCTTTAAGATTTTGAAAAAGGAATTTGATAGGCTTATGAGAGGAATTATTTGACACTTTGTTAATGATTTAGAATGCTGTCCCTGACGGACCAGACTTGCCTGCCTAATGGCATGTTCCTGGAGTGAATAGATGTGTATGTTATCAAGCTGAAATCTCTGCCCTCCTTACATTACTTTGGAAGCATAATTGACTGACTAATTAGTGCCAAGGGAAATCATTTGTATGACCACTGACATCTGTTTACAGGTGAGCTTCCACAAAATCTTGTTAAGCCTTGGAGAAAAGCAGGCAAATAACAAGAGGAGATCAAAAGTACAGAAAAAAAATTAATAAAGGATCAAATGAGACAAGCAAGTAATGGAAAACAAGTAAAAGTTCTTAAGATAGAAATTTAATGGTAGGAGACAGAGAATCTGAGAATTCAGAAGTCTTACTCTTGAGCTTGTGTGCTGGGGAAAGTGATGGAGTGAGTAAGGCCACTCCTTAAGAGTCCATACAATGAGAAATAGGAAAACTTTATGAACTGTGGCTACTACTACTCCAGGAAGAAAAAAGCAGGACAGCACAGAAAGAATTGATGATGATGTGAGTGTGGGCCTAAAGCTGTGCTCAAGCTGAAACTTCCTGTGTATAAGAGCTCTTGGATGACAAATTGTGCTCAGGTGAAAACTGAGTGAGTTTTATGGTGTAGGTGGAGAGGAAACCTCAGACTGGGCTATTTTCTTCATAAGGGCTGAGCTGCTGCATGGAGTTTTCTTGACTACAGTTGACTTCAGAATCTGTCTTTGCAGTGACAGCAGGTGACTAATGTTGAGTTGGTAAACTGGTCACAGAAGTCCTCCCTAGAAGGGACTAAGTTGTATTTGGCACAAGAAGACTGTGCTGCTGAGTAGTCAGGGAATAATGTTATCATTCCTTCTGAGATATACAGATGTCCTGTCCTGTCCAGTAGATCCCACTGACCTGGAAGGAAACCATTTAGACGCTAGTAGCATATGCAAGATGCCGGCAAGAAAAGCTGCTGGGTATCTTGCCAAGATAACCCAGTACATTAAAAGATCCCCAGCTGAACGTGATAAACATCTATTGTGTGTATGGCCAAGACTTCAATATGTTGAAATGAAGATAAAATGTTTCCAGGAAAAGACATTATTGATGAATGGTACCAGCAGCTGGAAATAACTATCTGGGTACCAGAGGCAGCCATGTGGAGGAAGAAAGACACCGGTGTGAGCTTCTTGCACTTTTGTCAGGAATATGCCAGTGGTACACAAAAGTACTGAATAGAGCGTGTTACAACAGGCAGTTGGAAGATTCATCTTGCAATCATGAATAGACCTGAAAAAGTAAGCAGGAGAGGAGTTTGTAGTGTAGGATTAGCTGTGGGTACAGAGTGGGATTTTTTTTAAAGGGGTGAATGTGAATTTCAGTGGGGTTAGGAGTTATGTTCATTAGGTGCATTAGAGTTTAGTATGTTGCAAACTTCTAAAAATTTGGTGTGACTCAAACTATTAATTTATTTCTCTCTTTGCCCAGGAATATAGTTTGATGGCTGCATTGAAAAAACATCCACTTCATGCCCAAATTTGAGCTTGGAGAATACTTTGGTAGAGACTGAGATCAGGCAGCTGAAAAAGTTAGAAGTGACACAATCTTAAGAAACTTTATTCGGGAGATTTCTGAACTCTCATTTTG
Source organism: Zonotrichia albicollis (assembly GCF_047830755.1). NCBI lineage: Eukaryota > Metazoa > Chordata > Aves > Passeriformes > Passerellidae > Zonotrichia > Zonotrichia albicollis. The sequence continues at coordinate 49,448,278 of NC_133819.1, read as the reverse complement.
AATGGAGTGAGATAGGGCTTAAATAACTCAGATCAAACTTGGTTAGATATTGTACACATTACAGCTAGTCTGAGATGAATTCTTCATACTGGAGCATCAGATTTGTAAGAAATTCTTTCCTACTTACAGGAATGAAATGGAAAATACGGAGAGTTTTTGAATTGATTAGCATCTTCATGGTACAATTCTGCAAATCTGGCTGAATATTTTGGTCTTTACATGACACTAGATCTCTTCTGAAAATCCATCTTTAAATATATGTTTCAAAGATACAGAGGCTATAGCTCTTGTAAACAAACTTATCCAGTGCCTGATCTTTTGCTATGGAAGCCTCACAGACTCAGGAGTTTGTAAACTCCAGGGTCTCACAGACTCCAGAATGAGGTGGCAGTATGCAATGTCCCTGGAGGGTATGGCATGTGTGACAAAGTGTGCCTGGGGACCCTTGCAGAGCTTGTGTGTGGGCAAAAGAAAATTACTGCCCAGTGCCTGTGAACCTTCACAGAGTCTCCATAATGCACTCACAGGGATGTAGCCCCAGAGGCTACACTTGGACTTGCTGATGCAGTTTTGGTTCAGTTCTTGCACTTTAAAACTCAAAATTATGGTCTTACCCAAAACAAAATAAAAAAATCAGGGTTACAGCCTTATATACAGCTGTGGGAGAAGAAAACCCAGAAAGCTTTGATAAATATATTAGATGCTTAATTGTTCAATTTAGTGCTTGGTTGGTAACAAAATCAGACACATATGGTAATGAGGCTCTTTTTTTACTATTATAAGACACTTTGGGACATTTTGAATATGCAGTGTGCAATGGTATATTAAACAAAATTGTAGTTCTGTATTTGACAATTTGGCTTTGTTAGCATAATACAATTTATTTTTATTGTAGCAGTAAAGGAGGAAACATGTTGATAATAATTTGCTTTCATTATCCATTTATATTGCTTCTTCCTACTCAATATTTTATTTTTTAAGCAAAACAGAGAAACTTTACAACCAAAGGAACTGACTGAAGGGAAAAAAAAGAAGAAAAGAAATCCAAGTCTGATTAGTTCTGTTTTCAATAATATTTAGTAAGGAGATTGTTGAAATAAAAACACAACTATAATATCCATCAACTCTTCACATATTCCAAATATGTTTACAGGAAAGACTAAATATTATATTTTAAAATCAGCATGATAGTAAAACGTTATTGCACTTGTGATTCTCTCAGGATGTAAGAGGGAGATAGTTTGGAAGAAATTGTATCTTTTATTAGGTCAACTGATATAACTGGAAAAAAAAAAAAAAAGGAAGAGAAGCATACGAGATCTGTTTGGTTTTTTCTACCTGTATCAGTCTTGTCTGATAAAAGGTATTGTTTCATCCTTCAAATATTTCCTCTTTTAGACATCTCCATGCAAAATCTTGCTAAAATACCATTTGCATCTTGCTAAGGTATTATTTGCATATCACGGCCCTTTTCTATTACATTCAGCTAACCCTAGATCTGTTAATTTTCTTTCAGAGCCCAATCCTTATGCACCTGGATTTTTGCCATCTGCATGGGTGGCCACGGACAGCTCTGCCCCTCCCTTTCTGCTGACGATGCCTAGTCTTGCTTTTCTCACAATCAGCTTTCTCTTATTTTCCTCCAGTGTCAGCCTCAGCAAAAAAAAAAAAAAAAAATCCCATTTCTGTAGGTGGTCTGCTGACTTTCTCTGTGGTTTATTTCTAATCTGAAGGTGGAAGACACAGTGAAATGTCTTTCTGGTTGCCTAGACTTACACCCCAAATGCACACTGCACTCCTACAGTGGGCTCACTGTCCCCCATTGGAGCACTTGTAAGGACACTGGCTCCTGCTGAATCTGTGTCTGGGAGATGCCTGTGTTGTGGTGTGGTCCATATTTAATGTGTCTGATGGTGGGTCCTACCTGCCTGCAAGGAAGGAGTAACTGCTAGCGTGACTTAAAATCTGTGGCTGTTCATCCTCTGCATCCTACAAAAGGAGACAATATCTGCATTTTGGTATCCTACATTAACCAGCCTTAAAAATTCCCATCTCGTGGCTTTGAGTTGCTCTTTTTGCAATGTAGGCATAGTCTGTTCCAGCTCTTAGCTCTGGTCAGTCATTAAATAAGATAGCATTATTCAGCTAATTAAAAAAAAGTCTAGCAGAAGAGTGGAGTGTAGACTTCTGCAGGATGTACAATTAACCTTAAATGGGTGAGGAAGGGAAACATCAAATTAACAACCCAGCTGCCATTATTCTGTTGCCATGCTTGGCTTTCCTCTCCATGTTAATCGGACAGATTGTTAGATGATATGAGAAGTTTATCTGACTTGCCATATCAGCACAAAGCCGAATCCCACCGAGGAGGAGATCACACAGTGTTTCCAAAAGCATCTGAAGGAATTTATAGCTTGTGAATTACAAAAGCAGCCCTAATTAGTCCCGAGAGGCAGTTGCATAAGAAAAGCTGAAAAGACTGCCTCGTCATATTTGCTGCCTTCTTATGATTTTCATAGAAGATTCTGATAATGAATGTTTACTAACAACTGGGGCTCAGAGACTCCTTGGCTAATAACAGTCCTGAGTAAACAGCATCCTGTATTTGCAGTCCCACAAAGATAGGTCAGATACAGGTCCTTCTTCCATGTGTCAATATTGCCACAGGAGCACAGAGGTTTCAGCTGGAAGATTCTGTAGCCACCTGGGAAATGCCTGAAGGAAAATAAATGTCCTGATAGCCTAGCAGTCGCCAAACCACTTACAATGTGTCATTCTTCAGCATGATTTTTTTTTTTTTTTGAGGTGTAGGTTTTGTTCTAAACTGGGATATGTTCCTACATTATGGTAATCAAAGAAGTTTTGCTATCAGTGATTGCATGGGATCTGGAGCAGGGATGTGGGTGAAGGCAAACCAGCACTCTTGAACACTTTTTAGGTGTTACCATACCTTACCATACCCTGTCCCATTCTCAGATTTTGTAATGATGCAAACCAGCTGCCTACAAAACTTTAAGAAGCCTGAATTTAGAAATTCTCCTTGTGTGGGATCAATTGTATAGTGATTATAGGTGAGTCCCATTGAGAAATGGCAGTCTGAGAACTCCCTAATCTGTGACATAGTTATGAATTTCAGTCTAGTAACAATTTTCTTGCTATCTGCTTCAACAGCAAATGTGAACTCATGACGTGGCTGCCTTAGGCTTTGCAGACCTGAATGCCTTGAGTTACCAGTCATTAGGAACAGTTTTATTTGCCATTTACCTAAAATCCCTCAGGTCAATATGCATAACTCAGTGACACCATGAATCAATAGGTTTGACATTATATGATATATAAGAAGTTATCTTCTTAATCCCATAATTTACAGTTATCATCAAAATTTTGATATCTTTAATTTGTTATATTGAGGAAGAAATTTCTGAGAATAGTTTTTCTGAAGTAAATAGTTTCAAATATGAAAACCTACAGTTAGGCATTGTGTATGAGTACTCAATTTTTCACTAGCAATGAAGAAAACAAAGTGACTAGGGAAATCAATGGGAATTGCTGGAAGTTCTGTATTTTTTTTTAAATTGGGTTGTTTATTTGGTTACTTTTATATGGATTTATGTCCTTGTCATTAAGCACCCAAGTACAAAACTCTTGGCCTCGGGTAGTTTGTGATTTCTCTTCTATTTATCTTGATTAGAGGAAGATTGCAAATCCCTTACAGGAAAGCGAAGAAAATGTTAATTCTCTTCACTACTGAAAAAGAAATATTTGAATTAACACCTGATGATTAAAGAGTTTTATTAGTTTTAAAGGTGAAAAACAGTACCTCAGATGTTCAGGGGAGAAAAGTAGGGAAAGAAAAAGAAAAGATATGCACAGTAGGAAGAGAAATCTGAAAACTGTAAAATGAGATTAACAAGAGTATTTCTCATTTAAGGTTTATGTTTGATCATGAATTAAAGGCCTTGGAGCCAAAATAATATGCCTTTTTTTTTTGACTGTTAGTTAGTTTTATTTTTAATTGTCAATTCAATGGCAAGATTCCTGATCAGCATTCGGGTGTAGTATTTAACAAGACAAATCGCGTTTTCTGAAAAGATATGTGCAGAACTATAATACTTCCTGTTTGTCAGTCATGGTCTTTGTTATGTATAAAGTGGTCTCTGTTTGACTGAAGCACAGAGCAGGGACACCTGTGAGATCACATTCCTGAGGTGTGCTGAATGCCATTGAAGCTCGCTGACTCCTTGAATAAGCACCTCATGCAAACACATCTTAAAAGATCAAAAAGCTGCAGGTAAGTAACAATTCACTGAAAAACTTGCACTCTGCTGCACCAATGATTTATTTGATAGGATGACTGTCTATGCTGTACATTTCTTTAAATACAAATAATAGCGGTATCTTTGCTCTTACTCTAATAGAGGATAAGTGGTACTTTTGTAGTGGTATTTGTTCATTAAATGCTCAGCAAAGGTGATGTATTTTGCCACTGCATGAAGTTGTTACAACAATGTAGTCCTCAGGCATTAATTCTGCAGTCTTATGTGCTAAAAAGCATATTTTCTAGGCCATTAAATAAAATATGTAAAACATTGAATGGCTTTGAACATCAGATTAAAAGCCATTCAGCCCTAAATTTCACTGACAGTGAAATGCCATCCTAACATCCCTCTGTAGGATTAAAACACGACAACTCTGAGTCTGCACGTGCTGTGCTGAGAGAATTGCAGCAGGATCTGTTTGATCACTGAAGCAAGAGAGAAAGGACCATGATAAAATCTTGATCTCTGTCTGATCCCTGAAACCATATTGGCTAATTGACCAGGTCTGCAGTCCTAGTAAGAGAGAATTATATCAGAAGTTATGGAGAGGAATGACCCTTCAGATAGACCCTGTGATTTTGGTGTACTTGCTTCTGCCAACAGGCTGCCCAACTGGCACTTGTCAGGTGATGACCTTGCAGAAGATGAAACAGAAAAAGCAATGCTGGTAGGAAAAGAAAAAAATTGTTAAGAGAGATTGTTATAACCCTAGATGTTAAGAATTTTAGACTTTCTGAGTTAAAAGGCACAGACCCTCAAGAAAACACTACATTTGACCTGAAGTTGTAGAGAAGGCTTCCAAAATTGATTGATAGCACTAGGATTATAGATATGTAGTTTGAATAGAAGTGTGTAATATCACATGGTAGAAAACTTGGAGTTTAAGGTTTTAGAATATAGTAACATATATAAAACAAAATAAAAGTTTTAGAGCAGTAGCTAGTCCTTCTTCTTCACCTTCTTCTTCAGAGGTTTAGCTGGTATTGTGTAATTAGACAGAAAAGTCCACATTGTGGGACACAGGTGATTAGTTATTAAGTTAAAAGTAAAAACAATTCAAGTGTCATTTCTTAATTAGATAGTTTTTCCCTAAAAGACCTTATAGAGATAGATATGGAGCCCTTTTGTAGCTTGTTAGTGAAATGCTGTAGAACTCATTACTTGTAAGACTGTAATATAAATAAGAATTAATAAACACATGAGTCCAAACACAAAATGACATCTCTGTGCATTTAATCCCAACCCTGACCAAAGCAAAAAAAAGAAGACAGAAATTGACAAGAGATGATATTTTGAAGTGCCTTGAGAGCTCCACAATAGGACTTAAAGGACTCTGTGGTCTTTCCAGCCTGTTAGCAAATAAGTAATTGCTGAGAGTCAGTCAAATGATGAATTGAGACAATGGTTATCTACAAAAGGCTTATTTACTGTACCTTTTATCTTTGAGGCCGTGATCTTTCTGAGAGGATCTGCAGATGGCTGCCATTTACCCAGACAGACGAACTCATGTACAGCAAAAGGAGAGGCAGAGACACCCAGGCTGACATTTCTACTGTGTGGTTTGAAGGTACAGCGTAAAGCCCAGGGTCTGTACTGTCCTTGGGGTGCTCATCTGCAAAGGTGAGTAAAAGGCTAAATGGATCTAGAAGAAAAATGACTGCAAAGGACAGATAAGGACTATGTTCCTGTGGATCCGTTTCTACGCAGACATGAAAAGAGGATGAATGCCAGAGGACTGCTGACATACCATGTCATGACAGCCAACTCTGAAAGTGAGATTAATTGGCAGCAGACCTACTTTGAAGGGATCTTGATGGCTGGGTATGAATCAGGATCATGGAGGGGCAGTCTGTGGGTGTCTGTTGGCAGCTCTTGGCTGCATGTGCACTCTGTGGGGCACAGCTGAATGCAAAACACGCCTTTCTCAGGTAAAGATGGAGAAAGAGCATTCAGAGAGCGCTATGAAGGGAGCTGGGGAACCTAAGGAACGGGTAGGAAAAGGATGGAGGGACAGGTGATGAGGAGGGGTTGAGAAGGGAGGTAGGAGCAGTGCTAACTTAATACACAGGCAGTCTATAGCCTTGAAAATGAGAGATAGGCAAGAGATTTATAATGATTTAATTGAGGGAATGACAGTGATAATCCAGGAGACCTGGCAGGTACCAATTAGAATGAACAGAGCGAGGGGAAAATGTTTATGATAAACAACAGCACCCAAATGCTTCCTGAATTTGAGGGAGATGCACAAGAACAAAATGTTTGCAGTAACTTATCTAAATCATTAGCAATGTTCCGCCAGGTCATTACTGCACTGTCCAGAACTCTGAGTCCTTTATTGTTTCTCCATTCAGTCTTTTCCTTTTCATTTACTAGCAGTTTTTGGCCTGCTCGTGCAGGTTTTGTTCAAGTAGATTTCCCTTTCAGTCTCAAATTAGTGAGAGTTTCACCTAAGCAATGCCTGAAGTGTTTGGTTCTTCAAGCTATTATTTCAGTATTGTAAAGCCATTATTCATCAGCAGTCAATTTGTGTGTGTACCTGATGTGCTCTACCTGAATTAAAAAAAGACACTGCAAGAAACTGTGAGACAAAGCTTGGAGCACTGTCCATGAGCAGTTCTAAGAATAATTTTTACTGATGAACAAAGTATAATTAATTTTAAATTAATTTCTAATGTTTATAAAAATGGTAATGTCAGTTGGGGAGTTGTGCTTAATTGAGCACAAATAGTTTTGTTTTGTTTTTTTAGTAGTTTCACAGTGATAGAAAATTCAAAAAGAAGTACTTCAAATTCTGAGCAGGTATATTCAAACTTTTTCTATGATAAAAGGTATAAATGCTGAAGACATCTGAAGTGACTTTTGGTGAGTTTCTACAAAAACCTGAACATTTTTGAACTCTTTATCATTGTGATGCGAAGGAAGTTTTCCTTTGCTTTGCTTTGCTTTGCTCTGCTCTTGGATGTCTACATTTCTGCTGCCCTTAGCATGTGAAGTTCTCCTCATGACTGTGTCCTTTGCTGAACTTTTCAACTGTGCCACTGGCATCAAAATACACTTTACTTTTTCCTCTGACTGTCTGCCAGCAAATATCCTTCTATGCTCACCTGATATCAAGGAGGTGAATATCTCTCCATGGGTTGCATAGCTCATTGCAGAGTCTCTCTAATTTAGAATGCATTTTTACTTTTAGCTTTTTTGTTTTATGATGACTTTGGCATTTTTTTCTTCACATTTTACCAACTTTTTTTGTAGCTGTGTTCATTTACCTTAAACCCGCGTTAACTTTCCTCTACCTTTTCTGTACTTGTTTTAGAAATTTGAAAAAGCCCTGTGATGTCACCTGTGCTGTGTGATTGGCAAGAACATTCTTGCAACCAATTTTTTTGAAAAACAACTTGAAGACTATTTTTTACTTTAGATTCATGTTCTTCAAGGGAAGTGAATCTGCATTCTGGCTCAGAAGCTCATTTCTTGGAGCAGAGACTTTATGTTTACTCATTTATTTATTTTCATTGTTTGGTACCATCTGGAGGTGACTTATTTTGTGGGAAAAGAAAAATGAATCAAACTTTGCTACCACAGAGGACCTCAGGAACTTCAATTACTATCCACAATATCTTGAGAGCTAATAAAAGCAGACAACATGCCATTTCCTGATGATGTCTCTCCTCTTCACACATTCTTTCAGGGCTAATCTAGTGCTCTGAGAAAGGGTTCTTGTGTTTCATAAAAGGAGTCCTTCATTGTCACAAGCCTTAGCATACTGCTTTGGTACACGTGCCCCTGAAACACATTTCATGCCTCATCTGTTACCTAAATGAGATGTGAAAGCATTTCACACCTCGTTTACATTTGCGCAGTTTTACGGAGCAGCGTAGATGCAGTTCCACTGAAAGTAGCGAAATGAGGTCACCAACCCCCTTCTCTCTCCTTGTATTGCATCCACACGGCCTGATCCTTTCAGTTCACTAAACTGGAAATGAATATCTATTTTTCTGAAGAAAGTTACTGCAAAAAAAAAAGCCAGCATCCACCAGCGTGTGGCAGTCATTGGCATTTTACAGAGATGTAAGCTGTCCACGCCAAAAATAAAAATGTAAGCTATGCATTTACATGAGATATCTGAACCCAGAGTGATTTCTCCTGCACTGAGCAGAATATAATCAAGGTGAATAAACAGGAAAATTGACTAAACTGATATGAGAATAACACCACAAAAAAGGCAATAAGAAATCCTTGCACCTCTGCTACCCCCTCCTTGGCTGAGTTAGCAGCAGAAAACTGCCAAGTGTGTCCAAGGTGTCAAGGGCAGCTGAAAGTCAGGGCAGATCCATGGCTCTGGAAATCCTAGATCAATTTCTGGAGAACTGCAGGGATTTGACTACAATGCCTGGGTTCTTGCTGCTTTATATGGTGCTTTTGCACTAGCAGAGACAAATTTCTTCGTTTTTAAAAAGAAATTGTTATTTTTGAACTTTTTATAAAGAGCTGTGTAACAGAGGACAGTGAAGGTCCAAGAATGTAGTGATACAAATTCAGCCACTTCTGTTCTTTCATCAGCTGAACTCCCAGTGTTGAAAATAGTGGAAATAGAAACTTACAAGGTGCCCTCACTGTTTGTCACCTTGCTGAGACACAAACTGAAAATACTAACTTTCTTTGTCAGGGAACCCTTGTTTTTCTTCTAGTGCTCTATGTTTTTTTATGTGATCAGGGTGCTTTGACTGAACTTCAGCTCACATAATTCTGAGAGTATGAAATAACCATTTACGTCTGAGCAGTCAGACTTGACTGCTGCTGTGAATAGAAAGAGACCACATTTCAATATCGTGGCTATTCTCATAGGAGAAAATGGGGCATGGTTTAAAGCATGATGAGAGGTGAGAGCCTTTTACTTTTTGTGTGTGCAAAGAAAAACTAAGTGTGTGTACTGATGTAAGCCAAGATGAATCCCTCTCCTTTATCTTCTAATGAAAGGAAGACATTAGGGTAAAAGAGAAAATTCTCATATGTTTCTGAGATGAGGCCATACACAGCTTTTCAGTGTCCTGCCCCACTGATACTAATGGTTCTCATTTCATTTGATACCTACAGGAAAGGCAGATGAGGGATGCCAGTGCATAAACAAAGAAGCAAACAAACCAAAGCTGTCTTGGCTCCCACCTTGTGACAGCAGAAATATTATTGGTCAAGTGGAAAAGGACAAAATCTTTTGAGGAAGAAGTGCTATTTCCAAGCTTTATGAGAGGAATCGCAAACATTAAAAATGAATGAACTGGAGATTACAAAATACTGGTTGTTTTTACAAAAATAACGAGAGGGAACGTGGTGGGCCTGGTGGAGATAAGTGAGAATAATGCGCTGAAATGCTTGTCTTACAAGGCTCTGGGGTTAAATCACTATGTGAGCATGAAGATTTAATGATTCAGGTTTCTTTTAATGGCTGTCTCTTTGGCTCAGTTCTGTCTGGTGCTGTGGCCCATCAGGCACCCCTGGAGGAGGCGCTCGGAGTGATTCACAGGATCCCTCTCCTTGTGTTCAGCTGTAATGAAATAGGGAAAATAGTTTGGTTTGCTCAGTTATTCAAGCATGTACCTAGAATGGTTTTCTCTCTCTCTGCTCTACCTTTTATGTTTTCCTGTTATTTTGTGCCTGCTTTTTCTGCAGCTTTCAGGCAGGGCCAGTTAGTGAGGTGTCTGTCCTGTGCTACAAGGCACTTGCATACATGGATAAACACAGCTCAAAGCAGACTTTTTATCTTGTGTGGGCAAGTGTTTTGGCTGCTTCACTGGGGAGCAGAGCCAAGCTCACTACATTCCTGATAAAATACCCTGCCCTGATTTTGCAGCTTGCCACACCATTGTGAGGTTCAGAAAAATCCCAGCCCAGTGTTTTTTCTGGCCCCTGTAATGCTATAAGTGTCAGGTGTATATTTTATTTCCCATTTTTGTTGTATTTTGATTTGCTTTCGCTTTGTTCTGGCTGCAATGTGTTGGAGGATTTAAGGCATGATTCCACCCTCGCTTTTGCTCTGCAAGGAAAACTTCCTGAGAAATACCCTGGGAACACGATGCTTCTTCAATTCATATCTGGAAACACTAAAAAGAAGCAGTATACTAATTGATGAGGAAAAATATCTCCAAGGCTAAATTACTGTGTGTGGATAGACTGGAAATATTTACAGTGAACCCTGCCAGATCTGAGGAATTAGGTGCAGTGCCTGCTTTTACCATGGGAAATTTGACCAGCTTTAAAAGTACTAAGGAGATTTATTCACAAACTCCTGGAAATCCGGTATTTGAAGTTGTTTCAGGTCAACATAAATGGGCAAGCAGTTAAATGGGGAAAGTGACATTTTCCCTGGCTTGGCACCCAAGTCCTACTAGTGATCTAAATTGCAAAGCTCAATGTTATGAAAGAACTTCACTGAGCATATTCTTCAGGTTAGTGTAAAGGTCAGAAGTAAGTATCTTTGAAGGGTTCATGTTGATCTGTGGTAAAAAGTTTCTTGGCTTCAGCTCTGCAGTTTCCACTGCCAATCTCAAATCTGCCAGACCTCTGCACCAGTTGCTTGCAAGTGAAGGAGGGTTTGCACAGGAACTCTCCATACTCTATACCTCTGAGCAATAAAAATAATCAGACTTGAGATCTAGTCATATCTGCTGAAAAAAACCCACATGAAGGCCTCTTGGAGCAGTCTTGGACCATCACAGCTCTATCACAGGCTAGGCTGATAGTGCCACAAATGCTAAACTAACAGCTTCTGTGGAGCAGACGAGAGGGGAGAAAAGAATGGTAAAGCAAAAAATATGGAAGATAATTTCTCCTAAGTGGATAACAGGATCAATGAAGAAATGGAGATGTAAAAAAGTTTGAAAAAGATAAGGGGAAGCCCAGTTGCTTAACTAAGGCCAAATAATTCTGATTTTGCCTAGCAAAGCACCGCTTTATTTTGCTAGGCAAAATAATGACATTTTTTGTGCAAACTTCAGCATTGGAAAGAGTTGTTGTTTCTCAAATGGCTAAAACTGCAGTAAGACCCTTATGTAACATAGAGACTTCTGTGGTTACACCTGATGTGAAGCAGAGGACTCCTGACCTCTGACTCACCTGGCTAGTAATCAGTTTCTCCTGCTTAGATTAGCCTTTTCAAAGAAACTGTTGGCTACTTGATTTGGGAAGGGTTTCCTGCTGTTCTGCAAAACGTTAAAGGCATATGGCCGTGCTGTTAAAAAAATGTCACAGATTCCATCTATGTTCTACCCTAACACAGGGGCAGAAGTTGTGCTACCTAGGAGGGACATGGGAGCAGAGAGAAAACTTGTAAATACTTGGATACTTGCAAAATTTGGATTCTTTTCCAACCTATCTGGAACTTCATGATCTCACTCTGAGGGTAATGGAGTGAAAAGCTAATGAAAGTCAGGGGCCTGAAGAAATATTTTGTTTTTTTCCATCTGTCCATTTCTCAGCAACTGTGTCTTGTGTAGGCAGATCCCCAACTAAATTGTGAAATGTTGCATCCATTATCGCGGCATTTACTGTTTAGATGAACATCTTAAGCTGCCAGAATATTCAACAGTGGAGCCCTCAGTGAAAATATAGTGTGCTCCATCAAGAACTTGGCTGTTCTTACATGTCAAGTGTTTTTCAGAAAGACATTGCTTTATTTTTGGCTTTATTTAGAAGAGCATGGAAGTGTCAACAATTTATTCACGGTGTGAGACAAACAGATATTAATAGAATTTTAATGAAGGCCTTTCAACAGGATTTGAAGGTTTTTTTACTGAGTGTTTTGTGTGTTCCTGTTAATATCGGGAGAGTGAAAAATGCAAGTGTCATAGGACAAGTATGGAAACAACTTGCCAAAGACAGCAAGAAATAAGAAAGTAAGGAGACAATTTCAGCTGGGCAGTGCCAGAGGCTCTGTCAAGAGCCAAAGCCAAGACAATTATTTACAGATTTCCTTGCAAATTATGGTGTAATAGAGTGGACAGACTTGGGGACACTTGAAATGCATCTTCACGTATTACGCCAAAGTGGAAAGGGCTTTCTTGTTTTGGGTTCATCCCGTGTCTCTCTTCAAAAAGTTACTTCTTATTTCTGCCTTTTTATATATCTGTTTCAAAACAGCTGCTACCTGCTAGTACTCTCTTAAAAGCCTATATTCTTAAATACTCAGAGGCACAGTTTCAGGCCTCCGGCTTCCCATCCTTACACTTCAGTGACCTTAATAATGCCTCTGCCTCCTGAAGTGATAAAGAGGGGGTGTGCTTCTGTTGGGCCCTGCTCTCTGAAGTGAAATATTGAAGCTTTTATTTTGTTAGTGAGAAAATCCTCACTATGAACTCTCTCATCTCTGACCCCGTATTTTGTTACTGTACTGTAATCTTTTTGCACTAATGCTAGTGCTAATGCCAAATTTTTGCGGGGAGGGCATGATGTATCTATGGAAGGCAGCTTCCAAAGACTCAGTGTCCTTCCCTGACAAAAATGACCCTTTCATTAGTGGGCAAGAACATAAAGGTTGGCTGTCACCAAGTGCTTGGTACCAGCCATCTGAATGCAGTAAGGGTGCTTGTGGCTTCTCTTATATTAGTCCACAGATCAGCTTTATAATCATCAATTTCAGTTCCAACACAGCACACTGCTGAAGGGCACAGCTTCAGATGCAATTCATTCCCCAATGAACACTGATAAGTCCATCCCTTCTAAATCCTTCTGCCTTTATATTGTTAGAAATATTGCCTGCTCTTAATGTAGTGCATGGCTCAGTCACATTTCCTTGGCCCTCTGCAGTTAATTTGGACAGTTTGGTGGCTCTCACCTGGTCCCTGGCCTTTGAAAAGCTGTAAGATGCTGGGGGTGATGTGGCTGGGTGCTTATTCAGGGTCCCAGAAAAAGAAACCAGATTGGCAGTAGTGATTTGGTGGGATGTGTAGATATAGGACTAATTAACTTAAATCTTAGTGTGTATCAAAACAAAGACCTGTAAATGTAGACAAGTTTTTCCTCAGTCCCAGGACAGATTCCTCACATGGAGTGCTGCCACCTACACTTGCCCTGTTAGACTTGGGCTTTCAGTATGGAGGCTACAGGGAATCAAAACTAAAAACCTTGCTCTTACATAAGGCTTTTAAAGGAGCTGAGTTACAGCTAAATAGTAATTATACTGAAAATAGTTTACTAACCTCTTCAGGAAGCCAACTCCACTCCTAGGTTTAATTCAGAGAAAGGTTTTATTGAAGTCAATAGAAAAAAATTAGGATCCCTCCCTCCAGCATCCAAGGGCCTCAGGGTATGAAGAAATTGCTGCAAAATACTGTGGTGATGTCCTAAAGGGAAAACCCAACACAGCAGCTCCAGTTTGGTTTGCTCTAACAGCTTTTGCTCTTAGGAGCACCTTCCATTTCAGGTTTTTAAACTTTTATCTTGGAGGGCAGGGCAAGTTCACTGCTCACATCCAGCAGGAGCTGATGCCAAAAGTACAGTTCAGTTTGATTCCTGACACTGAACACAAGCAAAAGAAAAGAGGAAACAAGTATTCACTGGCTATAAGGGAGCCTGTGTTTGCAGAAACCCTTCTTCCCTCTCCCTCTCCTATTTTTTTTTACTTTCACTCTATACAATGGCAGCTTGTTTTGTCAAGATTTCCGCCTGTGAAATAGCTGACTAGTTTTACAGTCTTTTATGCATGCTCACCTGCACCAGGACAACAGAAGCAACAATATGTTTCAGCTGCATCTTGGGGGAAATGCACTACAATCACAGGAGACACCAGACAGATCCCTTTCCCATTAGACTCTAAGAAGAACTCCTGCACCTGCTCATGCTATCAAACACCCTTGGTCCCCTGGGCAGTGTGTGAGATGCAGCTTCTTTCTCCCAGTCTTCAGTGCCCCCATCTCCTACCTGCTAGTTCCATTTATTATGCAGGCCTCACGGGTAATTGTCCAGTCTTTCCAGCCTCCTGTGTGCATGACCTTGCCCTTAAGATTTAATTCTGAAGGCACTTAAAAAAAAAAAATCTATTTTCTCCTCCTGCTTTCCTCCCTTTTATTTATTTTTCTATGCATGTGTCTCATGTGCTGAATATTAAGCAGGAAAACAAAGATGTATATCATCTGGAGCACAGGTGCACCTACCAGGCAGAGAGGGAAAACAAAACAATTCATTTAGAGGGTTTTGATTCACTATTGTCCGCTCATACTTTATTCGACAGCCTGATATGACACCTTGAGTCCGCCCACGCCTGCATGCAGCTTAGAATGGAGATGTTTTCTTGGCTCCTCCACACTGTAAATTTTTTGCCACAGCTCCACTTGAAGTTGCTTGGCACGGGTGCTTTGCTAAGTACACTAAAGTGGGGGAGGATAGGGAGGGGATGAGAGAAGAGTGAAGAGTGAAAAATTAAAGAAAAACTAAAAGGAAAAAACATGAAATAAAAAGAGTATCTCAAATATTTATAAATTTATTTATTTCCCAAATTTTCTAGTCTCACTCCTATTGCCTAAGGGCAAAGTTTCCATTCATTTTCTGGGTTTGTGGTTTTGGTGTGTGTCGGACAATCCTTTGTCTAGCAGGACATGAGGGCATAGATCACCTCTGGGTGACTTTGGCTGGAGGCTTGAGTAGCAAGGACAGAAAAGCAACCTCTCTGTAGAAATATTTTCTTTTTACTTACCAGCTTAAGTCTTTGTTTTAGAGGAACAAGTGGTTAGTCAAGTTCCCCAAATATTTTATTCTGTTCTGCTAAGAGTAGGCAGCAAAAATGACTCTTACATGGCTTAGGGGTGGATCTGCCTCTCCTTGTTTTTCTCTGACTTGCTGCATATCCTTGTAAGGTCACTTCACTCCATGTGCTTTTTCTTTCCTTTCTTTGTCTCCTAAAACTTTAAGCTCTTCTTGATTCAAAATGTTGTCTTTGATGTGTTTGCTTTATATCTTCCACACAGGAATTGATGAACTCTGTGGCAGCAGTGGCATGTGGGTGGAATCTGCTCACTGTTGTCTTACCTGGTAGAGAAGGAGATGGAATGTGAATTGTCCTGATACCCATGTCTGTGGCCTCACCCCATTTTACTGTAAATCCAAGGTTGGACCAAGTTAATTTGTTTTACTCTGGAGCTGGAGGTAGAGAGCAGCACTCCCCACTTCTTCTGGCCCTTTTTAGGGTGCTGTAAGCGCACACTGGAGAAATGGAGAGTTGGAAGTGCAGTGACTCCCACGTTATTTCTGCTGTAGCTCTGCCACTGCAGGCTGCAGAAAGATGTGTATATAGGGGGAAAAAACCCCAGCATCAAGTTATATGTTTACGGACTATGAGCTAACTCTTGCCCCCAGGAGCAAGATCTTGGAGTTTTGACAGATCCTTCAAATCATAAACATTTTTTTTTAGTGGAAAACCAATTAAATTGTTCGGAATTGCCAAGAAAGGATTAAAAAACAAAGTAGAAAATAACCTTGGTTCACTCCTATCTTTAATACCATGTATATTTCTCATCTCCTTGTCTCAGGAAGAATGTAGTGGAACTAAAAAGGATTCACAGGCAAAGGGAGTGAGCAAAGACAACTAAATAAACTAGGACTCTTCAGTCTGGAAAAGACATGGTAAAATCTTGAAAGGCACTGAGTAAAGCCTATAAGAATTGATTGTGTGCTGTTTGTGCCAGTGGGAGAGCTAAAGTGCATGGAGTGAGGCTCAAGAGAGCAAGGCTCAAACCAAATAAAGAGCAGCGGGGGACTGCTCATGCAGTGGGCACATGTGTGCAGCTCTGCCCCAGAGTTCCAAGGGGAGCTGCATAAATCTGTCCAGTCTGTCAACTGCTGTGGCTTCAAGATGGTTAAAGTATTTCACAACAGTAAAAAAGATAATGGCCACAGGAGGAGCCTGAGATCCGTGGATCTTGGACAGATTCTGAGGGATCACCTTCCCTGAGGAATGCCAGAAAGAGCAGTAGTTGGAGTGAGTAGCGATACCTAACACTTTTACCAAAATCTTCAAGCTAAAGATCAAGGATATTAAATAATTATAGGCACTGTTGGAATAAGATATTTCCTTAGGACAGGAGGAGGAGGCAGTGAGGAATAAAAAACAGAGTGGCACATTAGGACAGGAAAGGAAAACCTGGGAGAGGCTTCTTTGTGTACTAACAAGATGTGTTAACAGAGGTTTTGCCACGCTGCCTGGCAGGACAGTGACTCACATGTTTCATAATCTGCTGTGCCGGCCCTGGATGTGGCTCATGGTCATCTCTGAGCCAGGAGAGATGCACCAGTTTGGAAAAGCACTTAATGAATGGGCTACTAGGGGAAAATCACAACCCATTTGCAAAGAAAGATAAAAAGCAAAATAAAACTTTGGATTTGGCTGAACTCAAGCTACTAAGAGAAAAGCAGGAAGCTGTTTCCTCTAAAAAGAATTAATTCTCTTCAGGTGGACATCCCTGGCAGTGTTTAAGGCCAGGTTGGGGCTCTGAGTTTAATGAAAGGTGTCCCTGCCCATGGCAGGGATTGCTGGAACTAGATGATCTTTAAGGTCCCTTAAAACCAAAACCATTCTGTGATTCTTTGATGGCACATGGAGGACTTAAAGAAATTTTCCTAAAATGGTGAGTCAAAAGTGGAGGAGTGTGGAGTGCAGACTAGCTACTTTTAGCTAGTCTTTGGTGGGTTAAATGAGAGAAGGACCAAAGAAAAGTCCTTATTGAAAATCATCCTGTGCATGGAAAGAGCATCCCTAGTTGACAACGGTGGTGCAGTATAACCCTAAAAGAAATAGCAGAAGCCACAGCTCAAGAGAGTAAGAGATAATCAGGTATTCTGAAGGATAAAGTTCTGGAAAAATTACACTGGGTTAAAATATGCTTGAGCTGTAGAAAGCACCCAGGTAGGAACTGGAAGGAAATAAATAGTGATCATATGTATAGTTTAATTCATAAAGAACTCATGGTGAGCCCCATGACTTATGACCTCTGACCCTGGTCCTGTGTTTGTGGATGCAGCCACTGAAGGTTGAGATAATGATGGATGGGGTGCTATGTTGATTTATGCCTGCAGTTATCAGGTTATTGTGATCAAGTTTCAAGTTTCAAGTGTGCTTTGGTTGTTTGACAAAGTTTTTCAACAACTCCTGACGAGCAAGATCTGAACTGGCTATATCAGTGCAAAGCTCATCCATCCACATGAGGGCCCTAATGAGGGTGAATGTGTTTATTCTTTAAACTGGATCTGTTCCACTGCATTAAGCATTGAAGAGGGTGTTTGTATTTCAATTAAAAGAAGTTTTATTTCAAGTTCCTTTAGTCTAATACCAAAACAGAGTCTAGAAAAGGAGGAGTTGCATTTTTATCCAGGAAGTCAATAAATAGTGGAAAAAATCCCACAAGATCCCCAGCTGTGAGATGGCCTTTACACCCTTTAAAGAAATCAAACAATTTGTTCTTGCATATTGAATATGTGAGAACTTGCCCTTCTGTACTACTATCCAAGCATCTGCACATGAGGAATAGAAAAGAGTAATCACGTAATTCTGGGTGAAAAGAAGAGCCTATACCTTTCAATTTCTGTTTTGTGTCTTGATCCCACTGTGCATGGTGGGAAAATTGATGGCTCCAGGCACTTGACCAACTGTGTTTACCAAGCAGTGCTTAACCAGCTTGATAACGATTGCTAATTCTGAGTCAAACAGATTTATCTCTGTAACTCAGTCTTTCTGTGTGCAATAACCTTTCTGCATGAGTTGATTTTCAAAGATGGTTGGTGAAATGAAGTTGGATACCATTTCATTTGTACATCTGCTACTACTGTTTTTATTTACTTGAGCTGCTAAATTTTTGTGCAGCTTACAATACACACAGTGTTTTATTGGGGGTTTGAAGAAAAAATGTCTTATCTATGGAGCTGAGAAGCAGAGAAGAAGAGGGAGCCAGTGGACATTTTTCCAAATTCATAAGGAAGAAATGGAATGATTTGCACAACTTCAGAAGATACATGTGCCAATGCACTGCCACTGCAGAGCATGAATTTGCAGACTGGCCTTCTGAAACCTGCCCAGAGCCATTGTCACTTTCCAGTTTTGAAATCTGCCTGCTTGGAATAGAAGCACATAAATCTCTAATGCTTGTGATGATGCATGCCAAGTGCATTTCAATGGCGCTTGCTGTAATGACTGATTTTCACACATCAACTACGGCCTTGGACAATAGCTCTGACACCTGAAAGCATGGTTACCTGGAAAATGCTGGTAGTGGAACGTGCCAGAATTTTGTATTTCTGACATTGGTATAGTCCAATTATGGTGGGATTATTTTGGGCGTTTAAGCAAGAGAATGGGACAAAATTCTCTTTTGTGAATCTGTTTTACAAGTGATAAATTGGACTTCTGTACCATAAGTAAACCATATCTATACTAGAAAGCTTCCCAAATGCCCACATGAATCACAAAAAAGGTAGACATTCTGTTTGAAGAGAAGTGTTCTTGTTAAAAAAAGATTAGTAGCTGGTAAAACATCAGATACAGACTTATTTTAAGTGTTACAAAAGGATTTATTTTTGAACTGGAATTGTCAGAAGGTACTACTTTGCTGCTGAGCAGTGAAGCATTGTATGACAAAATAGACATGATAAAAGGAACGATTTCTTATCCCAGCAGATTTCTAGCTCTCTAGAAATACCAACCAATGATATCTAGAAACATCATTTGAACTGCTTGAGAACAGCTGGTTAGACCTAGAAGGAACTGAATAGATATAATCCACTTATTTGACTGCTGGAGAGCAAGTCCAGGGAGGAGATATTGATGACAGCAACAAAGATAAGGCAGTGAGGCACGGTGATTTCAAGAAGAGAAGAGTGCTGCTTTTGAAAGTGACCCTTCCCCAGTGACATATGACCAGATGGCCATTACAGGAGCAGAAACAGCTGATAGAATCTTAGGAAATGAACTTATGCAGAACACATTCTGATTCTTTTGGTAAATGTTGTTGTTCAAAGATGGAGCAAAGTGTTTAATAGGATCTGTTCTCTGGGCATTAGTGTGGTTCAATGAGTCCATACAAAAACTACACTAGAAAAGAGAGATATGGTATGGACTGCAAGTGCTGCTGAAAATGTCCTCTTGGTATGTGGTTGGGAAGAGACTGGTGCAGTGAATAAATGGTTGTACCAGAACATTTTCACAGCTTATGGACCATGCCTGGTTGTCACCACTGTGTGAAGACAAAGAAAACTCTGCAGAACTGGTGTAACTTTAAAAGTTTACCAGGAGATATCAATAAAAACTGCAGAGAGAGGCAAAGTAGATCTAAGCCAAACAGTTTTTCAAGAACATAGCAGCAAGGCCCACACCTAGTAACTCTTCTTTTTTTTTTTTCAACAGGTCAATAAAATCAAGCCTAAATAGATCCTTGAACAAAGATTATGAGAAAAATAAGCACATTACAGATAAAAGTTTTCAATGCTGTACAAGTGTTCCTATGTACTGTGCTGACCAAAGAGCAATCAAAATTTAACTCAAACTATCTCAGAAGCAAGAATAAGCAACATGTGCTTAGTGACTCAGATGATGACTGCACATCAGTTATAACCCACAAAATAATCAAAATATTGATTCTAAGGAGGAGAATGATGTGCACTATCATACCAACAGAGATTCTGAAAAGTAGAATTATCATACTATAAATGTGAGAAACAATTTCTTCAAAGAGTTTTACAACCATTCTACATGCTTTCATTGACAAAAAGCATATATTTACATTGCTAACATTTGAAAAATTATTTTTGCTTCTAGTTCCTTAATTGCTGGAGGAATTTAGGTTTGATAATACACATGAAAATGTCATAATACAAAATAGATTTGTCAGCATGTAGGAAAGTACTGCAGCTAAGAATATAATCAAATATACAATGAGCAAAGATGATTATAATTTTGACACCATGACAGAGAAATCTGAAAAATAAAATTAGGGAAAAATCTCAGGTGACAATAATAGTAAGATTCACTTTTGTGTTTCCTTGACTTTTAGGAGAACTTGGGGTAATCCAGAAAGTTCTCATGGCTTATTGTGAGACATTGATGGTAAGACTGTTACAGGCTGGAGCTGGATAAAAGTTTTAGTAAGGTGGCAAGGTATTACTGGCTAGAGTTGAAGTAAAATAGAAATCAGGTAAGACTTTGATCAAAGGAAAAGTATTGTGTTGTGTGACCAGAGTAATTTTATTTTTGAAATATTGCTTATATTTTGTGAAAATTTTTACTCCTGCTGTTAAGTAGATCAGCTTTTTTTAAAAAAAGAGTTTACAGCTTTACAATGATGATCCAAACTTTTAATGAGAGAATGATATGGGAAGGGTTTCCTCAGTTTTTTCTCTCTCTCTTGTCTCCCTCTCTGCCCCCTGAAGTGATGAAACGCAGAGCAGGAGACAGCAGCTGAGGCAGCCAGTCGATAGGAAGCCCTTCACACGCCCCTTCTGCTGAAGGAAATTCTTTGTTGCTTTTGATCACAGGGAGGAAGTGGCCAGGAACAAAGTTGAGTCCTGCCTGCGTGTGGCTGAGGAGGTGGTTTGCAGGGCTCCTACAAGCTCTTTGATTTCCAGGCAAGGTGTCTCCCCATTGTGCCTCCTCTGCTTGGCTGCCCTGGCCTCCCTGGTGGACACCACCTTCATTGCTGCCTGTTAGAAATGCTTCACCTTCTTGTCAGAGGCAAACACTAAAATGAATGAACTTGAGATCTGCAGAGGGGCTTGTTCAAATGAAGAGTGAGGGGAGCATGGCTGTGCCCTTCTGGAGGAGCTGGGGCAGGCAGTGCATTGGGATGGAGGGAATGACTGGGGCCCTGCTGGTCTTCCACTGTGGCCAGGCTCAGCAAACAAACAGTGCTGGGCAGTCAGGATGACTGATGGGCTGAGCTCTTTGCTCTTTTACAGCTGGGGTTTTATGCCTAATTGTGTTCTGGGGTCTTTTCTGCAGTGGTGCGGTGATGTCCTTAAAAGGTGGCTATTGCTAAAGTGGGGGGAGTTGTGGTGCTCTGCAAAAAAGAGACCTGAAGTGAGAGCATAAGGATGTATATCTTTACCTGGATGTATGGTTCTGTTTTGTGGAGCTGCAAGAAATTATTTTTCTTCCTTTCACATAATCACAGAATTATTTAGGCTGGAAAAGACTTTCAAGACCACTGAGTCCACACTTTGACCAATCAGTACCTTATCAACCAGGCCATAGCACTGAATCCACTCCAGTTGTTTCTTGAACACCTTTAGGGATGGTGACTAGGTGGTCAAATAGTTTACACAAACCCAGGAGACAGGCTGCAGCTAGATGATTTAGATGTGGAGCTAGGTTTCAAAAGCTCCAAAATTCAATTACTTTTTCCAGCAGATCTGGGCGTAAGTTTCAGTTTATTAGGAAAGTAAAGTTCAGCTGGAAAAACTCCACATGGAGATCCATTTCACAGCTTCAAATGTGGGCAGTGGGAAACAGTTCTGGTGTCAGATTTTGTCTCTCTTTCAGCATAACTGATTTTGTTTTTATTTTAGTTGCTCAAGAGGAAATTTAAAATGCCACTGAACTGGCTGGCACAACAGTGCTGCAGTTTCTAAAGTCTCTTCTGAGTTCATCTGCCAAATGCAATGATGCACTGAACTTCAGGTAAAACACCAACACATTGTTCTTTATGAAGTTACTTATCACACCATTAAATGTTTGGAGAGAAATACATGTGCAGCTGACTGATTATTGGACAATTGAAAGTCGTCTCTCTCAACATATCATAAAAATTCTAAGAGCATCTTCTTCTTCTTCAGAGTTTTAGGGTCAGGATGGAAAATGAAGCTGCAAACCAAGTGAACACTGTGCTACCCTTTGTGCGGATAGTTAGACCTGCCTTCTGCCTTTCTGCTTGCAGGCTGAGGTGTACACCTTCCCTCATTCTCCTCATGCAAACAGGGCACCTACATAAGAACTTTACTTTCTGAAGGGCCGTCTCAAAGGAGGACATCTCTGTCCCAAACTCTCATGCAGTGGTTTCTGGTAGTTTCCTTCTTATGTAAACTTTCTGGCTTATTTATTCTTAAGTTTAATTCTTTGGTGGATCACTTGGGCCAAATCCTTAAAGGATATAAATCATGCTGATGCCATCAGCAATGCTGACTTCAGCAAAGCTCTTCTGATTTATAGCAGCTGAAGATCTGGACCCCCATTAAAAGCAGAGTTTTCTCAACTCTGAATTCCTGGACATTATTGTATCCTATTGCTTAGGAACAGATATAGCTGTAATAAATAAATAAATGCATAAAGGCAAGAATATTATAGGATGTGGCTCTGTTTCTGTGGAAACCTGATCTTTTTCTTATCCATTTCTTTTTTTCTCTGTCAGCCAATTTAACCTCTCTATCTGTCTATTAAAACTCCTCCTCATTAAACACAAGGTTGCAGGGTTTTTGCAAGAAAAATGTGGGCAGAGAAATATCAGCTTTTGCATCTGTTTGGTGAATTTAAAAAAAAAAAGCATCTGAGCTGTAAGGGAAAAATGTGGAGGAGGGTGAAGGTAGCAGGAAATGTAATCGTATTAAATATAAAAATATGAATCAGTTTGGATAATCAGTCTGTAAATTGGTAGCAGCCATGCTACCCATAAAATCTGTATCTTTTTTTTCCTGTATTTGTTCCAGTCTGCATTACATTAAGAGATGCTCTGTCACTTAGGTGTGCAACAGGGCACAGCTCAGAGTAGTATATGATGATATAGTTATATAATGGTATGTGACCAATAGCATTTAAAAGCAGAATTTGCTGCCTGAATGGCTTGATGGGTTGGTGTTGAAGGGGAAGCTGGATATTGTGGCAGTTCTCTGTCTCTTTCTCATTTTCATTTCTGAGTCACTTTCTCAGCCACGGTGACAGGGCTTTCATGTGGAGAACTGCCAATAAAGGATTCAATTCTTTTTTGAAAGACTCCTGCTAATTAATTTGTACTCTGAAATGCACCTTAATGACAATGGAGGCTTCCAAGCTGTTCCTGAGTGCTTTCTACCAGGCAAGGTTGATCTTTCTATCATAATTTTGGACATGGCTTTTGTCCTGTCTGCACTCCTTACAGTGATTTTTTTTTTTTAATGTGGTGATCTGACACAGCACTGGAAGCAGTGATGTTGTTATTCTCTCCCCCTCTGTTTTATGATAGCTGATAAATGTAGTGTACTTCAGTGGCATGGTGCTGGACCTCCACAGAGGGCAGGAGTGCAAGTGCCAAGTGAAGAGATATTACAGAAGATTGCAGAAATGTTCTGCATTTTTGCTATCCATGGCAGCCAGTATTTTTTAAGCACATCTTGTGTAAATACATTGTTGCAGTAAGCTCCAGGCTGTTCCTGATCTCAGTATAGTCTTGGTCTTGTCAAAGCTGTGCTTTCTTTTCTGTAGAGAAGGGTCAAGCAGCTTGACCATAGGTGAAATCAGAGGGCATGAAACCTCCACAAGAGTGAAAATGTCTTTTTTTTTTTTTTCCCAAAGGACCGTTAGTCAAGTTTATGTGCTGTATATAAAAATATTCATTGTGATTTTTTTAATAATACTGCTTGTATATCTGAGAGGAAGACTTACACTTCAATGAAAGAAACGCTGTCCTTTTTTTCTCTACCTTTCATGCTCCCATCAGCTGTAACTTCTCCTTTACTCTGCCCGATTTCAGGGCATTACTTCCAGGGCAGTTTAACCCAGCCATGTCTGAAAATGCATTTAGAAGTGGAGTGAATAAAAAAAACCTCCTTTCCAGAGCTTCATCCTTGCACTGCCTCCCATGACAACGAGGAAGAGCAGCAGACTTCTCTTCCACATTGCTGCTGCTGCTCCCTTCCCTTGGCAACATCTCTTTCAGTGTTCCTGAGTGAGCTTGGCAGCCAGGAGGGAGCCAAGGCCAAGCGCAGAGATATAGCCACATTTCTGACTTGCTCAAGGCACAGTTGTGAAACTGGTTTATCTGCTGTAAAGGTGTTAGTCAGGCCTGTAAGAGAGAACCTCAGATGCAATACAGCCACTTGTCTGTCCCAAAGTATTCAGCAGAGCTTTGTGTCAGAGAACAGAGATGTAAAACTAACTGAGCATGTTGTGCTCATTCTGGGTTTGTCGAGCTACATAGCATGCGTTTTGCAGCCTGGGGGGCTCATTTGAAACAAGCAGGTGGGATTTTCAGAGAGTCTTCCATCCTATGGCTCAATTGCTAGTCAGTTATCGGGGTGTGCAGTCCAGAGAAGTTGTTAATATCTGATTATTGAGAGATGGCTCTGCCCAAATTAAGGTGCAAATGACATCATATGCTGAAGTGAAGAGTACAAATTCTATTTAACAGTGAATGTGAGGTAGAGAGTTAGAAAAAAATAGAAAGAGTGGAGGGAGAGAGGGAAGGAGAGAGACAGTCACCACCCACGGACCCAGTAGCCTCTTGTTAGTCCTTCTTCTCCTTGGATTTCTTGGTGTTCTTGGTGGTGGAAGTCCTAGGATTGTTCAATACTTTTCATTATATGTACATTTTTACAAACAAAGGAATGAATGCTTCTTGGCTACACAGTTCTCCTATTCTGTTGGTTAAATTAGTCCCTTGCTTCAAATGCTGTTTAGGTCCCTGCTCAGTCTTTGTTTTCTTTTGAGTGGGTGGGTTGTGAGTTGGTGCCAGAGTTTCATCCAGCCTGAGCTGACTTCAGCACAGTTGCTGAGCTGCCTTTCCTTATGGATTGTTCATGTCCCTTTTCAGTGATACATTCTTCTCCCCCAGCTTTGTTTACCTCCCCCTAAGGCTGAGATGACATGTGGACAAAAACCTGGGGTGATCTTTGTTTGACCAATGATAAGCATATGAAAAATTACCATCCCACAAAACTTGTCACAGCGGGAACCCTTGCCTGGATGCACTGCCCAGGATGTGCCAGAACTCGCCAAGCCTGGAGCCAGTGCCATTTTGTTGCTCCATTCTGTGCTTCTCTCATGGCAAAATCCTTCTCTGGCAGCAAAGCTTGAGACAGACAACTGTGATCTTGAGGTCCTTACACCATGTAGTGGCCCAAATGGTATTTTCCAGGGACTTTCCACCAGTTCACATGGGTTGTCCACTGAGGTGGTGAAGACAGTGGACAGCAGGAGAAAAGACCAAAATAGCAGAAGCAATAAAAACAAGAATCATACAGCTATCAACAGCTACCCCAATCATTAGAAATGCAAATCCAATTGCAATTATCAACCCCACTCTCATTAACCACTGCCCCCACTCTGTGAGTCCCAGAGATTGGAGTGTTCTTTAATGTGTGGTGGGTGTGAGGAATTCCACAATGCTGAGCCTGACGGATGTGGACCCAATGAGTCCTGAAATTAGACATAGAATTACACAGTTCGTCTTGATTTTTTGATCCCCTAGAGAGGTATCCCAAACAGATCATGTATAAAGATGCATATTTTCTCAGTCAGCCAAATCTTAAGGGGATCTTCAGGCCCTATAGTACAATTGGTTACTTTTGCACAATGGAACAAGTATAAATGGGTTTCTTGAGGAGATGTGTTCATGTACTTCAAAGGCTTTAAAATAGAGTCATTTGGTTCCCATGGAGATACCAGTTCAATCCAATATGTATCACTTCCTCTAACTGTGCCTTGGATAAACATGGTGGAAGCAGGGAATGGGATGGAGGAATTCCCATAGGAAATATCATATATACTCTTGATTTACCCATGAAAATACGTCCTCTGGTAATTCCAGGATGCCTTTGCTCTTGCACAAGACTTCTCTTCCAAAAGGAAGAGAGATCTTGAGATTTTGCTACAGGAGGGTTCTGTATCAGCAGCAAAAGTGCCCAATTACAGACTCACAGATAAAAGGGCCAGAGGCAATCATTTATCTTGCCTGAGCTCCTGCATAACACAGAACACAGAATTTCACCCACAGATTCCTGCACCAAACCTGTAATTTGTCTGAGCTAGACAATCTTTCCTGTGTGCTCTGCATTTGTGCTTTATTTCCCGTTGTGGGATTGTCTCGTGTGCTGTGGATGTCCCTCCAGAGGAGAGCAGCTACAAAGCCCTGTTCCCCCTGCCTTCAGACAGTACTCAGTGCTGTGGAAGCAGCTCCTTGGGGGTCAGAGGACTGCAGACCTCTGGATTGTGATGCAGGGATCTAGACAATGCTCTGGGGGCGTGCTGGGGGTGCAAGAGTCCCTGCAGTTGCACAAAGATGGGAAGCCACAGTTGTGGAGAGAGTGGGAATCTACTTGAAGTAGTGTGGTCCAGCAGGAGCTAGATTGAGCTGTCAAATGCATGTCACACGACCACTGATCGCCCCCCAGGTCATTATAGAGTTTGAGGGGATTTATGAGAACAGCTCAGGGATTTGATTTTTGGTTTTTTTTTTTTTTTGTTTGCTGTCATTCTACTTCTTATGGTGGAGTTTTTTTATTAAATGTTTACTTGTTTAGAATTCAAGTATGCCTTCGGATGCACACTATAGTAAAGCAGCTCTGAATATTGAGCTAGTAATTCTACTGAAATACACATCTGAGATGACAGCTCAAACAAATGTCAGAAAACAGGTATATTTAACTCAGTAGTCAGTCGGATAAATGGATAAGAAAAATATACCTCTTTAATTTGAGCAAGAGCATACTTCACACCCCTACATCTGGTTTCAGGTCTGTCTTTGCTCCAAATCAAGGTTTTTTATTTAAATGTCTTGCTTCAGCCTCAGTATTAGCCAAAATGGTGATTGCCATCTTGTCTGGAAAACAGGAATGAGCAAGCTTCCTTTGCTGTCAATTGCTCCCTGCTTTCTTCTGGTAGTGCCAGCTCTTCCCTGGGAGGGGTGTTTGCTCTGGAGAAAATGAGGAGTGACATCAAGACAAAATATAAGGAAAAAAAAAAAAGGTGAATTTTAGTTTTGATAAGCAAGGAACTGCTGTGGATATTTCATCTGTCCTGGTGCAGCTGCAGTGCCTCCCTCCAGCCACTCAGACTTGCAAGGATCTTGGTGGAGCCTTAGTGGGTACGATACAGGTAGCTGAACTCCCTTGTGCTTAACAAACAGTGCTATGTGCTTGGTAGGATTTCTTCTGCATTCTATAGAGCTCTAGGTATGCTCATTGGGCCAGCAGGAGCTTTTAGCAAGCTATGGTGTGGCTCAGGCTGATAGCAGATGGGATCACAAGATGCAGGGCTGGAAGACAGAAGGCTGTGAACTGGGTGGCTTTGTTGGAGCTGGACTCTGGGAGGAGATTAGATCACTGTGCTGCTTGCTGAAATGCTGAATAACATTCCTTGTGCCCCTTGTTAAAAGCATTTTCCTAACTGATCCCAAGTCAGAGATGTATTGATAAAGGGAAATGTGGTTAAGAATAAATCCGCATTTTATGGTTGAGGCAGAGAACAAGGTAGAATGTGCTATTCTCTGCTTTTGCTAACATCTTTTAAATTAACACTGCCTACAAAACAGGCTTCTGGCAGTCTGTTCTCTCCACAAACTCCTGTGCACCTGAGTTCATTTCTTGCCAACCTCATGAAATCCAGGGAATACTTACCACTGGATCTGTATTAACACCACATTTTGTTTCTGTTGATGTTACTTGCCAGGTGCTTCATCTTTAAAAGCTATTCTGGCAGGAAGGTTGCCAGCTACCATAACTCTTGGGGGGCTAGTAGTGCTTAAGGTATTTTTAAATTTATTTGTTTTCTTTCTGCACTGTGTACCTCTTTGAAGAAGATTATTTTTCAGAAATGACCTCTTCTATTCTAAAGGTGTGAAGGAAGTTTTAAAGTATGAAACTTAAGGCTGAAACCCACATTTTAAGAAATGCCACATAAAATTTTATCAGATCAGAGGATGTGATCTGTGGCCTCTTAATACTCTGACTGTAACTTTACTTAGGTATTCTTTTACCCTTTTCCATGGTAGTCTTCCATGTTGCCTTTTTGTTGTTGTTGTTTCTATTTTCTTAAACAGTGCCAAAAGAGAGAAAAGAAGAGCTCTAACTTTTGGCATCTCCTGAAATATGTTATCAAATTAAAAAAAGATCAGCACCACAATAGCTACATTATTGAGGACAGAACTTGAGAGTTCTTGTTGAGACTTCATTGTAATTATTCCAAGCAGAGTTAATTATGTTAGGTGTGCCAAAATCTAGTGGTTTCAAATGACTGAGAAAACCTTTAATTGACAAATGGAGATGAATGTCTTCTGTCCTTCAGAAGCCCCCATTTAGGAGAGAAACTTCTGCCACCCATTTTTGAAATCTCTGCAATAGTTGGTCGCTTGGCACTGAATAACCCAATTTTGCTGGCACATATATAAAATCTGTCTCTCCATAGCAACAAGAGATGATAATGGTAAAAAATGCAGCTAAGGCATATATGTGCAGTTTATTCTGTTTTGCTCCCTATCCAGTTTGCCTTAAGTGACTTTTTCTTTCATAGTCAGTATAAAGCTACCATAGAGACTTTTAGGGAGGAGAAGCACCAAGACACAGTTAAGCTTTACAAAATTGAGATGAATTTAGCAGTTATCCTTCACAAGCATTGCCTTGATTAGTGCAAGAAGGACAATGGGAAAGTGACCATTTCTCAGTGGAAAGCAGTTGGATTTATGTGCCAGGATATATTTATTTGCAGATCTTTCGAAATCCTGATCTTGCTTCTTGCTCCAAAGTCCTTTCTAAGCATCTACTAAATTGACTGGAACTTCTATCTTATTCCCATTTTAACAGGAAGATGTAGCTGTGGGCTCTAGTTAAACAGAAGACAAAGGAGATGAATGCAGTAAGAAAAGGGAAGGGCAGGAAGGCAGCAATAGTTCACTTGCTTTGGCCAGTAATGTGTAAATCTCTTATTTTTATTCTAAAAATGACAAATGTTTTCTGTAAATCTTAGGAGTTATTTGATGATGTCATTCACTGTTTTTACTAAATTGCTTTAAAGCTTTCTGCCTGAATGCCTAGTGTTAGGAGGATATACCTCCAGCCTGTGGACCCTATCCAGTTTACAAATCCAGTGGCTTCCTGCCAGTCACAGTCTTTCCCAGATGATCTGCAATGCCTTTCTTTCTTGACTTGCAAGAATTCATCCATAATTCAGTATTTCAACAACTCAGACCTCTGTGTGATTACATCAAGGCTATGGATCCATTCCCATCAGATCTAGAAAACATAAGGCTTTGCACCACCTCACATCCTAGCAGAGGGTTGGCTGCTACGCAGAAGAACAGGAAAAAGAGATTCTTTATCACAAAGGGCTTCATGTGCACACACAGCAGAGCGGCAGTGGGCAGGGCTGGCTGTAGCAGGCAGTAAGAGACATCACTGCTCATGAAGGAGGGCAATCATCCCAGCCCACCTACCACGATTGCTGTCTGTGTGTCTCTGTGTATGACTAAAGCACAGTTTTCTATCCTGCACAGTCATTCCCAAAAGAGTGGGGTTGTGGCATACGAAGTGTGAGCGTATTTTGGCAAAAATGTATTTTAAAGGGGGGCATATCCCCTCAGCACATTTCTCAAAAGATCATTAGAACCCTGTGGAGCATCCTCTGCCTCCCTGTACCTGAGATTTTGTAATCAAAGCTTTAAAAATCTGCAGCAGGCAAATTTTAAAAGCAGATACAGCATCTCAGCTGCCAAGAGACTGTACTATATTCATCCAGATCCTTATACCCTACACAATGGTGTAGCCTACTTAATTTTTCCTTAATGATTGCTTTCTAACATAAAAATTCTTAATTCCCAAAATGACTTGCTCTACAGCCAAAAATAAGCATTCAAGTTCAGACTAAGAGTACTAAGGAGGCATCTGAACTCCTGCTGTAGGCACATCTCTGCTCAGGAGAGGGCTAGGCAAGGTCACAAGGAGCACAGGGCTAATAATGAGTGGCTTGAGGAAACTGACCATACAGCCAAGTCACCTTTTTCTTTCACAGTTTACAATATTTTGCACTCAGAGTGTCCTTTGCTTCTGGCATTTAATAAAAGGATACATTAGATTGGCTCATCCATATAAAAAAATGATCTGGATATTTATTAACACCAACTGATTTGCAAAACATAGTTAATATTTTTTCCTGCTTCCTTTCAATGTATCTGCAGCTTCCTAAGATCCAGCATAAGAGACAGTCACACCGGGAGAAACTGAATTAGGATTAAGCTTGTAATAATAGCAGAGACATCTGTCTGTTTTGAGCAACAGGTGTGCCACCCCTCCTTGCTTTTTCTCCTGAAGGAGAATTATATGAAATGAAGGAGGATGAGGTAGTCACAACTGTCTCTTACCTTAGACAATAAGGCAAAGCACTGCTCTGATTTTTCTTTACTGCAGCAGCACAGATTGAGATGCTCTTGTATGCCATAGCAATTGTGTATAGACTCATATCCAGAGAAAAGTCAGGAGGGTTTTTATTATTTAAGATTTATTTTTTTCACTGTGTAAAAATCAAGCTTTTTTTCTTTTTTGTAATATGATATTAATCATCTGTTTTGATGTGGAATAGTAGTATATAGGAAACATAAAGAACACAGCTGAGATGGCACTGCCAACAGAGATAATGAAATTGCTCAGATATAAAAAGTTAGGTTTGAATACTGCTGTGGATCAGAATCTAATTGTGTTAAATTTTTATTTGATGCTCAGTTTTACCTGTTCTTAAATTACACCACAGTATAGATATTAAAAACCCCAATATTTTCATCTGAAGAAGTAATTTCACTTAAGCTATAAAATAATTAGAAGCTTAAAGCAATTATAATACTAACCAGACTTTCAGAAATACTATCTCCAAAGTAAATACTTTCTTGGACAAATATCCCCTGAGCTGTGTTACCTTTACACCCTGAACACCTTACATTATTCTTTATCAAAATACTGAAAACATTTAATTGGCCCATCACTCTACCTAGAATGCTCCAACAACTACATTTTATTACTCCCTTTTCTTATCTTTTTAATAAATGCCATTCTGGTTATTTCCTGCATTAAAAAAAAAAAAAAATCCTTTCCTGGATAACAAGCTGTATGCATTCTGTCACATAGTCAACATTACTAGTGATGGACAGCTTAGGCTTTTTCTTTCAAGTTAATGATTTCATTGTCTGAAACTCATGCTGGTATTTGAGACATATTTTCAAGTTTGAAATCCCAAAATGCCAAAAATATAAAGTGAATGTAGGTATGGCAAATATTTTCAAAATAATTGGGAGAAAGGGAACAGAACAGAAAAGTGAAGCATATATAGCAACAGCTGTTAAAAAAAATATTTTAAGCCAAATGTCAGGAGAAATAGTTAAAGAGTTTCTCCTTTAACTTAAAGCAATGATGAAGAGAGAATCTGCTGCAGCACAGAGGGCTATAGAGAGGTGAAAATGGTGCTGCTTAATGCACAGTCGTGCCCTGGATTTTATACCCAGATCTCCCCGACACCTCACAAAAGACAAGAATAAATCAGTGGCTCCAGAGCAGTTTTGCTGTCAAAGCATGAGTGCAGGCAGCAGGGAGAGGCGTTTCTAGAAAGGCAACTCCAAAAATCATTCTGATTCTTTCTCCTGCTGCTGTGGTTTTTAAAAGCCTCTCCAGAAACCTCTTTTGTAGGTAGGAAAAGCAAACTGAACAGACTGGGATGTTTCCTCACAAGACTGCAGACCGAGGGGGTGTGTGCAGGGCATAGGAGCCCAGGCTGACCCATAAACAAGCTATTAAGGCACTAAGTCTTCCATGTCTGGTTATTGCAGAGCTGGAGTGATGCACTGATATTAGTGCTATTACTTGAAGACCAATTTAACTTTCACAGGCCTCATCATTTCACACAGGACAGGTCAAGCTTTACAAATGCCAATTTCCTGGCACAAGTAATTTCCAGCATTCCCATACCTGCTCAGAGCCCAGCTCCACATTCTGGTAATTCTGTTACCCTGAATTTAAACAAGTCTGCTTCCAGAGCCACCTGCAGGACTGGGCTCGAGAAAATAATGCTTTTAGGTTTTCGTTGCAATTAGAAGTACTGGGAATTAAGTGCTTTATTTTTTTAAAGGGCAATCCAGAGGTGAGAAAAGGAAAAAATCACAATCCAAGCATAAAGGTCTACTTCCAAGTCTTCTATCTCTGACCTGTAAAACAATGCGGTCATTTCACGAATTTTGTATGGGAGCACAAGGCATATTCTTGTCAAGTGGTACCCACATCCACTGCCCTATAAAACAGGAGACATTTCTCTTGTTTCCCCACTAGGTGAGGGGATCAAGGCATGTGAATTTAGGGGGTGAAGATGACATCTGGTGAGTGTTTATCTGTCTCAGGTTCACCTGCAGCCTGATTGTGAGTACAGTTGCAGTGCTGCCTCTTTTTTTCTCCTTTTTTTCCTCTGTGTATGTGCACATGCAGCTTTGCTTTCATTAAATACAGATTTCCTTGATGTTTATGCAGGATACATGTGTTTCTCTATCGAATCACTTGCGATGGAGTATGCCAAACTTCCCAAAGAAAATACAAGCTGCCTGCTACATATCCACTAGAACATAACACAGGAGCCAAATCTCATCTCAGTCCTTTCCTTGGGAACGATTAATACTCACTCATCTGAGTCCAACTCTTTAGAGCTCATGCTACAACGTTCCTACCCAATTATGCTTAAAACACAGCGGTATATGGCGTTTCTATATAAGGAACATACTAATGTGTTTTGTCACCCAACACATGGTAAAACTGTTTCAGTTCCCAGGAGAAATGGTCTGTGTATGTGGGAGTTCCAGCCTCACAAGTCCAACTGCATATATTTGCTGCAGCATGCTTCACTTTTCTGAAAGTGAAATGAAACCAACTCCAATAAGTATAATTTTTTCTGCTTTAAAGGCAAAAAAGCAAAGAACCAAGTCCTGGTAGAGAACTAAAGGAATATTATTAAGAGCATGCATGCACTTACTAAAGAGAGAGAAACGGGAAATTGAGCTAAAGGAATGAATTGGCCTCCTTATGTTTTGATATTGCTTACAGGGTAACACAAGATGTGTATGGTTTTGCCACGGGCTTTGATGGAGGTGGGTATCTGAGGGAAGCCAATGCAACCAGATTATCCTGTATGATATGCACTGTGAAGCATCACTGTGGGCTATGATGAAAGAAGTGGCTGGTCCAGGGGGAGCAGCTGTAGGGGGAAGTTTAGTTACTGCTGTGCTCTGTGCCAGCCTGCTTGCCCATTTGTCAGCTCCTCAGCTTTGTCTTGCTCTATGCAGTTCCCAAACCAGAGCCCCAGACAGCAGCTAGGCAGCACAGAAAAATGCAGATCTATAATAAGCAAAAAATTACAATAAAATCTCCCAGTATGTTTCCCAGCTCTTTCCAAAGGCTGTTGGACTTTCTCTTATGATATTTCTTGTTTAAAAGAGATGTGTTCTGCAGTGTCCACACATTAGTGCTGAAGAAATGCCGCCTTTTCTGTCTGTGAGCGACAACTTGCTGCTGCTCACCATGATCTACTAAAGGCCTGCCTAACCTTATGTTGCCCTGAAAAACTCACAAAATTATCAGGAGACTGTTTAAAATAGACTGTGCAATGCTTATGGATTTGGGGCAGAACTATTATATGACTGTGCTGTTGTGAGTGTAGGTCCATGTTCCCTGGCCTTTTCCACAATTACTGTTTAACTATATAGTTTTGTCTTTGAATAGATGAGTTCAGTGCAACAAAGCAGGGGGAATTATTGGAAAATCAAACTTAAAAGCAACAGCAAGGCTTTAGGAAAGAACATTTGTTTGATGGGGAGAAATGAGGGAAGAAGGAGACAGTGATGAATTGTGATGTAGGTGATATTCCCAGGGCTTCCTCCCCAGCCATTGTCAGGATTGGCAATGCTGCCAAGGAGGTCATTAACTGGTTAAACAGATTTTTACAGAGGAGGAAAAAGGGATGGCTGATCCATGTATGATATATGAGACTATGTTTTTAGCAGAGATAGTTGAGAGCCTTTCAAACTGCCTGCACTACACCAAACATCACAGCTGCACTCCCAGATTTGTTCAAAGGTGAGGGGAAAGTTTGCATCCATCCCCTTCCAGCTTGGCCTCATGGAGGATGTTTGTTGTGCAGAGGAGTTATTTTATACTGAGAGCAGGTCCCTGGTACCTCGAGAGTCTTGAGGCATGGACTCATGAGTTCTTGTTAATTCTGATGCAGCTGGAATTTGCTAAGCAGTGTGGGTGGGTTTTTGGGACTGCAGCATGTGTAAGCCTGCTCCTGGATCTCTGTGCCTCTTGCCTGCCCTCACAGAGCTGCCCAGAGCTGCTCTGAAATGGGGACTTAGCTCTTCATAGGGAGCAGAGACAGCCATAAGTAGTTTTTGCAAAGCCAAATAGTCTTTTTAAAGCAAATTGACATTTCTTGGTCAACTGGCTGAGTGCATTGCTTGGGTAGTGGCTCTGCCCCACAGCATCATTTTTGGGCAGAGAACAGCACATCTGCTCAAGCTCACTTTGTCACACCTCAAAACATTTATCAATGTCTCTCTCACTCACACTTATCCACCACATCTCTGCCTCACCGGCTGCTACCCTCACAGGACCCCTCTGGCCAAACTGAGCTCCATGTTGGAAAGCAGTGCTCAGAGAGGATGCCGCTTCCACGTTCTCTTCAGAGAAGCTGTTCATCCTTCTCTGCTCAGTTCCAGATGGCTCATTTACCTCCAGTTCAGATGGATGAAGGCAAGTGTCTCATTTTTTTTCCACAGGACTTCTTGCCTTTCAACTTCAGGTTTAACCCATTCCCCTTATGGACAAAATGCAGTCTGTTGAATCACACAACTTGAAGATTTGTCTTTGAAAGTCTTTGAAAATATTCTGACCTTCACTATACTGAAGAAAATTCTGCTTTAATACCACCTTAGTAACCAATTGTTTTGATCCTAACACTGCAGTTGGTAACAAATATCCCCATCAGAATTATGCCATGCCCCTGTTCTTTAAAGCTAGCACCTTTCCCAAGTTTTTCTATCTGCTGCTTCATTTTTGCATCCCTCCCGGTCTGCCTACAACAATCACTTCAATTTCTAGTCCTTTCCCCATGACAGCCCTTTTAATCAGTGCTTCCTTAGTCTTTTGCACAGCTCTTGGATGTCTCCCTGTTCCTGCAATCCTTTTCAGAACACCTCTTGGCCCCTTTCCTGAGTAAGAGTTCCTGTTCCTGCCATATTGCCCTCCATATGGCCACACCAAGACTGTGAGCTACAAGGGCTTGGCAGTGAGTGTAATACACTGGGAGATGTGGTTCTGATGTTAAAATGGAACCTGAGCCACATGCAGGAATGGTTTTAGTTTGGTTTACTTTAGTTTTCCATCAGAAAGAAATCCAGTCTGGTTAAACCAGTGGCTTTGCCCTATACTTTTGTGATTTTAGAGAGTTTAGAAGGGCTAAAGTGAAGGTGCAGAATTTCAGCTTTGAGACAAGGTAATTTTTTCAGAGCATGGATATATAACTTTCATTCATTGATGGCTTAAACTAGTTTTGGTTTTGGCAGGTTCAAAATAAAACAAAGCTTGAAATATCCACATTCCTTTGCATAATGAACCTTCTTTCATATTCTGAATACTCCTGCTTCCTACTTCTTTTAGAAGCACCCATTTTAGGTTGGGGTATTCTGCATAATTTTTTGTGGTGACTTTCACCCAGTCATGGTGCTACCACCCAATTTACTGTTCCAGAACCACAGCTGGAGTGGCACAGCTCATGTCTTCAAAAGTTAATTTTGTGTAAAGCAACCAGAAATTGAATTAAAACATTTCCCATTTTATCCCAGAGAAAACATTTTTGTAAACCTTAAGCCTCCACCCAACTCTCTCAGTTTTCATACACCACAAAATCAGGTCTTCCTCCACAAAAAGGTAAAAATTTTCTTTCAGAGGCTCCATCAAACTAAAGGACAAAACTGAGCAAGAAAAAACCACCAACCCAAACACTTTCAAATTCCCTATAATTTCAAAACTTACCTTGATATTTACCAAACTTCCTGGAACAGGAGAGGATAAAAGGCAACAGAAAACAATCTAATACAATATCTTTTCTCTGTGGGTAGCTGAGGGACTTAAAATCACATCAGAGTTTGATTTATGATAGTAAAGGTGATGAGTCTAAGCAAATTATCTGGATAGGGAATCATTAGGGGACATTCAGAGCTACCAATGGGATCTTCTTTTACCTGTGTTTTCCGGTAACATTTCAGAAATGCTCAAGAGACTCCAGCAGCTCGATTTCTGCATCTATTAAAGGATCCAACAGGCTCTGGCTAAATTATTATTTATTATTTTTATTACACAGTCGCCTAAATGTCAAATTATTCACAGCTGTTGCAAAAAAGAGGCACAATCTTTTTATGGCATCTTTCCTACATTACAGGAATTTATAGCAGACATTTTCAGTCTGGGTTGCTGCTGAG
Source organism: Zonotrichia albicollis (assembly GCF_047830755.1). Taxonomy (NCBI): domain Eukaryota; kingdom Metazoa; phylum Chordata; class Aves; order Passeriformes; family Passerellidae; genus Zonotrichia; species Zonotrichia albicollis. The sequence goes on along the minus strand of NC_133819.1, from coordinate 49,411,533 downwards.
GTGAAATTCCTACCCCTTAGAAAGCTGGTGCTGTACCAAGTCGCATTCCATCACATTGTGGGTTGTGTCACTTTACGTCCTACTGCGACACACGATATTAATAAGGACTTCCTTCCACATTCTCTCTCCCAGCTGGTGATGCTATTCCCCTGGGGAGGGCGGGCTGTGGATACAACTGTGAGGTTTAACACATCCAGGCACCTGGTGGTCCCTGGAGGGTTTGCTCAGTGACCCTGCGGAGTGCTCCCTGGATGCTGCTGTCACTTGGGCCCCTCTCACAGCACTGCACTCTGCTCCAGGGCAGAGAGGAGGGGAAAGCAAGCGGAGGGCTTGGATTCCAGCTTTGTCACGGGAATTGCGCTTTCCCTTTATTCCCCAACTTCATCCTTCATCACCTATCATGCAGCTCTCAGAGGAAAAAGAACAAAAGGAGATTATACACTTTGGAGAAGAAGAAAGTATATTTAGTTGCTGCTGATCTTGTAACTTTTGTTACTTTGTATGTGGCCAGCCATCCATTCTTGCCAATTACCAATGCGGTGCTTTGACAATAGCGGAATGAGATTCACAGCTACGCAGTCACAGCTTGAGACTTTGCAAATGAACATTCATAGCATGCTTCTCAGCTTCCTTTTTATAGAAAAAACTGGCACTTGCAATTATATACTTTTTAACAAATACTCCTTCTGCATCTCTCGTTTCCAACTTTGCTTTGTGATCCTAAGGGAGAATTCTTGCACTGCTAAACTTCCCAAAAATAAAATAAGAGAGAGAGAGGCAAATTATGTCCTCTCATAAGCAAAGTAGCTAACAGAGGCTATTAAATGAAGATATCAGTCATCTGATTCACTCTTTGAAAAATATTGTTAATCTAAAAGTTGTATTATTTTTGGCATCACCAACGGCATCTAATCCAAGACAAAAGATTTTCTAGCTAAAAGTTTTTATTTCTTGAGGGGGGAAATAAAAGACATGACACATTAAAACCCCAAAAACCTCAAGGCAAGGAGAAACAGTTCATTGTCCTTAAATCTGCTTTAGCACCTGCTAAAAAGGAGGTGATAAGAGAGCAGTACTAATGGTCAGCAGGTAGACTTAGAGCACTACAGGTCACAGGCTAAGGCCAGAGCTTCTCCCAGAGCTCCTAAAGTGAATGTCTCATTTATGTCTCATGTCAGTCTTAGAATAGCCCTGTGCATATTTATTTCAAGTTTTAGCTGAGCGCAAAATGAATTTTAATGGAGAGCTACCTGCTAAATCAGCTACGGAAAAACCTGCAACCCCTTAACAGGAGATGCTAGAGGAATAGGAATTTTTTTTGTTTTGTTTTGTTTCTGAGTGATGAGAACAGAGATGAGCAAAACCTTCTCCTCTCATTTCAGACATGCTGTCATGGCTATGTGGCTGCAGGGCAGGGCAATTCCTGCTCTGTATTTTTGGTTGTTTTTTTCTTCCTTTCTTTCCTGTTCCCACAGACTTCCTGTTTTTTCCCCTATATCCTCCCAACATCAGGCTGAGTCCCAGTTACTGTGCCGCAGCTTCATTCACAGCCTCGTTGGTGGGGACTTGATCCCATCTCCTCCCCAGGAGAAGCAAATGGATTTGTCAGTGATAGACAGATTTCCTAGCTAAACTAAAACAATCATTATCAAACCTGCATTTAAGAAAATGGGGTTGTGAGGTAAGAAAAAGTCTTCACCTAGATCCTCATTGCTTTAAACCATTCACTCTGGGAAGGAAGGAAAAACTGCCTACTTCAAACCCCTCAGCAAGGTCTTCCTTCTTGCTCCTCATCAGGCACCTTTTCTGTGAATCTGCCTCAGACATTCTCCTCTTTACAAAAGTAGCTTTGTTTAACAAGATTTTACCCAAACAAAGCACTTTTTGTTGTTTCCTAGGTGAGCCTGGCTGTCCATTATGAATGCAGTGGGGTCCACAGGAGATGGTCAGAAACAGAGTTTTCCATAGTATGCTTAGGAAATCTTGTTTTCCAACAGCCTGCTGTTACATTTAGCCACTGTACTCATACAATGTCAGAAGATGACCTGCATGGTTTTCATAAATGATTAAAGAGCTATTTCCATCATGTAAAACCACTTCATTGCATCCCTGACATCACCAAAACCAAGGTGATAACATCTGATATGGACACACCTAGCAGAACTGGAGACTGTATTCACAGATATAAATAGAATTAGCTCAATTTAGGATTGTGAAGTATCACTGAAGGTACAGTGGTGAGTCACATTTTGTCAAAGCAGTTGGGAGTACAGGGCAAATAATGAAGAGCTCCAGTCTATCCTTGCTGATGAAGAAATAACTATCATTAGAATTCCATAGATGTGCCAAACTGAAGAAATTCTAGTCATAACTAGTTCTCTAAGGAGGAAACATATTAATAATCAGTCCTTTTGAAAACAGAATAAAAATACATTCTTCTTCTAATTTTAAGGCATATTCTACAGTCCTAATTCACACAAAACTGCTGCATCATTATGATTCCCCTGATACTAGAAAAGTAGTTGTAATTCCTTATTTTATTAGAGTGCTACAAATCTGAATGCTTTAACAATATAACTATGAGGTAGGTGTGGACAAGTTCTAACTGTGTGGCTATATAAGAATCTCATATTCAGGCTTCAAAATAGAATGTTTCCTTACTTTTATTTTTTAATTTGTTTTGAAGTCTATTATTCACAAATTGTTATATTAATTCCACCCCCCCCCCCCCTTTTTCTGTCGCTGAGACTAACAGTATGAGTAGCATTTAAGTTTTTTAAACTTTTTATCTCTTTTTTTCTTTCAAAATGTTTACTCTTTCCAGTTATGGGATGCAACTTTTTGAAAGTTAGATTATTGAGTGGGTTTTTAAAATGTATTTTGCTTTTTGTTACTCTGCCTTTTCAGTCTTGCTGAACTCTCCGATGATTCAGAAGATGAGGAAAAAAATCAGTTCTGTTCAGTTAAATGATTATAGTTACAAAAGAAGAAAATAGAATGACAAGTCATGAGAATCTTGAAATCCACTGAAACCAGAAGGCTTATTTAATTTTATATAAGATAACCTGTTAAAAAAAAAAAAAAAAGAAACTGCTGAAATAGCATTTCTTAGCCAAATCTTGTTCTTGACACAATCTCATTTTTTTACAGGAAAAACTTCCAGATGACAGTTTCCAATCTCAACAGTTGCTAGTTGCAGGAATGGCAGAACAGTTGGAGCAGTGAAGCTTTAAGCTATTGTTCTTTTCCTTGGAGTAGCCTTGAAAGAATGCACTCACAGACTTAGCAAGAATGAACAGTTTTTTAACAGATGATTAAAATTTAATTTCTTTTTCACTGACATCAATCACCAAGATAAGTATCTTGATTCTCAGCTGCTTGTAGTCATTTGCAAATATGGAAGGTAAGTAGAAAATATTTCTAAACAGTGTAAATGGCTGCAAAAATTCTGTGTTCTCTATTATTGACATTAATTTTTGCTGACTTTGCCTAGCTACAAATCTGCATGATACAACAGTGCAACGTACAAGAAGTGGACAGTCAAACTCCATACCAGTATTTTGACCACATCAGGGAGCTGAGAGGAGCCTGTTCTGTTTAAGAATCATGGATTGTCACTCACACACACACACACACACACACACACACACACATACATACACACATGTATATATAAATAAATGTAGCTGCAAACTCTATGTTCTCAGGCAGCATTAAATCATCTAAAAAGAAAATCAAAAGCAGCCTTTGCTGGTAAACTGTTAATAGCCATGACAATCCGGTTGGATGAAATAATTAAACTGAAATAATGGTATTTAAACAGGAAGACACCATCAATTTGGCAAGTGATAAATGGAATCCATTTATTAGTGTTGGTGAAAGGTTTTCTTCTTG